>NC_091952.1:214236696-214556696 GCF_031021105.1 Erythrolamprus reginae | reverse complement strand
AAGAGCAAGAAAGAAAGAAAGAAAGAGAGAAAGAAAGAAAATGAAAGAGAAATAAAAATAGAGAGGGGGAATGAAAGAAATGGAAGGAGGGAAGGAAGGAGAGAAAGCAAGAGAAAGAAAGAAAGCAAGAGAAAGAAAAAAGAATGAAAGAGCAAGAGAGCAAGAGAGAAAAAGAAAGAAAGAGAGAAAGAAAGAAAGAAAGAATGGCAACTTCAAAGAAAGGCTCACTGAGCATCTCTCACTCTCTCTCTCTTTCTATCCCTCTTTCTTTCTTTCTCTTCCTTTCTCTCTCTCCTCTTCCTTTATCTCCTCTCTCTCCCTCCCTCTCTCTTTCTCTCCCCCTCTCTCCCCCTTTCCCTCTCTCTTTCTCTCTCTCCCTCTCTTGCTATCTCTCCCCCCTCTCCCTCTCTCTTTCTCTCCCCCTCTCCCCCCTTTCCCTCTCTCTTTCTCTCTCTCCCTCTCTTGCTATCTCTCCCCCCTCTCCCACTCTCTTTCTCCCTCTCCCTCTCTTTCTCTCTCTCCCCCTCTCTCTTTCTCTCTCTCTCCCCCTCTTTCTCTCTCTTCTTTTCACTTTCTCTCTCTTGTTTTCTTTCTGTCTCTTTTGCTTTCTCTCTCTCTCACTCTTTCTCTCTTGTTTTCTTTCTCACGCCCTTTCTTTCTCTTGTTCTCTCTCTCTTGCTATCTCTTTCTCTCCCCCCCTTTCTCTCACTCTCTCTTTCTCACTTTCCCTCTATCTTGCTGTCTGTTGCTCTCACTCACTCTCGTTCTCTCTCCGTTCTTCTCAGCGGTGACGCGCGCACGCCCTGCCCGCCTCACCTTTGCCGAGAGCACTTTCGCCCTGGGCTCTCAGCAAGGGGGTTGTAGGAGAGGCGGGGCCGGCGGCAAAGGTGATATTCAATGTCGGGGGCGCACGGGCGGTTGCACGCGCTCCCTATCTCCCTGCTAGCCCACTCGGAATATTCAAAATAAGAAAAACCTTTGCCGGCAAAGGCTTTTCTTATTTTGAATATTCCGAGTGGGCTAGCAGGGAGATAGGGAGCGCGCGCAACCGCCCGTGCGCCCCCGACATTGAATATCACCTTCGCCGGCCTCCACTGAGAAAAACCTTTGCCGGCATTTCCTCTCGGCATCAAGGAGGCGCAGCGGCGGGTGGAGAGAGGGAAGGGGGGGCAGCGGCGTCCCTCCTGGCCTTGGCGAGCCGCCTGACCCTCCCCACCTCCTGCAAACGTGGCGGGCGGCGGGGGGGAGAGCGAGGAGCCGGTTCCGGCGGGCGCGAGGCTTGGCTGGCTGGCTGGCGGGGGGAGCGCCACTGGTGGTGCGGAGGGAGACCCTCCTCCGGGAGGGAGGGGGCCAGGCAGCAGCTAGCCAGCCAGCCGGCGGGATGGCGCTTCCGAGTTCGCAGCCTCCCCCCCCTTCCCTGCCTGCATCTTCGCTCCATAAGACGGGGCTGATTTTTCATCCTACTTTGGGAGGAAAAAAACTGCGTCTTATGGAGCGAAAAATACGGTATATATATATATATATATATGACGGTCTTAGTATATTCGGGTTTCTTCCCATGTAGGATTTGGAAATTTCTGGCGACGTTTCGATGAGGTCCCACTCATCATCTTCAGGCTGGTGATGAGTTCATATATATATGAATAGATATATATCAAGAATAGTCCTAAAAATGCGAGTTCCAGGTATGTGTGTGAATGATGAGGCAGCAGCCATCTCGATCACCGGAACATAGAAACTTTAATAAAACCACTTAGCTTTCGTTAGCGTGCTGCTAACTTCGTCAGAGTATTAAAATGCCATGGGAGACAATCACCTTTATAAAGCATTATTCAGTCTGCTCATTGCCCGCGTCATAGGGCCACACCCTTCCCTCCCCTCTGCGGCACGCCTAATTGTGGGCTTACTCATGCTGGCTAAAGGGGGATCTACCGCTTTTACTCGTGTCTGTTGCCTCTTTCCCTCCCCAAGGGAGGAGGTGGAGTTATGAGGCAATACTTCGGAGGTGTTTGGTATTACTTTTTCCCCCAACAGACACGAGTAAAAGCGGTAGATCCCCCTTTAGCCAGCATGAGTAAGCCCACAATTAGGCGTGCCGCAGAGGGGAGGGAAGGGTGTGGCCCTATGACGCGGGCAATGAGCAGACTGAATAATGCTTTATAAAGGTGATTGTCTCCCATGGCATTTTAATACTCTGACGAAGTTAGCAGCATGCTAACGAAAGCTAAGTGGTTTTATTAAAGTTTCTATGTTTTAAAATTAAGGGAGACTAGGATGGTACCATTTCGGCCTTGTTCTGGCCTCATCAGCTAGCCACACCCTTCATTACTGGGATTTGATCTGGCAGCCTCTGCCTTGTAAGGCAGAGACTTAGCAGTTGAGCCACCAGACCTTGATCCCTCCAGCTTCATATATATATGAAAAAGTACCACTCCTTTAAAAAAAATAAAGAAAGAAAACAAAACCTCTGGACTTTGCTGTGGTAATATAAGTGAATTTCAAATAATTGTAAAGAGAACTGTAGGACAGGTGCCCGAAGGGTAGCAATCTGTATCTGTCTGTTGATCATCTGTAAGCATGTGGCACTTTTCTATTGAAAAAAAAAGTCCTTCTCCACCAGATGAAAGGATATAAAAGCAGTCACCTGTCAGCCCACTCCAGCAATGAAATCCAGCAGCCTATTGTCCCAATCACTGCTTTCAATCACCCTAAACAGTCTCTGGAGACAATCATTATTACAAGACATGCTCCTAAGAGTAGATAAATGGAACTCAGCCTGCCAGCCCGCATAGGGAAAGATGGACAGTCTTGGCCCCAAATATGAAAGAGCCTGGAGCTTTATTGACATTTACATCAAAAATAGTTAGCAATGAAAGCAGCTGTTGTGGAGAGCTTTTGCTGCGACGTGTTTGGAATATGCTGTGAATTGAAATACAGACCTCCTGACAAGCAATTTACCTTCTGTCAGTCTCCATGTGCTTGCAGCATTACTGGGTACTTGCTGCAATAGCCCACTTAAAGCTGCACATGTGTACAGTTTGGATGAAAGATTAACTACAATTTGAGGCAGGAAGTAACGAATTGTGGAGTGTCATTCATAATGGCCAACGTTGTCATCGGCAGGGTGACACACACAGGCAAGAGGGTGCGTCTGTTGTGGCGAGCTGGGGAAATCAGATGCCATTCATTCTAATGAAGAGCTGCCTGTAATTCTAATAAGCCGTCCGCGAGACACCTCAGGATTTGAAACATTAATCTGCCTTGTTTGTTGACGTTAACATAATGACTAAAGTGCCACTATGCAAGAAATTCTTTCAAAACCCATTAAAAGAGGACAATCTTAACACAGAGCATTACAGATCAGAACAAAAGATGGGCCCAGATTTAATTTCCATATTCTCTTTCATATTCTACACTGTATGACTTTTGTTTTTATTCTTCTCCTCTTTAAATTATGGCCGTAACACTCAGCTTGTTGGTGCTTTTTGAATATAGGGATAGCTGGAGATGGAAAGTCTTGCTGCTTGACTATAAAGGGCATCGCAACTAGATGTTAAGCTTTTACTCAATATCAACCCTAACCCATTGTCATTCATTTTTGGGTCCCGTTGCTTTTTCTGCTCTCTCTTACCTTATTGCCAAAATCCATTTATGTCACTCAGCAGTTTCCCCTCCTGTTGGATCACAGATTGATTCAGAATGATATATAATCTTTCTAAAAACTCATTGCAGGTTTACTGGAATCTAACATGAAATTATCACAAACATTCAAGTTCCCATCTTCATGTACACCTACAACAGTCTAGGTGGCATCTAGACATACTTTTTGGGCAGATATTTTATTTTATTTGAAATTTCAACAATTTTATTTCTTTTAATGAGCTGTATTTTCTAAATTTGTTTTTTATTTATTGGTCAGATATTTTTAATGGTGCCATTCATCAATACTCCTACACTTTTAATTCTATTCACATACAATTTTTGTGAACTTTGCAAAGTTGGATATATTTATTCAGCTGTATTACATTTTTCTTTTTTCTCTTATTTTCCCCATCATACAAGTCTAGGAAGGTTGAAACAAGTGAGCAAAGAGGCATCATGACTTAGGACCAGAAGCATCATGGCTTAGGACCAGGTACATCATGGCTTAGGACCCAATTATTTATAGGACCACCTTCTGCTTCACACATCCCAGTGACTGATCAGATCCCACAGATTTGGCCTTCTCTGCGTCCCCTCAGACCAAACAATGCCGGCTGGCAGGACCACAGATGAGGGCCTTCTCTGTGGTGGTTCCAGCACTCTGGAACCAGCTTACCCTGGAGATTTGTGGAATTGTATATATTTCAAGGTGCTTTAATTCACAGAAACGTTGACTGAATAACATCATTGAAGCAGATCAATGAACTCAACCTGGGGATTTACCTTGAATTGGCACAGATAGTTCTTGATTTTCAACCATTCATTTAACATCCATTCAGTGAAAAATAAAGACTGTTGCAGTCATATGTTCAAAGTTCTACACTCATCAACTGACATGAATTTATACTAATTGCAGCATCACAATATCAAGGGATTGCTATTTATGATCTGCCCAGTTATTTCCAAAAGCAAAGTCAATGGGAGAAGTTGGATTCGCTCAATGACTGCATGATTCACTTAACATCTGCAGTTAATTTCTTAACTGTGGCACAAAAGATCATACAGTCAGGCACAGCTCATTCAACAACACCTTGCTTAGCACTGGAAATTGTGGACTCAGCTATTGTTGCAAGTTGTGAACTATCTGTAAGTTGAGTCAGACAACTTAAAAGTTCTTCATAGATCAGATTTTTATCTATTGTATGAGTTTGTAGCATAGGCAGTACTGTACAATATTATAAACGATAAAACATAGGATGGGGCGAGATGCTAATAATGTGGTAGATTTTTTTCATATTGCCTTAAGTAGTCACTCTCTGATATTTATTAAGCTATGTGTTTATAGTGCCCTTTTGGGGTAGTGAGAATAACAGTACTTGAATCTTCATTCATTCTTAGCTGCCAGCATATTTATTCTGGCCTTAATCTTGCATTCCTTTTAGATAATGGAATGCATACCTCTAAAACTGTTCTTGCCAACATTACTAAACATTCATCTAAAATGTCATCACTTAAAGGAGAAGAATCCTGCTTGTACTAGTGTGTCAACTTTTGATGTTCTGCACAATTGGACAACCTTAAATCCCATGACAATCAGTGGATAGTGCTTACAAGTGCTAATCAAGCATTATGATATGGGAGTAGTCTGTCCTAGCTTCTTTCTTTACAGTTTGCCTGTTTCTGTTCACTGTATCTTACTGTGTCATCTTGATTTCTGTCAGTGCTAACTAGCTAAGAGAATATTGCAGGAAGCCACACATCGAACACAGTTAAGTCCCACCAATGTTAACCGAGTTCCTCCTGGAAAAGACGAAACTTTCCAACCAGCTATGCCAATGCTCTTGGCATCATAGCTACCATCTTCACCATTTAGCCCTTTTAGAGGTGGGGTGGTTTTTGAGTCTTTAAGTTTGGCAATTTACGCAATTAAAGAAGACACGATTGGATTTTGTGTATACCAGCTCTTCTTCCTGTTTGCAGTGATAACTGATACATTATGTTTTTATTTGGTGACATAAGATTTTGTGTCGATTTTTGAAGTTACCTACATTGACATAATTAGCCTGCAATATTGCATTCTAACCACTGTGCCACCATGGTTTAAGGACAACAAAACACTATACATTCAAGCATCATCAATGGCCATTTTAAAGTTTATGACAAAACTGCTACCAAGAAAAGCAAATGGAAAAAATAAAATTACTTTTAAAGTAATTCGGGGAGGGGGACATTTAAAGTTGTAGTATTAGCTCAGGACAATTTAGGATTATTTTGTGAACAATTTGGAGTTTTTTGTGCTGATTTTTCACCATCCAAGCTATCTTTGCCATAAGACAAGTATTTAAAAATTACTTCAATGAACTCCTTAGATACTTCCAAGTGAAACTTGGCAGGTTAAATATCTAATTGTATAGTCTATCATCCCATTCTGCCAAAAAAAAAAAAAGTGAAGCAGCTGCTTACTTTTGGAAGCAAATCCATTTTACTTTATGGATGAACCTTTTGTTCAAAGTGAATCTTGAAGGAGCTTGAATCCAGTTTATCTTCAAATTTCAACTCACCAAGTCAATAACCGCTTCAAATCTTGAATTTCCACTTCAAATTGAATTAAATTGGATTTGCAGACACCTTAATAATACCGACTTAATAATAGTTAGGCTGCAGAATAGTTTTGCATGATGGCTCAGTCACATTGCTAGTCCCCACTCATTCCTCCTCCTTTGGATGGTTGTTAAATGCATGCCCACTTCTGTAGTCACTTTCTGTTTTTTACAATTATTTTGATGAGTGGTTGGTGCACAAGGCCAAAAGCATAGAATCTTTACAAATAGAATTCTTTATTCTGTATTAGCCAAGTGTGATTGAACACACAAGGAGTTTGTCTTGGTGCCTATGCTCTCAGTGTACATAAAAGAAAAAGATACATTTGTCAAGAATCATGTGGTAGAACACTTAATGATTGTCGTGGGGTCAAATAAGCAATGAAGAAACAATCAATATTAATAAAAATTCGTAGGATACAAGCAACAATTTACAGTCATATAGTCCTAAATGGGAGGAAAAGGATGATAAGTGCAGATTTAGTAAAAAGTTTGACAGTGTTGAGAGAATTATTTGTTTAGTAGAGTGATGGTGTTCGGGGGAAAACTGTTCTTGTATCTAGTTGTCTTGGCGTGCAGTGCTCTGTAGCAACATGTTGAGGGTAGGAGTTGAAACAGTTTGTGTCCAGGATGCAAGGGGTCTTTTTGACTCGTGCAGTAAACAGGTCCTCAATGGAAGGCAGGTTGGCAGCAATTGTTTTTTCTGCAGTTCTGATTATTCTCTGAAGTCTGTGTCGGTGTTATTGGGTTGCAGAACCAAACCAGACAGTTATAGAGGTGCAGATAGCTGTGGAAGAGGACATCCTGTAATGGGCTGATCACGGTACAATGATTAACTCCAAGACCGCCTCCTGCCGCACGAATCCCAGTGACCGATTAGGTCCCACAGAGTGGGCCTTCTCCGGGTCCCGTCAACTAAACAATGTCGGTTGGCGGGCCCCAGGGGAAGAACCTTCTCTGTGGCGGCACCGGCCCTCTGGAACCAACTCCCTCCGGAGATTAGAACTGCCCCTACTCTTCCTGCCTTCCGTAAACTCCTTAAAACCCACCTTTGCCGTCAGGCATGGGGGAACTGAAACATCTCCCCCTGGGCACATTTAATTTATGCATGGTATGTCTCTGTGTGTGTCTGTTAGCATATGGGTTTTTTAAATATTTAAATATTTTAAATTTGTCTGATTGCTTATGATTTGTTTCTACATGTTGTGAGCCGCCCCGAGTCTTCGGAGAGGGGCGGCATACAAATCTAAGTAATAAATAAATAAATAAATAAAATAAACTCCTCTTTAGTTAAACAAAATTGTAAAAGCAAAATACTGTATCTTTAGGTTTGCAACAGCAGGTTGTTTGGTCAGGAAATGCATTGTAACTATAACTATTAAACTAAGGCTAGCCAAATTACCCCTTTATTTTAAGAAAGTATGTCCCTTCTTCATGCCTTCTTGAATTTCCAACCTCCTTGTATCATTGCTTTCATCTTCACCTTACTTGCTATGAGTGTTGAACGTTTTGGAAATGTTACTGTTAGCAACAGTATATGTCCAAGTAATATTGGATTTTCCACTTGCCTCTGTATCTGCGTCTGAGGCACAAATGATATGCATTTGGTGTTTTCACACTGACTTTGTTTTTTAAAAAAACAAAGTAATTGTATGAAATAATGACCTTCTTATTTCCTTGATTGTGCAGTGATTTTTTTTTTTTTTTTTTTGCTACAGGGAAAGAGTTTTAAATCCTATCTTCCCTCAGGGAAATATATTTCTACTATCTCTTTGGATTGCCTTTTGGAAAGAAAAGAAAGAGAATGGGAAAGCGCTCTGTGTGAGCCAGCTATGGCGTGCCTGAAGATCTTGCTGGCAGCTGTGGAGGGGAAGTTATTTCTGGTTCAATCAGCAGGAACTTTGCAACATATCTGGGAGTAGAATGTGTGCTCCCAAAGGGCAGCGTACCTCTGAGAGCAGCTGTTCCCCATTCAAAGTCTGCACCAGCTGTGCACTTTGAGTTGCAGGGCACCAAGCCTATAAGGACATTTCCAAAATGTCTGGCACAGGCATTGCTCAAAGGGTGGTGAAGGGGCCATACTTTACTCATCATTTCCCCTTCTCTAAGACCAGGTGAATGTGCAGAACATATTTTTGCTCCCCAATAGCATTTGGGAAGCATTTAGGTGTATAGAACATGGCATGTTTTGGCTCCACCATACAGTTAGTGAATTACAACTGCCCCAAATCTCACTGACTTGAGGGATGTTCTTGCAACTTCAATGCTGTGGTGGTATCTGCCTTGCAACGACTCCAATATAGTCTTCCCTTAAGAAAAAGTTTCTGAATTTTTTATTATATTTATATTTATATTTATATTTATATTTATATTTATATTTATATTTATATTTATATTTATATTTATATTTATATTTATATTTATATTTATATTTATATTTATATTTATATTTATATTTATATTTATATTTATATTTATATTTATATTTATATTTATATTTATATTTATATTTATATTTATATTTATATTTATATTTATATTTATATTTATATTTATATTTATATTTATATTATTTATATTATTTATATTTATATTTATATTTATATTTATATTTATATTTATATTTATATTTATATTTATATTTATATTTATATTTATATTTATATTTATATTTATATTTATATTTATATTTATATTTATATTTATATTTATATTTATATTTATATTTATATTTATATTTATATTTATACTTATACTTATACTTATACTTATACTTATACTTATACTTATACTTATACTTATACTTATACTTATATTTATTTAGTCAATATGTAATGTAGGTTTCAGAAGATATAATCATAGTAAAATACATCAGTAAAAGAATAGAAGATAAGGCATTATGAATAATATGGAAGAAATAATCATTGGGAATTATAGAGTTCATATACATGGAGCTAGTAGAAACATAAGACATACATTAGGACAGGGGACTTTATCCAGGCCATGTTTTTGAGTGTACTTTGTTATCAGAAGGGCTGAAGTATACTACTGCTGATACTGTGATATTTCTGAGACTTTTTTCCCACTCAACCAGTTTATTTTATTTATTTATTTAATTTATTTAATTGGATTTGTCTTCCGCCCCTCTCCAAGGACTCGAGGCGGCTCACAGCATATATAAAAAACAGAACAATAATATAAATCCAATTAATGCTACATTTAAAAAACAATTAAAAGGAAAAAAAACCTATCGGCCAATCATTCAACCATCATACTTAAAGCATTCAATGGTCAGGGGGAAGATCTAAAAGTCCCAAGCCTGGTGGCAAAGATGAGTTTTTAAACTCTTTCAGAAGGCAAGGAGGGTGGGGGCAGTGCGAATCTCTGGGGGGAGTTGATTCCAGAGGGTCAGGGCTCCCACAGAGAAGGCTCTTCCCCTAGGTCCCGCCAGCCAACATTGTTTGGTCGACGGGACCCTAAGGAGACCAAATCTCTGGGACCTCATCGGTTGCTAGGATTCGTGTGGCAGAAGGCGGTCTTGAAGATAATCTGGTCCTATGCCATGTCATTTTTCCATCTGAAAAAGCCCAGTGGAAGGTGTTCATGAGGTTTTCCTTATGGATTGAAAGTAGGCAGAAAAGTCAAGGACCACATAAAAGATTAAGTCTACGGAGAGGGGCAGCATACAAATCTAATAAATAAATAAATAAACACCACTTTTTACTCATTTTGACAAAGCCTAACTTCTATTTTGAAAGAAATTTCCAGACAAATTCTCTTCCTTCAAATTATTTACAATATGGTAGGAGAGAGTGAAGAATTA
The DNA here is from genome assembly GCF_031021105.1 of Erythrolamprus reginae. Taxonomy (NCBI): domain Eukaryota; kingdom Metazoa; phylum Chordata; class Lepidosauria; order Squamata; family Dipsadidae; genus Erythrolamprus; species Erythrolamprus reginae. The sequence goes on along the minus strand of NC_091952.1, from coordinate 214,546,631 downwards.
TCCATCCATCCATCCATCCATCCATCATCTATCTATCTGCCTGCCTGCCTGCCTGCCTGCCTGCCTGCCTGCCTGCCTGCCTGCCTGCCTGCCTGCCTGCCTGCCTGCCTACCTACCTACCTACCTATTGATCGATCAATTGATCATCTACCTACCTACACAAATACAGCTTTTATTCCACTTGCATATTTTGTCTTTCAGGTATTTATGTTCTACCCAGAGCTTTTCTTGTTTCCAGTTTGCAAATATTTTTATCAAAGAAACTTTTAATTTCATGCTGTTTTTCATTATAAAATGTAGGAAAATTTTCAAGAATCCAGGTGGTTAAAGATTGTTATACACAGTGGTAAGTCTTGTAGGATATTTTTGTTATACTAATGCCATTGTAAGGTAAGATGAGCTGAAAAAAAACATGTGACATGTGCAGTAAATGTGTGTGTGTGTGTGTGTGTAATGTTGCATGTAATTAAGGATACTGTCTTTGGCAAGGAATTTAATAGAAAAAAATCCTCAAAAGAAAATCTGCCCTGAAGGAAATAGATTTTTGTGTTGAAAAGAAATTGCAATTGAATATCAAAAAATGGGTGGGTGGTGAGTTTTCAGTTGCATTGGGGAGATGTCAGAGCTACTCTGGAATTAGATCGCTAGATAAGGTCAAGGTTCCCCTTGCACATATATGGTAGTCATTACTGACTCTGGGGGTAGTGCTCATCTCTGTTTCACACCTTCCACTGGGCTTTTTCAGATGGAAAAATGACATGGCATAGGACCAGATTATCTCCGAGACCGCCTTCTGCCACACGAATCCCAGCAACCGGTGAGGTCCCACAGAGTTCAAGCCGAAGAACCATGCTGTTCAAAGATGCCTCCGTGGTCATGTGAACAGCATTGCTAAATGCCAATGGCGCATGGAACATTGTTACTTTCCCACCAAAGCATCTTTCCATGCTTCCAAACTGGGTTTGAACTATTAGGTTGGCAGAAGCTGGGACAAGTAACAAGAGCTCACCCCATTACACAGCACTAGGGATTCGAACCGCTGAACTGTCAACATTTTGATCAATAAGCTCAGTGTCTTAGCCACTGAACCATTGCGTCCCTACATCACTAGAGATTCCTTTAACTATAAACAACCCAAAAGATTGAAATAGGGTAATCTAGGCTGGGGAAAATAAGTACACAGGCAGAATCTGAAGTTAGTTGGGGGAATGATCAAAGGCAACATGAGAAAATATTATTTTATTGAAAGAGTAGTAGATCCTTGGAACAAACTTCCAGCAGACATGGTTGGTAAATCCACAGTAATTTAATTTAAACATGCCTGGGAATTTAAACATGCCGGGGATAAACATATATCCATTGTAAGCTAAAATACAGGAAATAGTATAAGGGCAGACTAGATGGACCATGAGGTCTTTTTCTGCCGTCAGTCTTCTATGTTTCTATGTTTCTAAATATAAATGGAGCTGTATTTAATATTTATTTATATAGAAATGTTTCTTTTTTTAACCGTAGAAAAAATCCCCATCACCATCCAACAGCGTTTGCAGCAAAGCACAATTATATTAAAATGATGGCATGCACCAGGGATGGGTTCTAACTTAGGTCGCCACTGGCTTGCTTTCTCTTGCACTGTGTGGCTGTGCCCACGCTTCATGTTTGCACACAAACTCAGTGCCGAATTTTTTTAAAAGAGTAAAACAAGATGGCGGTGCATGTGTAGTGCCTAAAACTTGGCTTCTGCACATGCACAGAAGAAGAAAAATATCAGCAATCCCCCTGGGAGGAATCCACCTCTGCATGAACACACAATTATCTTAAGCATGTCAGATAATGTCAGGCAAAGCTTGTCAAGTAATTTCCATGTCAGATAATGTCAGGCAAAGCTTGTCAGGTAATTTCCATGATAATGTTATGACAGATATTTTATCATTTGTCCCATATGGGCTCTCGTGCCAACTTCTTTACAGGAATTTGGTACCAGCCATATGAAACATAGAAACATAGAAGATTGATGGCAGAAAAAGACCTCAAGGTCCATCTAGTCTGCCCTTATACTATTTCCTGTATTTTATCTTAGGATGGATATATGTTTATCCCAGGCATGTTTAAATTCAGTTACTGTGGATTTACCAACCACGTCTGCTGGAAGTTTGTTCCAAGGATCTACCACTCTTTCAGTAAAATAATATTTTCTCATGTTGCTTCTGATCGTTCCCCCAACTAATCTCAGATTGTGTCCCCTTGTTCTTGTGTTCACTTTCCTATTAAAAACACTTCTCTCCTGAACCTTATTTAACCCTTTAACATATTTAAATGTTTCAATCATGTCCCCCCCTTTCCCTTCTGTCCTCCAGACTATACAGATTGAGTTCATTAATTCTTTCCTGATAAGTTTTATGCTTAAGACATTCCACCATTTTTGTAGCCCATCTTTGGACCCGTTCAATTTTATCAATATCTTTTTATATAATATGCAAACTGCCTTGTGGTAACATTTAATTTGGATTTGAATTGCCTCTTCCTGAAAGTGCAGCGCAATGCAGTTGCCATCAAAAATATCCATGATTACATTATTTCTCATATGCATTTGTATGTTTCCAGGTTCTAAGGCTCCTAGCAGTTTATAGATCCAAGAATTGTTTTTTACTATCAAAATCACTGGAGTGGGGTAGAGGGTAGAGAATGACAAAGTTAAGAAATCACCCAGACTCCAACAGGCATTGCTTAACATAACAAACCTACTTGTCTGCCTGATGAGAGAAATCTTATTGACAGGGGTAAGAAAAACAGATCGCTCTGCGGTTCCTCCCAGCTCAAAAGCAGGTCAGAGAATAAAGCACCCAAAGGCACTAATATTGCAGCTTCAATAGTAAAAAAATGATGGTCATTTTCTTAAATATGTCTCCTTGTTATCCATTGAAATGCATTATGACGACTATGAAATAAGTCATCAATTTCTATGTAATAATTATTAATGGACAACTTTACTGTAATAAGCAATTTTCTTATCAAAATTTAAATTAAGCATCGTTTGTGAAACAATGATCAATATTACATTAGATTACAGTGTAATTATAATTACCAATTTCCCTCCTCTCCACACACACAAGTTTTACTTCCTGAAAAACCTCTGATAGTTATGATATATCCCTTCAAATTGAACACAATTATAATTTCAGAATGACTGTATCATGTAGGAATCTTGAGAATTGTGAAATTAATGTTTAACAACTATAATTTAATTGATAATATTTCCAACGCATTGCATGAATTGAACAGGGCTTAAAGTATTTTGCTGCTGACTTTCATTTATACTCAAGTCTCTGATGCATCTTCCTGCATGCTTCAACATGAGTCAGCCAGCATTGACGGATTGACCTGATATCATTTTCCCATTGTGGCGGTGTCTCAGTTAAACCTTTCACCATGTTTGTCACTGACTGGACCTGGATGTTCTGTCCTGAAACCAGTGGCCATTTCTTTTTAATGTAATGTGACTCTCTTGCATGGCTGTGCAATTTGCACAGCTAACAACAGAGGCTGGTACATAAGAATTGTGGTTGTGCTGTGGTTAGAGTGCAATACTGCAGGCTACTTCTGCTGGTCACCAGGCTCAAGGTTGACTCAGCCTTCCATCCTTCTGAGTGTTGTGGTTAGCTCTGGCCCAGCTCCTGCCCCCAAGGAATGTGCAGGTGGATATAGGGGAAACATCCACATGCCGCAGGCCTGTTTTGCTCCCGATAGAATCTGCTGACGAAGCCTTCTCTGACCAAGGAAGCATGAGTGACAGGGAAGAGGGGAGTTTGGCAGACAACCCAGGAGATCAATCATCTGTATCATCCCTGGATTCTGAACAAGAATTAATGACACATCCATGCATGCGTAGAGTGATGCATAGGAGACAACAACTGAAGGATTATTACAAGAGAAAATGAGGCCACCTGTGGTTGGGTGGGGCTGCTGTAATTAGTGCTACAGATAAAAAGAACAGTGTGCTGGTTTAGCCTTGTGGCAGTTTATCTGATTCATTGTTTCATCAAGAGCATGGTTTTTGTGCTGTTCAAGATTGTGTGTGGACTCTCCGGACTTTAGAATTGGACTCAATTTCCCAGTTATTAGGTGAGCAATTGGATTGCATTTAACCTGTGCCTTGTGTGTACCAGAAAATCCCTTTGACATTTAAAAAGGGAGCTGTTTCTGTTTTTCTGTTTATAAAAACTTTTGGTTTTTCCTTTTATCGTATGGTGTATGTCTTCCTGGACTAATTACCCTGTAATTATGGGCGGTTGAAACATGCTGGCAGAACACTGAAGTAGGTAAAATGAGGATGCAGATTGTTGAGGGCAATATGCTGATTCTGTGAACCATTTAGAGAGGGCTGTAAAAGCACTGAGAAGTGGTATATAGGTCTAAGCGCTATTTCGATCCAACCAGAATTTAAGCAACAGACCCATTACTTTTAGATCTCCCCAGATATTCCAGTTGTACATGGTATATTGAATATGCTTCAATGACAATTCCATGTTTTTGTATGTTTCCTTCATGTATGCAGCATAGCCAACAGGTACTGAAGGGCGCCATTTTGTAATAGCCTTGAGGCTGAACACTGATAAATCAATATCAGCTATTTCATTCTAGTGGGTCAAGCTGTGAAGAAACCATCACTTTCAGTCCCAAAAAATGAGGTGGTCAACCTTTGCAAAAAAACAGGAGACTTCTATAAAACAGTATGTGATAGGTTAAATTACAAGTTATTTTCACAATTAGCAGTAAAAAATCTATAAAATATACTGTATTCAGGAAACAAAATCTTTGCTGTCTAATCTTCTACCTTTCTCAGATCACACTCTGTTTTTCAAAGTTGGGAGCAATATAGTGGAATTATCCCTTTTGGTTATGAGTGTTTGTTTGAGTTTAACACATTTTTTAAATGTGTTAACCCTTGATTAACCCTTTAACTTTTTATATTGTTCTTTTAATTTGCTGTTAGTGAAGCTTGTTCGAGAATTACAGGTCCCTGAGACAGCAAATTCTATTCTAGAAAGCATCTTTAAATAGAAATTGTTTTTTAGAAATTATTAGAGGTAGCTCTCACGTATTGACTGAAATTGGAACTTACAATTCCATTGTTAAATAATGCGGCCATAAAATAAAACATTACATGACTGCACTGACTTATGGCATCATTTCTAGCTGCAGTTGTGAAGCCAATCGCCAGCGGTTATTAAACATGATGTCATGTATTTGTGACATGAGACTTCCTTCTAGCTTCTCCATTGACTTGGGTTATTGGGAATGGGCTCTTAAGGAAGAAAGGAAGGAAGGAAGGAATGTTCACGGAGAGGGGCGGCATACAAATCTAAATAATAAATAAATAAATAAAGAACAATCATGTGATTATAGAATGGTGCAACCATCATGAATGTGTACCAATTGCCAAGTGCTTAAATCACAAATACATGGCCAAGGGGATGGTGCAATAGCCACAAATCCAAAACCAGTCATATACCCCTGTTTCAGCACTGCTGTAACCTCAAATGTTAGCTGAATAAATGGTCAGTAGATGAGGACTATATTAGCAACTATTATTAGAATTAGTGTACAACTGAACAATGTTGTATGCAGTGATGCTCTGTTTTAGCTTTCAGTTACACTGCTAAACGCACTAGCTTTATATCTAAAAGACGGTAGCAAAATTGATTAATTTATTTGTTTGTAACAAATGTATTTGTTTGTACTTCAGCTTCAACTACAACACACGAGCATACAACAGATACAAACTTAAAGTAAAACGCTCCAAACTAGACTGCAGGAAATACGACTTCAGTAACCGAGTAGTTAATGCATGGAAATCACTACCAGACTCTGTAGTATCATCACCTAAAAACCCAAACTTTACTCTTAGAGTATCCACTGTTAACCTCTCCCGATTCCTAAGAGGTCAGTAAGGGACGTGCATAAGTGCACCAGTGTGCCTTCTGTCCCCTATCCTAATGTTTCTCTCTTACTAGTATCATGTGTGCTACCAATACACATTTTAAAGCCAATCACCAGTTTATTTATTATAACACATTTATTATAGACTTGTAAGATCACCTGAGATTTTAGATTGCTTTTTGCCATTTTAATTAATTAATTAATTAATTAATTAATTAATTAAAATGGCAAAAAGCGATCTAAAATCTCAGGTGATCTTACAAGTCTGTAATAATTGCCTCTATAAGAAGTAAAAGTTTGTGCAACCCATTTCAAATATTTCTAAAGCACTAACAGTGAAGTATTAATTGGCAAACAACTTAATTAAATGCTTTCTCAAATCATTAGAAGCAAATACTTTCCTATTGGTTATGCATGCCTTTTGTCTGGCTCTCTGTTACATCCTGTCTGTCAGTCAAACTTCGCTTCAGGTAATATTCAAGCTCTGCGGGGAGACTCTTCAAAAATTACATCTGAATTTTAAAATATTTTGATTATCATTTTTGCCCCACAAATTCTCTTTTTCATTTCATTATCTCTGTGACCCTAGTACAGCAACATCATGAGAATGTTGGGCCTGAAGATGAAATTCTACATCAAGGCATTACTGAGTTTCCAAAAATGCTCTCCGGAGAACAAACTGAATCAACCTAGAATCAACAAACAGAGCAGTTAATTAATGAGAGCGCCATAAGGGAGCATTTCTAAACAATGTCAGCGCCTGCTGCCTGAGGACCTCCTTATTGTTGATTTGAATGAAGACAGTCTTTGGGTTCCCCCAAGGCACCTCTTGCTTACATTATCTATTTACTACAACTTTTCCTTTTTATTTGCACCGATGGGGAAACCATCCTTATTTGCTAAATTACTTTTTAAGTGATGCTTCTTCATGCCTGTAGCCTGAGGTGCATCAATGAGGATGTCACTGAGTAAACAATAGCAGGAGTCAACTAAATAATATTGTAAAAATGACTGAACAAAGTTGTTGGGTCACAATTTGATAAGTGGTCAAACTGATGCTTGGAATTAAGCTCTTGAAGCAAATTAGATTAGATTAGATTTATTGGATTTATATGCCGCCCCTCTCCGCAGACTCGGGGCGGCTCACAACAATGGTGAAGAACAGTACATAGTAACAAATCTAATATTTAAAAATCTAGATTACAGTTTTAGATTAAAAAGTCCAAAAAAGAAACCCCAATATATAAAAAACAACACAAGATCGAATCATACACAAAAACTACATGGGCAAGGGGGAGATGTTTCAATTCCCCCATGCCTGACGGCAGAGGTGGGTTTTAAGAAGTTTACGAAAGGCAAGGAGGGTGGGGGCAATCCTGATCTCTGGGGGGGAGATATTTAGTTGTTCCCCCAAGAGTTGTAAATTTAGAACTGCAGAGATGGGGATGATCTTCATACCAAATTTCTTTAGAAGTATTAGAATAATTAAAATTAATGCACAGGAATTATTCATTACATAGAATTAGATATGAGACTATTGTATTTTAGTCAGCTTTCCACCCACCGGGGTGTTTTAATATATCTTAGAAGACACAAAATAAAAAGGACAAACATGAGATTCCCACTCTGATTATGCATTATTCATAATTGGATCATGAAGACACAACAAGGATGAGTAAAGCAATGGAAAAAGTATCAAGTGAAACTGTGAGAAGATTTCAGCTTTATACTTGCATCCATAATGGAAAACGTGCCAAGTTTATATTATTTGGAAGGAACATGTGCTAAAAATTATCCTTTAAAAACTTGTTTTTAAAAACTGAGCTAATTTAGTCAAGATATGGTAGAGAATTTATTAGAAGGACATTTATTTAGAGAGAATTCAAGTAAGTGAAAATTATTTCCAAGCAAATCCAATTTAAATTACAGAGCATGTTACAATATGTTACATATTGGATATGTTTTAAATATTGTAGTTGGTTTCCATTATGACTAGCAGTAAGAGTATAGGCATTTAGTCTATGAGTAGCAATGCATTCTTGACTAATGAGGTCAAAGATTTAATAACTGCACATTAAATCTCAACATTATTGTTTCAGATAGGTGACCACCAATTTCTGAACTAAATTCTTTTGCCTAAAAGGTTGATTGGCTTTCTAAAATAATCACATGGTTTCCAAAAAACGAAAAAAAAGATAACAGAGATGACAAAACAAATGTTCAAAATGTGGCTTTTGAAGTGATTTTGAAAGTAAATTAGAACAGTGCCTTCTTTATGCTGGCCTATAGAGCAGTGTTTCCCAACCTTGGCAATTCCCGCTGGCTGGGGAATTCTGGGAGTTGAAGTCCAAATATCTTCAAGTTGCCAAGGTTGGGAAACACTGCTATAGAGAATGACATTTGCCTTTTAAAAATATCCTATGGGTAAATAAGATAAATACATTTTATCGATTTCATTACTTATAAAAAATAACATGCTATAGTAACAATAAAATAGACAAATAGTGAAAAAAGGCCAATAATTCTTTGTTTCAGTTAAGCTGGAGGATAAATCATAAATTGCAGCAGCTCATTGTGCAATATTCAATGGAAAAGTGGGAAATTCCAGAATCAAATTCAGGAATGTAGGCATTTTTAGCAATCATGACGAATATCTGGCAGACAGCAAAACAACCAAACTTATGTAAACAACTCTGAAGAAAAAGGGAATCATACTATGTGGGTTCAACTACTTAGTTTGAAGAATTGTAGCAAGAAATGAAAGTTATTACAGTTAGTGTAAAATCTAAATCATAACTGATATCAGATAAGATAGCAGTCAGTCACAGCTCACCTGTTGGGCTTTGCTGCTAGCTTATTGCATTATTACCTTAGTGCAGTGTTTCCCAACCTTGGCCACTTGAAGATATCTGGACTTCAACTCCCAGAATTCCACAGCCAGCATTTGCTGGCTGGGGAATTCTGGGAGTTGAAGTCCAAATATCTTCAAGTGGCCAAGGTTGGGGAACACTGCCTTAGAGCACGGCTGTCAAACTCCCAGCCCACGGGCCAGATGTGTCACACACTGGCCATGTACACGCCTGGTTTAGCGAAGGGAGGGGAAAGTCCCAATACATCATTTGATGCTGCTATGACAACATGAGTTTGACACTCCTGCCTTAGAGGGAGTGAGAAAGAAGGTGGGATACATCCCTTCTCTTTTTCCTTGTGTCATGCAATCTATACATTTCTGGGAAGAGTAATCAGGGAAAGCATGGTAATGCTGAAGCAACCACAGTGTGATTCCCCAAATCACATTCCCACAAAAGTTTGGGATTCAGCATTCTGTAAATTAAGAATGCTATTTGAGTTATCTTTCTTTAATTATTATTGCTCTATACCAGTGATGACGAACCTTTTTTTCCTTGGGTGCGAATGCCCACACTTATAATTGATAGCCTAGAGAAAAGGAGGGCCAGAGCGGACATGATAGCAGTCTACAGGTATACAAGGGGTTGCCACAGAGAGGAGGGGAACACTTTATTCTCCAGGGCACCGGAGGGCCGGACAAGGAACAACGGCTGGAAGCTGACCAAGGAGAGATTCAAATTGGAAATAAGGAAGAACTTCCTGACGGCCAGAACAATCAACCAGTGGAACAACCTACCAGCGGACGTTGTGAACTCCAATACTCTGGACATTTTTAAGAGGAAAATGGACTGCCATTTGGCTGGGATGCTATAGGGTTCCTGCTTAGGCAGGGGGTTGGACTTGATGACCCGCATGGTCCCTTCCAACTCTAACAATAAATAAAATAAAAATAAAATAAATAAATAAAATAAAAATAAAATAAAATAATTCATATAAGTATAATAAATGCCTGGTGAGGGTGAAAACAGCTTCCCCCACCCCCCTGAGGCCCTGTGCAGGCTGAAAACAGCTTGTTCCCCAAGTTATGGTGGGCCTAGTAGGCTCTTGTTTTGCCTTCCCCAGGCTACAAATGCTTGCCTGGAGCTGGGGAAGGGTAAAAATGCTGCCTGGAGGCTCTCTGGAAGCTAAAATCGTCCTCCCAGAGCCTCTGTCCTCCCAGAGCCCAGAACATGTGTGAGCCAAAAATCTGATGTGCAAACATGCACATTGGAGCTGAGCTAGGGCAATGGCATGTGTGCCAGTAGATATGGCTCCACGTGCCACCTGTGGCACCCAAGCCATAGGTTCGCTATCACTGCCCCATACTTTCCAATTTTTGTCCAATTGTTTGTTTAATAATGATTGCCTATTTTTCCCTTTATATTACAAATAATCAAGCAAATTCTCAATTGTGAGGATTTTGGTAGCATAGAGATTGAATGCAGAAAAGTGAGGTTATTATTATTATTATTATTATTATTATTATTATTATTATTATTATTAATTAGATTTTTATGCCGCCCCTCTCCGAAGACTCGGGGCGGCTCACAACAATAAAAACAATATTATAGCAAAACAAATCTAATATTAAAAGAAGCATATAAAACCCTATCATATATTTAAAAACCAAACAGCACATTCATACCAAACATGAAACAAAATATAAAGAAGCCTGGGGGAAAGGTGTCTCAACTCCCCCATGCCTGGCGGTATAAGTGAGTCTTGAGTAATTTACGAAGTAAGAATGAAGAGAAGGAAGGAAAGAAGATGCAATCCAAAGCATAAAGGAAATACAGTCATTTTCTCTAGCAGAGCTAGTTGGTTTCACAGGTTTTTTTTAAAAAAAAATTTATGTGTTTCTGCTTAGAGGGGAGCAGCCTTCTCCAAACTGGTACCTTTCAGATATATCAGAAGTACAAAGTTCAGAATTATTACTGGTATGCGATCACTCCTAGAATTCTGGAAGTTGTACATTCAACATACTGTATCTGAAGAACTCCAACTTTGGAAATGAAAACATATATTCTTAACTTTAAAAATTTCAAGCAAGCAGGAGAGGAAGGAACATAGCTTGCTTCAACTTCCTGTTTCCCTCCTTGTTTAGAACATTTGAAGCCATGCATGTAAAGAACCACAGTAGTTTTCATAATACCACAGAATGTTGTCAGCAGGCATAAAAAAAACCTAGCAATTATTGATCTTACTCTGTGAACACAGCTTCACTATATTCAATAATTTTGCTCTTGGTTTCCTAGTTTGACAAAACTCCAACTGTGCCTTGGAAATACTATCCCATAAGTAACTAATCTTGCATTTTGATAATAAATATTTTCCAGTATTCAGAGATAAAGGAAAAGAAAGGACCAAATGAAAAGAATCTTCAGACAGCTGTATCTGATTTGCATAGATATACTGATTATTATTTATTATTATTATTTATTAGATTTGTATGCTGCCCCTCTCCGTAGACTTGGGGTGGCTCATAACAGTGATAAAAACAATATATAACGACAAATCTAATACTTAGAATCTAAAATAACAATAGTACATTTAAAAAGTCTAAAAAGCTTGCCTATAACAATGTTTAATTCAAATGGCACAAATAGGAAAAGAAAGAATAACCTATTATTCCAAATTGCTTGCAATATTTTTCATGGATAGATTCTACTAGTAGATGCAACACCATGTAATATAGTACTCTGTTATACTACCCTTATGGTATTAGTAGCCTGGCTTCTCAGATACTATTTCTAAGGCATGGTAACACAAGGGCTTCAAATATTGATGCAAAATAATTGAGTTAGTTACTGTGAAGTAAAATGGGCTACTTCCGCTGACCATGTGGTGTGGTCCCATCTGTGAGAATGCTTCTTTCCTATCCCTCTTCTTGCCATTTTGTTGCCTGTAGAGCAGCTGGGGCATTTATTTTCAATGGAGAAATCACTCTTCCCTCCAATCGGCCGAGGCCCCTTGCTGTTCTGCGTGTCCCAATAGTGTCTTTTAATTAGAAAACAAAACTGTGATACATTCCAGCATGTTTAATCTCATAAAAGAATGCAGTTTACTCATTTGGAGACCAGGGCCTTATTAAATAAAAAATGGGACAGGAAAATATACACTGATATGTGGACATTTTATCAAGCACAATTTCCCATTAAAGTGAAAGTTTTAGTGTGAAACCTTGCCTAAACTTTACGCAAAGATTAGGAAAGAATAAATAAGTTCCAAGCTTGTTAGCTTTTTATATGAATGTATGACCTAAACCAGGAAAGATAACATGAAATTGGTTAAAGCAGTGTTTCCCAACCTTGGCAACTTGAAGATATTTGGACTTCAGCTCCCAGATTTCCCCAGCCAGCAAATGCTGGCTGGGGAATTCTGAGAGTTGAAGTCCAGATATCTTCAAGTTGCCAAGGTTGGGAAACACTGGGTTAAAGGACCCATTTTGAAATGCTTCTTGAACTTATTTGACTTATTTGACTATAGGCTTACCTTTCATAAGATATGGTATACAAGTCAGCCTTGATTCAGTTAGATTGGAAATTTGGACTTGTGAATCGAGAACAGACCAATTTAATTCAAGATATTTCAAAATTCAGTTTAAAAAATGAATAATTCCCCAAATGGGGAAGAACTGAAAGGCTTGCAGCTGTTCCATTTTTTAGTGGAATAAGAATAAAACTGCAGGAATGATAGATGGCCTTTTAGAATAAATTTACCCTGCCAAGCTTCAACAAGCTTTCACCACAATATTTTTTTTTTTAAATGTTCCCCCTGTGTCCCTTTTAAAGCAGAGGAAATAGAAAAGGTCAGCACAGCCACTGACAAAAGTTATAGATTAAAAAAATGTTTTTAAAGTCAGGTCTTACTTTTCTATTTGCTTTTCAGAAAATAAAAAAATGGTATCAAGGTGCGTGCATAAGTGACACCAGTGTGCCTTCCGTCCCCTGTCCAATTGTCTCTCCTTATCTCATTTATCTTTTCTTCCTTTCAAATATGTACACCTATACTTTTATATCTTTTCTTCTATTCTTTTCTTTATTTATATTATTACATATCTATTCTCTTCAATGTGTATTATGTATTGGATGAAATCAATCAATCAATCAATCAATCAATCAATCAATCAATCATACGGAAAAATGACTGTTGCCTTGCCTTGTCTGATAGGGTGTAACATGATTGTCTTTGCTCCTTTGATTTTCTAGATACCAGAAAGATTAATAGCACTAGCAATAGTACTTAGACTTATATACCACTTCACATTGGTTTACAGCACTCTCTAAGCGGTTTACAGAGTCTGCATATTGCCCTCAATAATCTGGGCCCTCATTTTACTGACCTCAGAAGAGTGGAAGGCTGAGTCAACTTTGATTCTGTTGAGATTCAATCTGACAAACTGCTGGCAGCTGCTGATCAGCAGAAGTAACCTGCAGTACTGAACTCTAACTACTGTACCACTGTGTAGTGTAGCTTATGTTAAGCCAGTTATTTCTTGGGAAGGGCCACCATTTATTAATTTTTCTGTAGTGCCTATCGAGACATGGCACTTTGACAAAACCTGTCTTCTCTGGAATTATCATTCAGAAGAACAATTTTTGATTTGTTTTTGTGCCTTACTGTCTATTCACTCAATAAAATGGCATGCTAAGAATACGGGAAGAGCTAGCTGGCAAGCTTTGCGTTTGGTAGAGGTGGCCTACTATTCATTGAAGGATTAAAATTATGCTTTGTTGGCAACAAGTAGTTACCACAAGAATAGAAGAAAGATCTTATAGTGGGATATTATTCCTTACATTGATATTTATATGGTTACCTGTATTATAATAGATGGTTCTTGGCAGTGATTGTTACTTAAAAACAATAAAAACTATATCATAAATAACAAAACAAATAGCAGAGAAAGAACCAACTTATCGCAATAATTAATACCGTATAACCATACTTTGTAGTTCTCACACCTTTAGGAACTTTACTGTGATCTTTAAGGCCTTTTAAAAGGAAAGTTTATGGAGTCTACGGAGAGGGGCAGCATACAAATCTAATAAATGAATGAATGAATGAATGAATGAATAAAGAAAGAAAGAAAGAAAGAAAGAAAGAAAGAAAGAAAGAAAGCAGAATGGGGTGAATCTTAAGGTTCCAGAGGGTAGGCACTTTATACAAAAGGCTCTTTTCCTGGGCCACACTACAAAACACCAGAATGAGGGAGGGAAGGTCCCCATAACCCAAACCCCCAAAACTACTTGGCCTTGCTAGGGTTCCCTATCCAGACCCCTGTAGTCTGCAACTACTAAGACAGACCATCCACAGCATCACTCAGATGATCAACAGCAGAGATATAATGAAGAGTATCATCCATATATTGCTATAGAATTAAGCAAGCTGATGAAAAAGAGATTGACACAGAGGAAACTTCTTTCTACATCCTTGTAATAAATATTTAGACCGGCATTAGGTGAGTACCCATTAATTGATATCAGGAGATTTTAATGTCCTGGAAGTGCAAAATTTAAATACAAGGTTTGATTTAAAAATGAGTCCTGATCTGGATGCTCTTGAGCTGGCAATGAGAGTGATGAAAGCTAATCTAAATTCCCAAGTGCAATAACAGAATCAGCTTGGAAGTATAATATTCAAAGATATAAAAGAGAGAAAGTTGATAGCATATAATTGGCCATGGAAAAGTAATTGAGAGCTGAGAAAATATACGAAGCCCCAGAGCAGTTAGCTATGCTATGCTATCCCAAAAGAGTTTTATAAGGCAGTCCATTTCATTGGGGAGATACTCATAGCAATATCAAAGTGTCAGGATATAAACCTGAAGTTATATTACATGTACAGTGCAAGTAAAATGAATGCTGAGTCATGGTGCTTCAGCAGAATGATGCAATCTGTTCTATGATCTGATTGGTCAGTCCATGTATATAATGTAATACACCTTTTGTGTGGGTGTGGTCTGGTTTGATGGTTTGGTTTAGTGGTTTAGTATAGTGTAGTCTGTTAGTGGTTGGTTGGTTGGTACTTTCTTCTGTAATATAGTGTAGAGTAAATACAGTAGTTACTTCTTGATACTACTGAAAAAGTAAAAGAGCCTTCTGAAGAAAGAACTCCTGCTGTTGCATCTTTATTGAGAAAACTACCTTGTTCCTGATATCTGCCACATTTCCAACATAAATTCAAAATAACTCTGACACAAAGAGCTATCACAAATAAAACTACAACTTTATATGTCACTCACTGGTAACAACTTCAGAAACTGAAGAAAATACTCTGGCTACTCTTCAGGTTGTGTGAATTGCTGTAGAAAAGGTATTGAATGCACAATGCATTTCAAAAGGTCACAAAGTTGTATGAGTGTTTTTAAATCAAGGGTTTTAATTCTTTTCCTGTTTGAATCATTGGATTTTTATTTTGTTTTCTTGTTGTGAGCCACTCCTCCGAGTCTTCTGAGAGGAGCGGCATACAAATCTAATAAATAAATTTTAAAAAAGTGCTTCAAAGCCATTTGATTTACTGTTGGACACAAATACTCCTTTTGAATCATAATTCTACACATTCAATAGAGCAATTAAAATCAAAGTATTGACAAATCTAGGTTTACTTTTTTCCCTTATTAAAACAAGGTTCACTTGTTTTCCTTTTTTGCATTAAATTGCATATATTGAAAAATGTTGGAGGGGCACTTGGTGAGTTCTGAACTTGGTTGTCTTCTTGCAAGAGCCAATTCTTCTCCATAAGGAGAATAATTTGCTCTCAATTTATGTTCTAGTTTATTTATTTATTATTATTTATTACTTAGATTTGTATGCCGCCCCTCTCCGATGGTGAACCTGCACACAGAACCATATCTACTAGCACACGAGCCGTTGCTCTAGCTTAAGTACAACATGAATGTATGTGTGACCAGCTGGTTTTCGGCTTGCACAGAGGCTCTGGGAGGGTGGTTTTGGCTTCCAGAGAACCTCCGGGGGGCAATGGGGAGGGCGATTTTACCCTCCCCTGGCTCCAGGGAAGCCTTTGGATACTGGGGAGGGTGAAACACAAGCCTATTAGCCCACCAAAAGTTGGGAAACAGGCTGTTTCTGGCCTCCAGAAGGCCTTGGGGGGAGAGCAGTTTTCGCCCTCCCTAGGCATTGAATTATTGGTGTGGGCACTTGCACATGTGCGATAGGGTGCACACACGCTCTTTCGGCACCCAAGGGAACAAAGGTTCACCATCACTGTTCTAGTGTCTTGCTCTGTCAGTGTTGGTGGGAGTGGTCTTTCAGGGTCATTGGTTGGAATGTTTACTGTTAGCGTGTTTGGCAGTTTCTTGATTGGGATATTGTTTACTTCTTGATTGTTGGTCTGATGTTAATCTATGCTTATCTAGATGTTGATTGTTGGTGGGAAGGTGTTTTGGTCTTTTTATCCTGGGCATCCCAGGCAGCAATATTGTTGTATCCTGGAATGGCTACCTTGTAACTCTGTAAATAGTTTGTTCCTCTTTCCAGCGCTGTCTGAGCCCAAGCAGGAAGTCGCTCCTGATTGGCTCAGACGCGGCCGGCTCTAGCTTTGGCGGGAACCGCAAAAGTATAAAAGAAGCGGTTTCTCCTGGCAGAGCCAGTCGGTACTCGCTGAATTGTCACTTTACCTTGCTGAGCTGTCACTTGTTCTCTGAGCTGAATAAAAGTACCGATTGCTCAAAACCCTGTCTCTGGGTCTACTTCACTGGCGACGAACGAACGGAAGAAACTTCGCGTGCAACATGGACAAAATCCAGATCGGCCAGGCTCCGGAACTCTTCGATCCCGAGAAAATGACATGGGACGAGTACATGGCCACCTTCGAGATATTCCTCGAGGCGGCGGGAATGCAGGACGCCGGAGCCGATCGCAGACGGGCTATTTTTCTTAACTACTGCGGCGCAGAGATCCGTAGACTTGCCCAAACTCTCACCGAACCAGAACAAGCAAGAGCCACAGCGTGGGACGTCCTTCAACAGAAACTAGCGAGCCATTTCAAACCAACCAGACCAGCCATGGTTTACCGGCATCAATTTCACATGATGGCTCAGAGAGAAACCGAGTCGATCAGCCAATTTACAACGCGGCTTCGAACGGTACTTGCTCAATGCAAGTTTCAAGACCCGGAAGCTCGCCTCACCGACGCCTTGGTTTTCGGCATGAAGAGCAACACAGTGAGAAATAAACTCCTCACCGAAGAAGAGCCGACTCTACAAACCGTGATTAAATTAGCGCAAACCGCGGAAGCAGCCGACGCAGCGGCAAGAGAATTAAAAGAGCACGGAAGGCGAGAAATCATTGCCAAAATCGACGCCGAGTCTCCCAGCGCCACGGGAACAGACGACCGCAGCCAGCCAACTAGCAACGGGGACAACTGCCTCCTCCTGCAAGACCAGCCGAGACACCCTAGAGCTACTCACCCAGCCCCCTGCGCGGGCTGCCGGGGAAATCACCAGCGCCATCGATGCCCTTTCCGAGACGCTACTTGCCACCGTTGCAACCGGAGAGGCCACATCGCCATCGCATGCAGGGCAACGGCACCAGAAGAAACTTTTGCCACACAACAATACCAGCGACCTCAAAACCACCCCCCCCAATCGCGAGAAAGGAGACCGTTCCGCAACTCGGGTCAAAGGAACTACTCCACCGCTAACCGCGACTACAATAGAGGTAACTCTCAATTTTCCGTGAATAACACGGCAACCAAAAAGGGGGCTAAAATTGTTATCTCATTGTTACTAAATAACCAGCCTTGTTCAATGGAGCTGGATACGGGCTCGAGATATACCATCATGCCCTGGGAAAAATTTAAGCTATATATGCCTAATGTGTCTAAGGCTGACCTAATTCAAACCTCGTTGGTGATCAGAGACTTCCAAGGGGGGGTAATCTCGGTCCTGGGAACAGCAAATGTACCTATTGCATTTAAGAATGTTAAATGTACCCTTCCCATGCTTATTGTGACGGGGGCCAAACACTCCCTGCTAGGTCTAGCGTGGATGGAACCGTTGGGGATCGAAATTTTGGGTGTGTGTAATGTAAACTGTGATATTATGCCTAACTTTGTGAAAGAGTTCCCTGAAGTGTTCAGCCCCACCTTGGGATTGTATAAGGGACCCCCTATATCTTTCTCTATTGACCCCAAGGTCCCACCGGTTAGACTGAAACCTCGCAGGGTCCCCCTTCCGCTTCTCCCCAAGCTAGACATACAGCTGGACAAACTCATTAGTCAAGGTATCTTGGTCCCTGTGGAACAGGGGCCATGGGAAACTCCCATAGTGACACCCCTGAAGCCAGATGGCTCCTTAAGAGTTTGCGCTGATTACAAATCAACCCTGAATAAGGCACTCCAACACCACCCCTACCCCATTCCGGTTGTGCAACAACTCTTACACTCCCTGGGGGAGGGGAAAAGGTTCGCAAAGATCGACCTGGCGCAGGCTTACCAGCAACTTCCGGTCGATGAACAAACAGCAAACGCTCAAACGATTGTAACACACAGGGGGGCTTTCAAATGCACGAGGTTACAGTTTGGGGTAAGCATAGCCCCAGGAATATTCCAGAGCATCATGGAACGCCTATTGTCAGGGGTAAATGGGGCAATTCCATATTTTGATGACATCTTAATTGCAGGGGAAAACCAGGAACAAGTGAACAAAAGAATAAGGGAAGTACTTAAGAGGCTACAGGACAAAGGGTTACGAATCAAGCCTGATAAATGTGTCTGGGGAACTGACAGTATTGAATTCCTTGGGTATAAGATAGATAAAGAAGGTATCCACCCCACAACAGAGAAGCTGAGAGCAATTAGAGAAGCCCCAGAGCCACGAGATAAGAATGAGTTGCAGGCATTTTTGGGCCTCCTTAATTTTTATTCCGTTTTTTTTAAAGCAGAAAGCAACAGTAGCAGAGCCTCTCCATCGTTTACTCCAGAAGGAAGCCCGCTGGTCATGGGGGAAAACTGAACGTGAAGCCTTTTGTCAAATAAAAAATTTATTAACTTCTAAAAGTGTAGTAGTCCAATATAGTGCTTCACTACCCATTAGGCTCACGTGCGACGCTTCGCCGTACGGCATAGGAGGAGTTTTAGCTCACGTTCTACCCAATAAGACAGAGGCCCCAATAGCATTTTTTTCAAGAACCATGACCAGCACGGAGAGGAATTATAGCCAGTTAGACAAGGAGGCTCTAGCATTAGTGGCAGGGGTAAAGAAGTTTCACAATTACATTTTTGGAAGAAGCTTTGAGCTAGTCACTGACCACAAACCCCTACTAGGCCTGCTAGCCCCCAACAAGCCCACTCCACCGTTTATGTCTCCAAGACTAATCAGATGGGCCCTTTTCCTCTCAGGGTATCAGTATGAGCTCACCCACAAGGGGGGGAAGGAAATCAATCATGCAGACGGCCTCAGCAGATGCCCCATAGCAGACTTAGTAGAAGACCCTGTTCCTGCCACAGATGTGCTAATGATAGAACTCGAGGAAAACCCACTAACCACAGCAAAAGAGGTAGCTGCACACACGCAGCAAGACCAAATCCTTAAACAAGTGGTGAACTGTGTTCTAAAGGGATGGCAAAATGATATTGTTAAACCTGAATTGTGTGATTTTAAAAACAAAAGGCTTGAATTATCATATGTAAAAGGTTGTTTGCTGTGGGGGGATAGAGTGATCATCCCCAAACGCCTAAGGGAAAAGGTACTCAGAATGTTACACGTGGGCCATCCTGGGATTGTCAGGATGAAGAGCCTAGCAAGGGGGCATTTATGGTGGCCAGGGCTAGATGCTGATATTGAAAGTTGGGTTTCAAAGTGTGACCCGTGCCAAGAGTCAAGGCCCAGTCCCCCCAAAACAACTCCGGCTGAGTGGGAACAGCCTGCTGGTCCTTGGTCTAGGATCCACATTGATTTTGCTGGCCCAGTGGGGTCTCAGTACTTTCTAATAGTGGTTGATGCCTTCTCCAAATGGTTGGAAATAATAGCAATGAACAACATAACCACAAGTGCCACTATCAAGGTATTGAGCAGACTGTTTGCATCCCATGGTTGCCCTGATCTCTTAGTGTCTGACAATGGGCCACAGCTAACAGCCAGGCAATTCGAATTATTCTTAGATGGCCTAGGGGTCAGGCATGCCCTCATCTCGCCTTACTCGCCCTGGGCTAACGGGTTGGCAGAACGTTACGTAAGGGTGGCAAAGGAGGCATTGCACAGGTCAGGCCCTGGGGATGTGCAACAGAACTTGGACCAATTCTTATTAACCCAGCACATTACCCCTAACTCGCACACACATGTAAGCCCTGCAGAGTTATTGATGGGAAGAAAGTTGAGGTCACCATTAGACAGGTTAAATCCAAGGTTCTGTGTTAATAATAACCAAATGTGTATGAAACCAGAAAGAGAAATGTATTTGGGACAAAATGTATATGTAAAATGTTTTGATGGAAATGTAAACTGGATGAAGGGAATTATTGTTAAGCAAAACGCACCCAAGACTTATGTTGTTAAACTGGAGGATGGTCGTTTGTGGAAACGACACATAGACCACATTCGGAAACGAACTGAAAATCAATTGCAACAAACCGCTGACTTGGACTCTCCCCCCTCAACAGACTTTAGTACATTGCCCGAATTAATAAACACGCAAAGAGACTTATCGGGCCAGGGGGGACCATCCAGCGACGCCGAGCCATCCTCGTCCTCCGAAGCCTTCGTTGGGCCCGCCAGGCCAAGTCCGCCGCACCGGGAGAGCAGCGGCGAGCCATCCTCCACAGTCAGTGGCGAAGGAGAAATTGGACTGCGCAGGTCAGCGCGAGAGCCTCGGAGGCCTCACCGATTGGACGACTTCGTCACACGGCTTTCTTGATGGATGAGTCCAACTATGAGGGGAGGGGTGTTGTATCCTGGAATGGCTACCTTGTAACTCTGTAAATAGTTTGTTCCTCTTTCCAGCGCTGTCTGAGCCCAAGCAGGAAGTCGCTCCTGATTGGCTCAGACGCGGCCGGCTCTAGCTTTGGCGGGAACCGCAAAAGTATAAAAGAAGCGGTTTCTCCCGGCAGAGCCAGTCGGTACTCGCTGAATTGTCACTTTACCTTGCTGAGCTGTCACTTGTTCTCTGAGCTGAATAAAAGTACCGATTGCTCAAAACCCTGTCTCTGGGTCTACTTCAAATATGTCCTGGGCTGGCCTTGCTCCAAGTAGGCAACTTTTATTATTATAAATGTATGTTCTCTCTCATGAATAGGGCTGTGAAAAATGGCAGAGTGCAATCTATTCCTCATCATTAGTTCTATTTAATTTGAGTTCATAGTTTAACTTCATCTTTTATTTTATTTCTTACAGTGTAAAGCTCTGATAGAAAGGGTATATGTGTTCATGTTTATAAAACACACACACACACACACTGTTGGGATAGAACACACACACACTGAAATATATACATACATGTGCACACACAAACAGACACACACTTCCAATATTAAGAAAGCATGCTATTTCATAAAACATGGTTTTGCACAGCCGAGGGATATGCCAATTTGAGCCAAATATTATTAAATAATAATGAAGCAGTTTCCAATAGTTGGAAGAATTTCAGGAGATACTAATGTACTAAGCCATTGCCTGCCAGAGTTGCAGGCTCCAGGGACTCATATGGAAAATAGTTTCCCAGCTTTGCTGGTTCCACATATTGCTTTTAAAAAAACTACAATTTCAGTAACCTCTCTCTTCGCCTTTTACAAAGAAACTAAACCCTCACTTTCTGCTGGAAGCCATGTACATGTGTGCAGATGCACGCACATGCCTACATATTATTTTATTTATCTATTTATTTATTTATTCGATTTTTATGCCGCCCTTCTCCTGAGACTCAGGGCAGCTTACAACATTTATTATTATTTATTTATTTATTATTTAGATTTGTATGCCGCCCCTCCCCGCAGACTCGGGGCGGCTCACAACAAAGGAAAAAACAATGTACAACAAATCTAAATTACTGTTTAAAAATATTTAAAAGACGCCATTTTCTAAACACACATACATACAAACATACCATTCATAAATTGTATATGCCCGGGGGAGATGTATCAGTTCCCCCATGCCTGACGACAGAGGTGGGTCTTAAGGAGCTTATGAAAGGCAAGGAGAGTAGGGGCAGTTCTAATCTCCGGGGGGAGTTGATTCCAGAGGGCCGGGGCCGCCACAGAGAAGGCTCTTCCCCTGGGGCCCGCCAACCGACATTGTTTAGTTGACGGGACCCGGAGAAGGCCCACTCTGTGGGACCTAATCGGTCGCTGGGATTCGTGCGGCAGCAGGCGGTCTCGGAGATATTCTGGACCCCTGCCATGAAGGGCTTTAAAGGTCATAACCAACATGTTAGCAATAGCACTTTTTAACAGAGCCAGCATATTGAATCCGGGTCCTCATTTTACCCACCTTGGAAGGATGGAAGGCTGAGTCAACCTTGAGCCGGTGATGAGATTTGAACTGCTGACCTACAGATCTACAGTCAGCTTCAGTGGCCTGCAGTACAGCACTCTACCTGCTGCGCCACCCCGGCTCTCCATAGCTAATGACATCTTATTCAGTTTTCCACATATATTGTTGGAATCTACAGTATCTGGACCACAGAACTCAACCAGACAATTGTATTTGTATAATACAGCATATGTAGAATATTATACAATGTAATGGTTCATTTAACTAAGATCTTAGGTATGATTGATGTGCCTCAGAAGTAGTCTATTTTTAAATAAGACTAAAGAAAATCAAGTGGGATGGAGGATAAAGCAGAACATGAAGAATACTATTTTAATAGTGCTTTATTATACCAAAACATGGAAGTGGTTTTCAGAAGAGCAGTACAGCAATGCTTTAAATAGCTATGGTTTTATTTGCAGCGAACTATAAACTATGATACTCAACAGAGTTCGCCCTTCTCTAGTTGGTGGGTTATGCTATGCACTGAAGATCTCTGATTACATATTGCCAATACCACAGAGCTCCCTAAATATCCAATTCCCTCCTAATAAATAGCCCCCTGCATAAAGTAATCAGTTACAAAAAAAAATCTTTGACTTAATTATTCACAAACAAAACATCATCATTTTTACGTTTGTTCAAATAAGGACATTGTAAAAACCAAATTCTTATTTTTACAATAGTGGAAAGGTTTTGCATTCCAGGTAAAATATTGTCTGGCTGAGGAACAAATACAGTTTGGGTTTGTTGGTTTCTTTTTAAAATCTCTCCTGTGCAGCATTTTTAGAAATAAACAATATTCAATACACTCTAAACTCTTTTGAGCTACGGCCCAGTTGGAGGACAATGCTTTTCTACTTTAGGTTATGCATTTTGCATTGCTTTGCATTGAAATTGCCTCTTGGGCAACATCCATGCATAACTTTCATTGCCTAATTCATGGGGAAAGTGGTGAAATAAACTTTTCTATTTCCTAGTGGAAATTTTCAATTACTAAAATGTGCATATTAACACTGGAAGGAAAAATGTGCATTTTCTGTCAATTTCTAGTATAAATTGATTTTAAATTTAAATAACAAATGCCTTGTGGCAAAAATGTTCTGACATTTGTTTATATGAAGCATTTTAACCCCGTTCTTTAGCCAAAAAGCCTCCCAGAGCAGCTTGCAAATCAGTGTTTTAAAAAATTGTTTGTGTGACTCGCTAAAGCTTCTGTTATTGTTATTGCTATCATCATCGTCATCTATTATTCAGTTCAGATTTTTGCAAGTTTAGTCAGATAGGGATTTTATCCTTCTAGAGTCATTCTCCATACGAAATAATTTTCCATTCAAAATATGAAAGTGTAGCTCCATGTGCAGCTGAAACTGGAAAATGAGAAAAATTATAATGATCTTCACCCATCTCTGTTGCATTTGGACAATAAAGTGGAGATTCTCGAGACAAATCTAGACAAGAAGGAATTTACTACACAGACTTTTGAAATAGGCAGAATAACCTGTGAAACTTAGCTGCTCTTTGGGATTCAAGTCTTTAGACAATGGTTGTGTGTATATGTGGGTAGAGAGGGTTAACACAAATGGTGATCCGTGTAAAATCAATGAGACTGAACTATGCTGTGCCACTTCCTATGAAAAATAAAATAAGTAGATTGCAAGCTGTTGCTGAGAAAAAAATATTGTTTTAATGAGCAATTGAAAATATAGGAGGTTGCATAAGAGATATCAGCTGGGCTTGGCTAAAGCAGTAGTATAGTATTGCAACAAGATTGTTCTACTAGTAAGCACAGTGATCAGATGGCAGTTATTGGCCAGAGCAAAAGCCACTTCCTTCTGCAAGAAGGCAGAGCCATATAAACCATGAAATCTATTTTGATTTAAACCAGCCTAATCTTTTGGGGCAAACTCCTTTAGGAGCCTACCCTATTCCCTAGTTTTGTGTAATCAACTACCCTTCTCAACACAGGGAGGGTGTTTATGGGGTATCTGGAATATGGGAAGTGGCAATATAACACCTTGTCCTTTTATTGGGGCAATAAAATATACCAGGCTAGAGTATCTTTGTGTAAGCTCCTTGGTGAAAACTGTTCTCTGAAGCAGAATTATTGTCAAAACAAGCCAACAGGCAGATGGAGCACTTCTAATGGCAGTGAAAACTTTGGAAGACTAATATGGCTGATTAGAGAGAGAAGTAGAATTGCGTAGGTACCTTCAGACTGTTTTTCAAACAAAGATGGCTGTTTTTGTATATATCCTGGAGGAAAGTGAAATCAATATTTTTGTTCATAATTAAAATTATGAATATAAATATTTTTTTCTTGGATTTTGGCTATTGAATTCTGGTTTTCCTACATACAGAGGCAATTTTACCTTTATATTTTAGATGAAGATATATTTATATCTTCTAAAATTCAAAGTAGAGTTAATGATGAATAGAAAAGTATATGATTTTAATGATTTTTCTATAGTCTATATTGATTGTTACATTTTCAACTCTCTCTCTCTCTCTCTTTCTCTCTCTTTCTCTCTCTCTCTCTTTCTCTCTATAAATTTATTTATTTTCCTACATTATTTTCACTTTGTTGAGAAAAGATTATACATAAGAATTTTGAATTCAGAAATGATTATACATAGATTATACATAAGAATTTTGAATTCAGAAATGATTATACATAGATTATACATAAGATTTTTGAATTCAAAAATGGCATGGTCACTTAATTGGAAAAATGTATTACAATTTTAAAATATAATTATGTTATCATGTTTTGACATACTGCTTTTTTAAACAAGCACAGTAGACATTAAATAAATATTATTAATAAGCCGTAGTGTGAAAATAAATATATTATTTTCTTTTAAAATTAAAAAAAATATTATGTTAACTAGAATCTAATGTATTTTGGGGATAACTTTCACATTTGTAAATATTGGCTTTCTCAAGAACTGTCTATAGAGTTTACATTAAGGTTATCTCATTCTCTGAAATCTTTCTATTGCAAGTTGAATGCAATGCAACTCTTAATTCCATAAAATGGATGAAACAATAAAAAGGTAAATTAATGGAAAGATTAATTTTTCATGTCTCAGTAAACAACATCTTGGAAACTCATATATTTGATGTATAGCGAGACACTGTTGTTAAAAGTTCAGATCTTTTAAATCAGGGGTATCAAACTCAAGGCACAGGGGCCAGATCCAGGTTTGGGTGGTGCAAGCCTATAATCCAGAATGTGGAGGCTGAGACTGGCATGAATATCTTGAGCTCATACATTCAGGGCTGCAGTCTGCACTATTGCCTATCCCATTCACTAGCTTCGGCATCAATCCCAGGAATTGTTGCCCACTGAGACACTGACAGCCAGCAGCAGGTTGCCCACAATGTGGAGGGAATGGGAGGGTGAACCGGCCCATGTTGGAGATGAAGTAATGCAGATCTGGTCCATGGGGTGCTTAGATCTGGCTAATAGGGCAACCCTGGAAAAAGTGAAGGACTGCCTTGCTGCCTCTGCCAGCAAAAATGGAGCTTGGGAGGGCTGCACGCAGCCTTCTCAACCTCCATTTTTGATGGCAGTGGGTTTCAGGAAGCTGTTGCAGCCAAAAACAGAGCTCTCAAGGACCGTGTGTGGCTCTCCTGAGCTCTGTTTTTGCTGGCAGAGGCTTTTAGGAGCCCGTCATGGGCAAAAATGGATCTCAAATGCCTGTTTTCACTGGCAGAGCCCTCAGGCCACCATAGGCACCCCTAATGTGAGTGATGTCAAGTTGGCCATGCCCATCCTGGGCTCCTGAGTTCAAACACTATCATGATCAATGAAATCAAGTTTGACACCCCTGTTTTAAATTGTGCAGTGTAGTTTCAATTGGTCAGAAAATTTCCCAAATTTTAACTTGCAGGTGGCAGTTATTTACTGATGAAATATACAAAGAATCATTACTTAATTATGATTCATGTTAACAACCTATGGAAAACTGTCTTAAGCAGACACCAAGCTTCACAAGTTAAACTTCACATGAAAACCATGAGAAAGGAATTAGTCAAATTACTGAAGTGAGTCCATTGATACTATTTTACAATGATCTCATACCCCAATTGTCAATATTTTGATCTATTGATAGAAAATATAGAAAGGAAGGAAAAAAGAGAATGGGAGACAAGGCAAACATAAATGAATTATCAGGGTTGGGTGGCAATATTGATAACTGTTGGGAAAAGGGAACAAATAAGAGATTATAGGAAGAGGGTTTTCTTTTGAAAGCAATTATAGTTGGTTTTTAATAAAAAGAAAATCCTTGGTAGAGACAGAAAAGCTTCATTCCTATTATTTATTTAATAATGTTTTGTGCAAAATCCTAGAAAAGTATGGTTTGATTTAAGCCACTCTGGAGAGATTTAAACTATCTGGATTTATTTCAATCTTTTTTAAAAATATTATTTTTAATACTAAATTGTCTTTGATTACCTTGGTGTCTATCCATTTTCTTCTTTCTTTGTTTTTTCTCCATTGTCCATTAAACAACAAAGCTTGATTTTGTGAAAGGACCCAAATAATAATAAAATATTGGAATAATCTGTGCTTTCTCTCTTTTCAATCCCCTTTTTCTATCCTTCTTTCCTCTTTCTCCCTCCCTTCTTCTGTATATCACGACCGATATCCAGCTATATTCTTTTGCTGGTGATGCGGAAACCCCTTCCGCCCTCCTCTCTCCCAGATAGACAGGATTTATGGGTGGTAAATGTCATTGAAACACTGCAAAAAAATAAATCCAAGCTGCTCTGCAGCTTAGAATACACGGCTATAGCAAACCCCATCCTAGTGAGTTGGAAGCATATCACTCCGAGCATCTGTACCACTCCTCCTTAGAGAGCGCATACTAATCATCTCTCTTCATGGTCAGTAACCACATAAGGACAGCACCAGACGATGCCAGTGGTTGTGGTCCTGTAGCATTTATGTGCTTTCCTGAAAAACAGAGCCTTGCCAGAGAATATCCATCAGCCTTGTCTGCTGGTTTCCTCTCTTGATTGAGGCAGATGTTTATTTTCCATCTGCACTATATGTCAATGCAACTGCAGCCTTCATCTGGCAAAGGGGGGCTCTAATAATCTAAAGCCATTGCCGAAAACTGCCGGAGAGCTAACTCTAGTGAATAAAAATCAGGTTACAGCGGGAAACATTTACTCTTCATTTTGCGAAGCCCTTTTAACAAATGAAAATTTGCCTCTTTATACTTCTGCCAAACACAGGGCCATGTTTATTTCCAGCAATATGGGTCACCGAGGATTCCCAGCTGTTAGATAGAGTCAGTTGTGCATTGCTGCACTCAACAACATCTGTTTCACAAAAACAGTCTCCAGCTTTTAGCACTCAAATGGAGGTTACACCATATGCCAGCAGACCACTTAGTTTTTACCTTGGGAACCAACTTTACACCAGTCAAGGTAACAAAGTACTAAGTATTTAAATGGTACTGGGCTTGGGTCACATCTTCAGTCTCACTCACCACATAGAACAAAATTAGTTCTGAGCACATAGACCACAAGCTGTTTTCTCTCATCAATTATTCATGGGGAGAAAAAAGTTTGTTTGCAAAACAATTTAAATTGAGGAGGGATCGACTGCGAGATTACAAGGGCCCACATATGAATCTTTGACTGCAGATAGAATTGGGTTAAAAGGCCAACCAATATCAGCAATTCATATGTATTTGTATGCCGCCCCGAGTCTTCGGAGAGGGGCGGCATACAAATCGAATAAATAATAATAATAATAATAATAATAATAATAATAATAATAATAATAATAATACCAATCAACATAACGGTCCTTTCATAAGCAGTGTTTTAAAAAGTTGTGACCCAGTGGATGCAGTTGTGTTGTCTCAGAATACATTTTTTTTAAAATTGTCTTGTATCTTAGAATTCTCTTCCTTAGTGTATTTAGTGTTAATCACTGTTCTGCCTGCCTGGGCTCAGGCAATTCGTAACAGTCCAAGGAAAAGAAATCAAACACACACGTGCTCTTCTAATCAGCAAACTTGTATTAAACAAACAAAAAAGGGTTAACCAAAAGCGTCCTTAGTGTCAGGAAATAATGATAGTGCAAGGCTTAAGTTAGCCAAATACAAAACACAGGAAAAAGCAAAAAAAGACAACCTGCATGAAGCAGAAATGTTTCAGGAGTCCTTTGAATCTGTAGAGCAAACAGCAAGTCCCAGAGGTTTCACCTCCCACATGCCTGGAAAAGCTGGGTTGAAATCCAAAGGCACGGAACAGAAACTTCAGAGCAGGAACCACAGAGCAACACAGATAAACAGCCACAGTTTGCCTTGTGCCTCTGTTCCCTTTTATACCTTTAGCCCTCATTAAGGGAACCACACCCAGCCCTCAGTATAAGAACCACACCCAGCCCAGGTGCTACTCTGATCACCTGTAAGAATCCTTCAATTGAGCCCTCCTTTGCATAGCTCTTCGGCTACACATGTCTATGAATTGGTCTGCAGATGAATCCAAGGACGAAAGACTGTCTGAGTGACTGCATGCCAAATCCCCTGGGCTGTCTGCTGCGTCCTGCATGCTGTCTGCCAACTCCTCTGAAACAGTGGCCTCATTCTCCTGGCTGTCTGCCACGTCTTCCTGGCTGTCAGCCAGGCTTTCGCACTCACTTTGTGCTGCATCTCTCCCATCTGTGGGAGCAACGGCTGGCCCAAGCCCAAACACAACAATCACCAGACAAATGACTCGAGCATTACTTAAAGGGACAGCATATCTCAATGTTCTCGGTTCAGAATTAGGACTGTGAAAATGTTGCAAGGGATGTTTCACTCTGACAGAAAATTTGAAGCACCTTTAAAGCACCTGTTTCTACAGGTCAGCCTGCTCTGCTTCTTTCACTGATTGATTCTGTGCATCTCTAGGGAGCTGTAGTGACCAATCAGATGAGATAGATCATCTGTCTTCCTCAATAACTGGCAAAACATCAACTAACTCATCAAAAGTGTGTCACCACTTCAGTACAACATTTTCTGCAAGAGGTCTACCAGCTTAGTCTTGTAATTAGGACCGGCATTGATTGGAGTTTATAAAATAATACCCCACGAAAATAAACATGTACTAAATAAATATGTACTAAAAAAATGTTATGTAAAACTTCAAATTTCTTCTAAAGAATACCATCATAACTTTATTGTGTTATGCTTTGTTGTTCTATACCACACTCGCCGCTCTCTTCTTGCTTTCAGTTGTTGGGCAAATCTTATGACCAAAATAAACAGAACCAAATTCATTGTGGTGGTGCCAAAATTCAAGTCGATACTGTAGTTTTGTGTGCCTTACATAACAGAAGGTCTTTGGATGCTCACTGATACATTTCTCTGCATGAAGACTGAAGATAGCATAACAGAGTATCAGTATAGGGCACCAAGTCAATGTTCAACAGGTATCAATTTAGAGTTCTATTTTATTATTTTCAAATAGGGAAAATAATTAAAAACAAAAACAAAACAAAAAGGTTGTAGATTAATATTTTACCTGCTCCCTCCCATAAATATTAATGGGTTTCAGGTAAAAAAAATTTTTGTAGAACGTAGAATAGAAGGAACTTCAGAAGGGACTTAATCCAACCCGCCACTTAAGCAGCAGACCCTATACCAGTGTTGGCAAACCTTTTCGGGACATGTACATGCAGGCCAGGAACTAGAAGAGCAGCCACCAGGAAGATCATCTTCCAGTTTCTGGAGTGCCCATATACACCAGCCAGCTGGTCTTCACATGCACGCTAGAAACTGGAAGACCAGGTTGCCAATTCACATGCATGCACTGGAATGCCCCCACATATGTGAAGACTGCCTGGGAGGTGCACCAGAACCCAGAAGAGCAACAGACAATGGTCTGCATTCCTAGAGAAATGGCTCTGCATGCTGTATCCGGCATGTGTGCCATAGGTTTGACATCATGGTCCTATACCAATAGGTGTCAACCCCTAACCCCCAACATTTTTCCCTTAGACTATCCACGATTGACCTCTCCAAGTTCCTTTGAGGTCAGTAAGGGGTGTGCATAAGTGCACCATGTGCCTTCCGTCCCCTGTCCAATTGTCTCTCCTTATCTCATTTATCTTTTCTTCCTTTCAAATATGTTCACCTATTCTTTTATATCTTTTCTTCTATTCTTTTCTTTATTTATGTTATTACATATCTATTCTCTTCAATGTGTACTATGTATTGGACAAAATAAACAAACAAACAAACAAATAAATTAATGGCTGTCCAGTCTCTTTTTGAAAGCCTTCAGTGATGAAGCAGCCACAATTTCTGAAGGCATTCTATTCCCTTGGTTGATTGCTCTCATAGTTAGGAAAATTCACTTTAGTTCTAGGTTGCTTCTCTCCTTGGTTAACCATTATTTTTTGGCTCTCCTTTTGATGTTTTGTAAAATAGTTTGACCACTTTGTCTCTATAGGAGCCCCTCAAATATTGAAACACTGCTATCATGTCTCCCCTAGTCCTTCTTTATATTAAACATTATTATTGTTTTTCTTTTTAAAAACAGAAGAAGAATCCCTCTGCATGTATTTAGGCATCTTTCCTTATGAAAAGTAACTTCCAGTGGAAAACTTTGGATGGGCATATACATATATATAATAGATACACACACGCCCAAACTCTGTGTTTCCAGGTGGGTTTTCCCCAGATCTCACAGCTCTAATTTGAACCAAGTTTTTACAGCTACATCTGTGCCGACATAGAAAATGATTGCAAGATAATAGTACAGAAATGGAGGAGGTTAAACATACCTCCCCCACCTGCTAGAGCCCAGATGTGAGGACGAATATGGCGCAATAGCCTCAAATATACAAACTATTTTTCCATTTTGTGACAAGCAAATGGAAGAAAGAAGAAGGAAGATAATTATGTGGTTTTCTTTTCCCTACAGTCTCTGCCAAAATAAAAACTGGAAGCATCTAATAAACCATGCAACAGAATGCAGTGCTTAATGTTATCCTTTCCAAATGTGATCACAAAGATATTACCAGATATTTGTTTTTAGTCTAAAGATTTTAATGCACACAAATGCCATGGAGTCAACAGGCATGAAGAATACTTGGTTCCTGTGCGGAGTATACGGTATAATTGGATAAAATTTCTCAACCAGTTTCATACTGTTATCAGAGATTTTCTTTGTCTGAAGGATCTTCAGAGGTCTTCAGATCTAACCCCTTCTCAAACAGGAGACTCTATACCAGTGAGATGAACCTTTTTTCCCTAAGGTGCCAAAAGAACATGTGTGCGTGAGTGCCCACACCCCTAATTCAATGCCTGAGTAGCGAGAAAACAGCCCATCCCCCGGAGACCCTCTGGAGGCCAGAAATGGTCTATTTCCCAACTTTTAGTGGGACCAGTAGGTTCATGTTTTGTCCTCTCCAGACTCCAAAGGCATCCCTGGAGACAGGGGAGGATAAAATTGTCACGCTGTATATTGACAGCCCCTCAGAGACATTTAGTAATGAAACAGTTAACTAGTGTGTGCCTTACTGGATCCTCCTCTCTGATGTCACTTCCTTTTTTCATCCTCCTTCTTCCCTCTACCTTCTGAACCTCCATGATGTAAGACGTATATGTTATGCTGTCCCTCGAGACAGTCTTTTATTTGTTTTATTTCTGTTTTTGAATAAATATCTTGTTTGAAATGATTAAGGCTTCTATCCATCGACCTCCGGGGTTAAGGTCCTAACAGACTTTAATTTCTCCCCGCGACAAAAATTACCTGCATCCCCCGGAGGCTCCCTGAAAGCAAAAAGCACCCTCCCAGGGCCTTTGTGTGAGCCAAAAATCAGCTGGCTGGCACACACATGCCCATTGGAGATGAGCTAGGGCAATGGCTCATGTGCCAGCAGATATGGCTCTGTGTGCCACCTGTGGCATCCATGCCATTGGTTCGCCATCACTACTCTATACCATTTCAGACAAGTGGCTGTCCAATCTCTTCCTAAAAACCTCCAATGTTGGAGCACCGCCAGTTGTTCCACTAGTTAATTGTTCTCACTATTAGGAAGTTTTTCTTCAATTCCAGGTTACATCTTTCCTTGCTTAGCTTCCATCCATTATTTCTTGCCTATCCTTTTGGTGCTTTGGAAAATAGTTGGATCTCCTCGTCAAATATTGGAACACTGCCATCATGTCTTCCCTAGTCCTTCTTTTCACTAGACTAGATATATCCAATTCCCGAAACAATGTTGCAACAATGTAAACATTCTTTGTATGTTTTAGCCTCAAGTTCACTAATCATTCTTATTGCTGTTTCTGCACTCTTTCCAAAGTCTCAACATTTTTTTAATATTGTGGTGACCAGACCTCAATGCCTCAAATTCCCAGTATAGTCTTACTAAGGCTTTGTAAAGTAGTTCTTGAAGTTCATGTGATCTTCTATTTATGCAGCCTAAGGTTGCACTGGCCATTTGACTGTAGCCACACATTGTTGTCTAAATGATTGTCCATTACAAGATCCTTCTCACAGTTACAGATGTTAGAAACATAGAAACATAGAAGACTGACGGCAGAAAAAGACCTCATGGTCCATCTAGTCTGCCCTTATACTATTTCCTGTATTTTATCTTACAGTGGATATATGTTTATCCCAGGCATGTTTAAATTCCGTTACTGTGGATTTACCAACCACGTCTGCTGGAAGTTTGTTCCAAGGATCTAATACTCTTTCAGTAAAATAATATTTTCTCATGTTGCTTTTGATCTTTCCCCCAACTAACTTCAGATTGTTGACTTAAGTTTCACCTATTATATTCCTGCACAGTTGGTTTTTCTTGCCTAAGTGTAAATCTTACTTTTAATCTACACTGAATTTCATTTTGTTAGAAAGGCCCCTATGTTCAAGTGTGTGAAGATCTTTTTGGATCTTGAATCTTCTGGGATGTTGGATATTCCTGCCAGCTTAGTGTTGTCTGCAAATTTGATGAATTCCCCTTCTATTCCCTTGTCTAGCCAGTTACAAACCCATCTGGCTACAGCCAGCTACAAACCCATCCATGAGTCAAACACAGAAATAATATTTTGGCTGAAAGTTGAGCAACAAATATTTAATTTTCTATTCTATGTATAACAACATAGGAGATGTTAACACTTTTTAAAACATTAATGGGAAATCTATATTTTCAGTGTTTTTTAAAACTATTCTGATTCTCTGAAAATTATACTTCTTACTTTTTATTTTGCCCTCAGGTGCTTTGGATTTAGGTTGCCCCCATCTTCTTTGCGATAGCCTCTCAAATATTGGAAGATTTATATCATGTCATCCTTATATCTTCTCTTCATTAGACTATACATACAAACTGTTCATCATCGTTTTAGTCTCCAGCCTAAGGTTCTTAGTTACTCTTCTCTGTATTCTTTCTAGAGTCTCAACATGGTTTCTGTTTTGTGATGACTAGAACTGGACACAGTATTCGAAGTGTGCTTTTACCAAGGCAGCATATAATGGTACTAATATGATCTTGATACCATTAATGCAATTTAGGACTGCATTGGCTTTTATTGGCAGCTGCAGCACACCTCTGGATTATACTTAAATCATTCTCTATTAGAAGTCCTAGATCCCTTTCACAGATACTGCTTTTGAGCCAGATACCACATACAATATTCTATATGTGTGCATTTGGTTTTTCTTGTCTAAACCTTAACTTTCCTATCAATAAATTTCATCTTGTTGAACAGGGCCCACAGTGTTCAAGTATGCAATAAGATTTGTTTGGCATAATCTGTTTTTGACAAACACATGCTGGTTTCTAGTAATAGCTTTGTTAGTTTCTAGGTGTTTACAGTTGTGTTGTAAATTGATTTCAGGCTTATTTGTCTGTAGTTTCCTGGATACATTTCCCCCCCTTTTTGAAGCCGTTTCCTAGTCCTCTGGTAGTTCTTCAGTGCTCCAGAATCTTTAAACATATGGTTCAGTGATTCTGAAATCATGCCTACAAGCTCCTCAGAATTCTGGGATCCATCTGATTCCATTGGGTATTTGGTGGCTGAGGACCACACCAATCCAAAAGGTGAGGCATCGCACAGTAACAGTAGGGGGAAGGTCTCACTGTATTGCATGAGGATGCTGTTAGATGAGAGTAAGTCTTTTACAGCAGCAAAAGCATTGGCTTCTCTTTGTCCCCATAGCCACGTGGCCGTCTTCCACAGGAGCCTATGGAGAGACTCATCAACAGTCGCCTTCTCTTTTAGAAAGATGGCATAAAAGTTGAGTAATCCCAGGAATGCTTTTAACTGTGTCTTGTTTGGGGGGGGGGGTCAGTGCCTCTTTGACGGCTCTTATTTTAGCATCTATGGGGTGAATGCCAGATTTGTAAAGTATGAACCACAGGAATTCTACTTTGATGATCCCAATTTTGCATTTATCCCTATTGACTTTGAGGCCCCTTTGCTGGAATCGACCTAGCACCTCACGCAGCACCTAGGCACTGTAACGAGATTTGACTGCTGTGCATGTGCAGCAGCCGAATCTTGGATGGACATCCTTCTGACAGAGAGATTTGGGCAAAAATTGCCATTTCTTTGCTTCTGCGCATGTGCAGAAACAAAAAAAACCGGTAGTTTTTACCACTGGTGGCAGCAATGAAACTAGGCTACATGCTCCATTTTCACCACCGGAACAGCATTCACCATTGTTCCGGGTCGGGTCCACCCTGGGTACAACTCTGAAATTTACAGCTAGTCAAGCAAGACTCAGTTGGTTACCTTAATCATAGGTTTCAAATTCACCTAAAATTTAAATGGATTTGCTAATCTAGAATTATGCCCACAGTGGTTTCCTTATTATATTCTGTCCCTTGCTATTTTCTAACTGATGCTTGGCTGGTTAAGAACTATTTTCTTTTTCCCCAAGAATTAAAAAATAAACAACATTTGCTGATGAAGTGGTTTCATTTAGCTGAAATGATCCCTGTTAGTTACATGAAAGATCGAATGCTTGTTCTCTTTTGCTGGTACGCAGACAGTCTGCTAAGTACAAAATACACATCAAGGGCCAATTACACATGAAAAACCATCGATAGTATGAGAGCTGGTTAATATTTCTGAATTATTAAGTCTGACTGCATAATCATGCTTTTTTGTTGTTGTTTAGGCTGTTAACAGATGTTGAATACACAGCAGAATGTAACAGTATAATCTGAGGTATTTTAAAGTAGCATTATTCTACAGAATGGAATGAATTGCTTTGGGTTATTGGAAACGTAGAAAATGCTGTATTCCAACAAAGTGGGTAGTTCTGTGTGGTCAGTTAGGACATCTTTATTTCTCTGGTTAAATCAGAACCAGGCAAGACATATTTACTTATCAAATCTGGGCATATCATACTACATACCCTGTTTCCCCGAAAATAAGACGTACCGCGAAAGTAAGGCATTTCAGAGGTTTTGCAGAATATGCTAATATAAGGCACCCCCCGAAAATAAGGCGTAGTCAAGTTTACATACGGTACGGTGGAAAAACATACGGTACCATTCAAAGCTGTTCATAGCGTACCGTAATAATGTGGCATCCCCTGTTGGCCCCTTCCATTGCTTTGCACCATCCAGTACAGCAGACACAGTCTGCTGCTGTCTCACCGCCATTACAGTCTCCTCTACAGTGCATAGACTGTAGTTCCTCTGGTGGCCGGAAGCTGCAATAGCGGGAGTATACTGTTGTACCATATAAGTGCCGTCGTTTGTGTGTGTGGGTGCCATACTGACAGGTACCGTACCGTAATCAGTGTACTGTATGGTACACTTTATTTAGGGGTGTCAGCTTTTCTGCCTGTGAATTTGTCTTATTTGAGAAATATAAGGCACCCCCCCCGAAAATAAGACATAGCACAACTTTTGGAGCAAAAATTAATATAAGACAGTGTCTTATTTTCGGGGAAATACTGTATCTCACTAAGTGACTCTGAGTGGTTCACAATTTTTAAAAAAATTATAAACCAAATGAAATACTTAAAAAGATAAAATTAAAAAGCCAGAGAGAGTGTGCAGCTGGTAGTGGATCCTGTCTGAGACGAGGCTGATTGGTGAAGTGCAAGCAGCCTGTGCAACTGGTGCCTGAGTAGGATAGTGAGGCGGCTGGCAAGGACTCGGTGCCAGAGGCAGAGATTCAGCCAGGGCCTTTGAAACCTCCAGCACATCACAACAGTGATGAGGAAGAAGAGGAAAATCCTCTTCTTAATGTACAAGCACACAGCTGTCAAAAGGCAGGAATGGCTACTCAGAAAGAGGCTTGGGGCTAATTGGCCACTCCCCAAGCCTACTTAAGGAATAATGGAGATGGAAAAAAACTGTGCAGGAAACAACTTATTTGATAGTTTGTTCACTTAGGCGCCACTTGTTTGGAAAACCTCTGCTCAGCTTATCTATTTTGGCTTCTGTTTTGTGGACTGATTCCAGGCATCTTCCCAACCTCCATAAGCTTCTTGTGATATCCAGCAGTAATTACTTATCTTTGCTTTATGACTTTATGGAATTATGTCAGCTGTTAATGCTATATAATTAACAGCTGTTTTTTTCAAGAAAAGACTGATTTAAGGTTTATTTGTGTGTGAAGACTACTAAGCTAGTTTATTAGTAGTGGTTAATCAATTAAATGTAGGTTTGAAGTGTGCTACGTTTTCTCTGGTTCATACCTGGGGCAGAAGAGAGTGTGATCCACCACCTTCAAGCTGTGTATCACTCTTCGATATCTGTGTTAGTTGACAGAGTCAGGTTTTAATGCTCTTCAGTGGGACAGAAGAGTAGAATGAGCCTTATTCAGAAGGCAAGATGTTCCATAAGGCAGGGGTAACAGCGGAGAAGACTCTCTTCCTACACCACGCCAGTTGGAAAGCTTTAGCCAATGGAGCTATAACTTGTCATTTCTGCTTGACCAGATAGGAGGGGTCAATTAAATTGGAATGAGGCAATACCCTGGGTAATCTGGGCCCATGTCATGAAGGGCTTTAAAGCCCAAATTGGATATGGAAGCAAAGCACACCCAATGCTGTTCAAGCAGTAGAGGTACTCTAGAAATACCCAGAACTTCCCACACCACTACATTCTGCACCAGTTGTAGCTTTCAAATACTATTTTTCAAGGATAGTCTAATGCAGAGCATATTGCAGTAGACCCTTGCAATATACCACACTGATATTTACAAAGTTCAGAATCCAGTAGGTTTCTATTAAATGATGATGGTTGCAAGTAGATAATTGTGGTAAGCAACTATATTATGATGCACAAAATTGTCAGAGATTGAACTGTTACTATAACCTCTACCATCCCTTCAAAGTAGACAACATTAGAAAATCTACTCCAGAGGAAGATTGATATTAAAGTTTATTAAAATGGGACATAAAACTTTTGCAAGCCTAATTATGTTTTATTTCTCATCCTTCATATATCCTGTAAAATCAGGAAGAAGTCTTGGGTCAATTCCAAATATTATCTTGCTTCCCAGAACTAAAATAATGTTTCAGACCTCTTTATTTATGTAATAATTGTTGAACATTCCCATCAAGTTTCAACAATCACCCTTGCTCTCTACAGCCTTATATTATTCACTTATTATTCAAAACGGGGATAACATTTGTTGGCTTATGCTATTGAAATTATGTTCCAATAAAAGAAAACCATAATCAATTCTATGTTTTTTATCACTATGACATACATAGAATAATGTCGATAAGGATGGACAGTTTTTGGCTGGAACAGACTTTCTAAGTGAAGTTTGACAAAGAAAAGGGAAACTTAACATACTGTATGTAAATTGGATTTGGTTTGGGATTTTCTTTTCTTTTTTTATGTTGATATGCTTTATGGCATATAATTTCCATTGCATAAGCTGCTTTTCCAAAACATTTCCATTGCTTGTATCTTGAGCATATCTTAAATACAAGCTTTTGAAGAAGTCATAAAGAATTACAGAGCAATCACAGACTTATAGCAAACATCTCAATATGGCCAGATGCATTTTGTATAGCTGAATGTGGCCCTGGAGACATTATTTACTTACAGTTCATCTTTGGTTGATTTAGTGAAGTTCAAGATTCTATCATATTCTCTAAATTAACATTAATTTGCAGGGAGAATAAAAGGACAGGACCAGATGCTTCAACTGAAGAGCAGCATGCACTTGTTTCCAAATTATAAAATGATCTCTATAAACATTCTCATATCTTGCAAAATTCTTCTTCCTGTGACTTTACATGGACAATAGGACTTTTATTTTCATGCAGTTGATAATGCAATATGATGACCTGAATAGACTTTAAAACCACATTAACATGTAATTAAAACAGTGTCACATATTTATTAATAGAACATTAAGAGTAAGTAAAAAATACTCAAGAATAATCAACATGTTAGATATCACTAGATCTAAAATTTCAGTTCAGGTTCCTTCTTTTAGACCCCATTCAGAATTCCAGTCAATCAGCTATCTTTGCTAGCAAATTGATACTAACTTTACTCCTCCTTTCCATGCTGTTGGTCATTCTTACTCAGTGTACTGTGGTAAGCTCATATAATTATTCATCAAGATTATTCATCTGTTGCCAGCTTGCTGAAGGCAAAATCTGATGTGCTTTAATTTCATGAATGCAATTAACTTTCACATAATTTTTATGCTAATAGCAGCAGCTGAGAAACCTGAAAAGCTTCGGGACCATAAGGGGCAGAGAAGGAAGTTTAACACTTTCTAATTCTGCAATGATTTCAGGAACAATTGGTTTTTGGAAGTCCCTGTTTGCATGTTAGTAGAAATTCTATTGGTACCAGGAGATCCTAAATGCATCTCACACATATTTCAACATGTTTATCGACTCTGGACTTGTCTACAGAGTTAGTAAGTTACACTCCTTATTTCCACTGGTTTGAACTGAAACTCCTTTCATTTTCAAGCTGTCAATCCGTGAATTGTATAATGAAGTATCACCATGCTATCACACCAATGAGATGTATTAATGAAGACTAGAATTCTTAGACAGAACCGCTTTTTAGAATTATTTTTAATGACTATTTACACTGAGTTGTTCTGCCATCCGCTATTTTTTAAAACTCTAAAAAAGTGTAAGAGTCCATCTCAGATACATTGAATGTAAAATATTATAGAGTTACTAAGAGGCAACTCATGTAATATCCAGTGGAAAACAGAACCCAGTGTAGCCCTGCAGATTGATTGGAATAATCAGATAATCAGAAGGAAATAATACAAATCACTAAGAAATTGTTGCAATGCTACCTAGGCAAGTCTACATGCAGCTTGTTTTTGTGTGCCTTGCTAAAAATGCAATGGCAACATGAATTTAAATGGAGACAGTCCTTTGGATAATGCACCACATATGTGCTTATAAAAATACATCTGGTAAAAATTCATGAATCCTGATAAAACAGCACTGATATGATTTAAAAGTTATTCATTAAACAATTTTATTGGGGGAACTTTGGGGGAAAATTAATATCAAGAGCTATTTTGCATGTGAAATATTACTGATGGTTATGATAGCTGATTAATATTTCTAAATTATTAAGTCTGACAATATAATCATGCATTTTTTCTTGTTGCCTCTGTTAGCACCAGATGTTTAATGCAGAGTAAAAATGAGATTGTAATATACTCTGTAATTAATGGCTAGAACGTACAAAAGTATATATTTCTGTATATATTTATATGGCTGTAAAGATACTATACAGTTAACAAAACTAAACAGATGTTCCTTTTGCAGAATTTTCACTTGATGTGCCTAGAAAATCCCCCGAGAAGCAAGGATTTTAGGAAATTTTCCATTACAAAAGAGCTGCTTTTGTAGCTAGACAGCATTCATATTTGTGGTTAGGGAGCGTTACTCTTGTAATATAGGCAAAACATGAAAATAGAAGAACAAACTGAATGCAAATCTACTATATAACTGAAACAACAACAGCCAAAAATGTTTTAAGAATTAGCTTTATCGCCCCCCCCTTTTTTTTTAACTGTGGAGAAAGAGTAGAATGCAGACGTTTCAGAAAAAAATGTCCTAAATTTTAAAAAATTAAACACAAACAGATAAATATTTTGTTGTGTCTCCATCATGTTCGGCCTGGTTCGGACAAACCGATAGTAAAAAATGGTTTTTTAAAGTTAAAAAAAAGGTTTCAAAGATAGGGCGCACAGTTGATTATAACAGCTGATGAACTTTTTAAAAGCATATTTACTACCTATTCACCTGAACTAGTAGTAAAAAAAATGCTTTAAAAAGTAAAAAGGGGCCATTTTGTGTGAAGTCAGTTGCTTCTTCATTCTCTCTCTCCCTCTCTCTCCCTCCTTCATCTCTCCCTCCTTTTCTCTCCCCATTTATACACATTCAAATATATACCCCTGTCTCTCCAAGATCTTGAGCAAAATTATTGAAAGAGCTCTTTCCTTCAGTTTTTAGTTGTCAGTTGTGTGGCTTTTGTGTTACTTGTGTGAGAAGTGTGAAAATTGGTTTTTGAGCTCACCTGGTCGCATGACCAAGACCACCAAGCTATGCTCACCCAGTCACAAGACCACCAAGCCACACCTACCAAGCCACACCCACCAAGCAACACCCACAAAACCACTAGGGAACATTTTTAGATTTCATCACTGATGAATTTCTCCTTTGCTGATGATTTTCACTCATCAGCAAACCACCTGAAAATTCCTTTGACTAAAGAGTAAGGATATACTAATTGGTTCCACTATTTGAAATGTTATGTATCCATTCTCTTATTCATGTGTACGCTCGAGCAGATGCCATTTCATTTTTTTTAAAAAGTGCAAGAATAGTACAATAACAATAACAATAACAATAACAACAACAACAACAACAATAATAATAATAATAATAATAATAATAATAATAATAATAATAATAATAATAATTTATTAGATTTGTATGCTGTCCCTCTCTGAAGATTCCATATACTTTATCCATGGAAAATTTCCTGGCATCCTTTCCTCCACTAAAAAGATTTCTCTTTCATCAACTGAATTACAGTTGAAAAGGGGGAAAATGCAGGATGTTTAATAGAGTTAAAGAGAATTTAGTACTGATTTTAATATTAGTTACATAAAATAAAATAAAATTTAATACTAGTTAAATAAATAAACAGAAGCAGTAGGCACTGGTTATATTGGTCAGGCGTACATGTGATTATTTAATAAGTCAGAACAGTGACATGGGATGCAAGGCCAATATACATACAACCTTTTACAAAGTTCTTGGGGTGGCTTGACATGATTACCCATGTTGAGTGAGTAAGGGAAAACTCACGCTGGCTAACTCTTCCCACTGACTACAGTCATTTGAAATCATCCTATGACATAACACTTTCAATAACAAAAAAAATGTCTTTCACCTTCTGCCTTTAATAATTCCAGCTTGCTAACTTTGTCTACATTTAAGCTCTTCCAACCCTTTATTGCACAGGCTGCTAATTGGGGGGCGGGAGCGGGGGTAACAGCTGTTTGGTAGACAGCTGTTTCATTTAACAAACAACTGAGAAAACTGCTCTCTTGGATGCAGTAAACAAACAGGAAAAATTTTGATTTAAAATTGTGGGGACTCACGCAATTGCACTGCTGTGAATGCCGTGATGAGGCATGGGAGCAAGAGTATTCTCGTTCTGTTCCTGTTGTGTCCTAAAGCATTTTTCTCAGCAATATCTTTTTTTTTTTGCCTAGCTTTATAACTCACTGATTTTATGAATTAGGCTTCCCTCTTGAAAGGCTTTGACTAAAAGTTTTTTTTTTAAAAAAAATATATATATACCCCATGCAAAACTGACATCTCCGGGACTGCCTTCTGCCGCACGAATCCCAGCGACCAGTTAGGTCCCACAGAGTTGGCCTTCTCCGGGTCCCGTCAACTAAACAATGTCGTTTGGCGGGACCCAGGGGAAGAGCCTTCTCTGTGGCGGCCCCGACCCTTTGGAATCAACTCCCCCCAGATATCAGAGTTGCCCCCACCCTCCTAGCCTTTCGTAAGCTCCTTAAAACCCACCTCTGTCGTCAGGCATGGGGGAATTGACATGTTCCTTCCCCCCTAGGCTTATAAAATTTATGTATGGTATGCTAGTGTGTATGATTGGTTTTAACTTGTGGTGTTTTAAAATTAATTTAAATATTGGATTTGTTTACATTGTATGGCGATTGCTGTGAGCCGCCCCGAGTCTGCGGAGAGGGGCGGCATACAAATCTGATTAATAAATAAATGATTAATAAATAAATGAAATTAGGGGGGAGGTGGCTACCTCAAATCTACTTGAGTTGAAAGAGTGTGAGCAAATTCTTTCTTATCCCATTGCAAATCTTGGTTGTGTCGTGCAGAATATTCCTGAGATCCTCTTATTCTAAGATTAGGGTAAGCAAATGGTTTGCTCCCTAATCTCTCCCCCTCTCTCTCCCCCCCTTTCTCTTTTCCTCTCTCTCCGTCCCTCTCTCTCTCTATTTAGACACAAATACATACTCCTGTCTCTCCAATCTTGAGCAAAGTTATTGAAAAAGCTCTTTCCTTGATAGTTATTCGTCCACAAGTCACCATTTGAAGCAAGCAGGTTTTATAGACGTGGGTCTAGCTCCATTTGAAGCAAGCAGGATTTATAGACCAGGGTCTAGCTCCATTTGAAGCAAGCAGCTTTTACAGACATGGGGCTAGCTCCATACTAATGTTTCTATAATCAATTTATTAGCCACTCCAGTCAATGAAGCCATGTAAGCCAATTGTGCGGCACTGCCATAAAATTGTTACTTTTCGTGCATATTTTGGACATAGTGCTTCCTTCAGATTTTCCGTGCCCTTTAGCAACTTGGTAGCCACCTTGTTTAATTTATGGATTGGAGTTAACTAGGGGTTTGGATTTTTTTTTAAAAAAATATATTTTTCAATCTCATTTGTAAAAAAAGCCCTCCCCCTCCCCCATTAAACTAATTTTCATGGATATTGTGCTCACCAGTCTTTAATAGGCGACTGAAAAGATACCTGAATTATCATTAGACTGTGCCACCATATGGTTGAGATTAAAAATGAATACAACTACAGCACATCTGTCAAAAGCAACTTATTATTTAATGAGAAACGAGAACTCTAAGATAAAAAGTCTTTATTTCCCTTGTTGCAATACAGATTTATGTCTCTTGGCCATCTGGTCAAATAGTATATTGTTTTAATTCAAACATGTGATTGACAGAGTATCAAGGCATTAACACCGGAACACAATCCTTACATTTTGCAGGATTATATATTGTTTCAAAATACACCTACATTTTAAATCAGAGCAAGACTGGTGCTTTTTGTTCTTGATGCTATTACAAAAATTACTGGAGGTAATTTCCAATTTATTTCAATAAATTCCAGTATCCAGATCAGAGCAAACATACACACCAAAGTTGAGTTTGGCTATCACCTGTATAACTTTATGTTTGTGATTTATCAAACACCAGTGATAATTAAGAAGCTAATTGCGAAAAATGAGACAAAAGGGAGAAAAATATACAGAAAGAAGGAGATATGAACAATAATCTCTCCCTCCCTCCTTCCATCCCATCCCTGTCTGTCTGTCTGTCTGTCTGTCTGTCTGTCTGTCTGTTTCTCTATCTATCTATCTATCTATCTATCTATCTATCTATCTATCTATCTATCTATCTATCTATCATCTATCTGCTTGTCTCAAAAAGCACAGAATTTCCAGAGCTCCTATAATTAGCATGCACAGTCCAAAAGGGAGTAGATTTTTGTTATTCCAGTTTCAACCCGCTTATGTACAGTAGAACAAAAGTGGAAAGTAGGACACAAAATGACCCTTCCTGCCTTCTGTATTTGTACAATGAAAGAAACAATTTGGTGCACAGAAATGATATGTTTAGCACTTATGGAATGTGCAGAGTATAGTAAAATAAGGAAAGTGTTGTACAGAATAAAAAGGGATTATAGAATTATAGGAAATAATTAAGTTTTATATACAATTTATATATAAGTTTGTAGATATTAATACATATATTCCACAGTGAGCACATATGCATGTATAATATATACCGGTATATATAAATATATAATATATATAAAAGCCACTTAAA
Organism: Erythrolamprus reginae; assembly: GCF_031021105.1. Lineage (NCBI taxonomy): Eukaryota > Metazoa > Chordata > Lepidosauria > Squamata > Dipsadidae > Erythrolamprus > Erythrolamprus reginae. Next base: position 214,502,216 of record NC_091952.1, on the reverse strand, counting down.
CCATAAAATATATAAAAGCCACTTAAACCAATTTATATATATGTATAATCTTTTGAGGGGGTCCTCCTATCTCTTTTATTGACATTCCTTTGAATGTTTACACTATGGGTCCTTGATTTACAACATCAATGGAACCTGCTCATTATGATCCTAAGTCATAATGGTTGTAAGACAGATCATCATATGGCTAATCCAATTTTATGATCTTTTTGGGGGGTGGTCATTAAGCAAACAGAACAGTCATAAAGTAAACATAGCAGGCATAAAGTGAACACAAAGTCATTAAACGAATCATTAAGCAAATGCAAGGGTTAGAATATCCTATTGTTCTCTATGGGGCGGTTTTTGCTGATAACCAGAAATAAATGCCAGTTTTCTAAAAAAAAACCATCATAAAACATTCTTTGTCCTACTCTGTGGTCAAATCTGAAGAGGTTTGCATCAGGACAAATACTCCTAGCATAAAAATGTTATAAGTCAAGATGCTTAAAGATTGCAAATATTGTTGCTATATGCTATTCTCTCTGCTTCCCCAAAGACTTTTGTGTATTATTACTTAATAAGCTTAATCCATCTTTTTCCTATGATGTATTCTGAAACTTTAAATCAAATGTTAAAATTGGCTAAAAGTGTTATTCATTAAAATATTTTGTCTTCTCTGTGAGCTTGAAAACTTGATGCAGCTGTAAAAATCCCATTCATTTTAATGTATTCATTTTTCAAGGCAGCTGCATCTTGTTTTTCAGGTTCACAGAAAAGTCAGAAGACAAGAAAGATGTTTTAAGAATAATACATTGGTGCTTTAGTCATTTGATTCCGAAATAATTTCTTTCAAATGATTATCAATTTGCACACAGCCATATTGGGCAATCCATTAATATAAATGTTTATAAACACATGGAACAAAGTGACTTCAAACATTCTTCTCTGTGGCATTGCTTAAGGCGCATACCACTTATTAGCTTATATTATGTAAACCATTATACTGATTATGCTGATGGCATGGAAAATGTTCATCTCACTTCCCCAGACATCCTGGGCCTTTAAGATTATTGTTTGGCTAGTTTATAGATATGATATAATATATGCATTAAAATATGTTTTTAAAGTGGAAATTTATAGCAGAATAGAATAGAATAGAATAGAATAGAATTCTTTATTGGCCAAGTATGATTGGACACACAAGGATTTTGTCTTGGTGCATATGGTCTCAGTGTACATAAAAGAAAATATAGATTTGTCAAAAATCATGTGGTACAACCCTTAATGATTGTCATAGGGGTCAAATAAGCAATGAAGAAACAATCAATATTGATAAAAATCTTAGGATATATGCAACAAGTTACAGTTATACAGTCCTAAGAGGGAGGAAATGGGTGAAAGGAATGATGAAAAAAACCAGTAGAAATAAAAGTGCTGACTTAGTAAAATGTTTGACAGTGTTGAGGTAATTATTTGTTTAGTAGAGTGATAGTGTTTGGGAAAAAACCTGTTCTTGTGTCTAGTTGTCATGGTGTGCAGTGCTCTGTAGTGACGTTTTGAGGGTAGGAGTTGAAACAGTTTATGTCCAGTTAATTAGCCTTCAGTAAAAAGTTAGGTTTATCAACATAAACTTCAAGACTACAAACCTGACTTCTCTTGTACCATTAAATAAGCATGTTGTTTACTTTATCAATTCCAAACTATCTGATTTAGGCAATGCAGCCAAAGTTCAAAGTAACTGTTTATCAGAAGGAGAGACTAGAAAAGAAATGAACAGCCAAGGGGCAATGTTTAGAGAGACATAATTGATACCAATTTCACCCAACTGGATCTTACTTTTTACTGAAGAACACATAATCTAATATATAGATTATGCTAATCACCTATTGGGATATTTGTGATGGAAGATAAATTGAAGTCTTTACTTCTCCATCTCTCAGAGATGATTGATACTCTTGCTGTTCACAGTGCTAAGGGTTAAACGTATAGAAACCCTTTGCGGAATTATTCATGAAATTCATGACTAAAAATTAAATCTACAGATGATAGTGGGGCAGCAATATTGGATCAAGCATGGCCCTGCTCTTTTCAGAACTGACAAACTTGACCAAAATAAGAGCTGGTGAATGATCAGCTTCTTAGAGTTCCTCTCTTGGTGAAAGATTGGCAATGTCTGCCGCCATACAGATTTGAGAGGTTTGCGATTATTTATATCGCTTAAGTCATGTTTTGGTACCTTTCAAGGAGACACTGGGTTTGTTTAATTCATCTCTTCCTCTTCATAATTCCTCCTAGTTTAGGAAGTGATTTCTAATTACTTTGGAGTTAAGAACATTCCAAAGGACAAACTGTATTTTTTTTTAAAAAAACTGTATTATGTCACCAGAAAAACCTTCTTCTATCCTGGATGAAAAAAGCAAACAGCAAACAGCAAAAGTGGGACTAAGACAGTATGGATCTTGGAAAGTTAAGGAGCTAAATGAACTTGAAATAATATTTTCCGTGCAGTGTTTAAAATGGTTGTATGAAGTCTTTGAAATTAATTCTTCTCCTATGGAAAAATTTTGTTAATTAGAAAATAAGCAGATGATAGGAGAAAACTTGAAGGAGAGAATAAAATATTACCCTTAAAAGAGAACAGATCTATTAATGTAGTGGAGTAAAACTATTTGATTATAGTAGAACCTCTGGTCATGACCATAATTCCATAATTTGTTCCATAACTTTGGTTGCAAACCAATTTGGTCATGACACAAACCTAATTTAGAAAATTTGGCACTTACCAAAAAAATGATGTGGAAGGGGAAATTGCTCCCACCCCCCCAAAAATGTGCATTTTTGGTTGGAATCTGTTTTGGTTGTGGTCAGGAGTGAATGTGACCAGAGATTCTAGTGAAATAAATTAAGGCTGTTTGGAAACAATAAGGAAAGAAATTACTTACAAGATTGTTTGATACTATAGCAGAGAATATAAAAGAGCAACAGTATTTCATACTTTTATTTATTTATTTGATAAAACAGACCAAGACTGATTGGAATGTAGATTTGGGGTTTTTAAAATGCTGGATGCATATTATATGAAGATGTTATGGAATGTTATAAGAATGTTATCTAAAACAATGTTAACATGGATTTACAAATGAAACCAGTTGTTTTAGTAATTAAAGAGGGCAGACAAATAATAAATCAGGAGAGTGACTTGGAAAGCCCTCTTACTTTAGATTTACAAAAGAAATGCCTGGAACCAAAGAAAGTCACTCTGAGATGAGACAAACAGCAACTACTCAAACTTTTCCAGTAAGGAAACTGTTGTAATCATAGGTTTATAAGCACTGAACTTTGGGAATGGAATATTACTGGAGGGTGATGTTTTAAGCCTAATGGGTGCTGTATAAAACCTTAATTCTTCCTCTATGGAAAGGCAGCAAAGTCCAGGCTGACTAATCATCCTGCAGAATCCATGACCATGGGGGAAAACAATTAACTTGGTATACAACATGAAGAAAACCTATAGCTAACTTCCATATAAGAAAAGATATGCCTTACTCTCATTCCTTTGCAAACACACAATCCAGGAAAAGGCAAAAGAATGGAGCTTCCGTTAATTACCTATAGGAAAGCCATAAGGGAAGCCTTATATGGTGTAGGAATGAATGGTAGTAAGGGGGATGGCTTAATGTATGTGGCGTTCACGAATTGGTTATTCTGTACCACATGTCAGGAAAAGTGAAACACAATAAAAAGGAGCGATCTTGATTTAACAGAGGTTGCCTCATCGAGAAAATTCTCTCTGTCGCTTCATTCTGATGTGGCAATCATGGCATGCTGTGCCTCCCTAGAGGTCAACCCACTGAAGGAGGTCTGCATGCCTTCAGGAAACAATGACAAACTAATAAGAAATCAACTTGAGGGACACTAGATGGGATTAAAGATTAAGCTTTTTAAAAATGAAAAGATTATTCATAAAGTGAATCTAAAGCAGTGAGTGGCTCCTACGGTTACGGTCAGGTACATAGAACTGGTACAATTTTTTTTAAATTTTCTTCTTTTTTTCCCCTTCTGGGCTCTGGGTGTTTTTCCTAGTGCAGTAAATGAGTTGAATGTGTATAATTTTAGAAGAGCTGTGTGTGTGTGTGTGTACATACACATACAGTTTATATAGTAGATAATGTATATTTTTGTGTGCCCATGTGTAATATGTAAGTACACACATGGCATATATGCATAGAATTATTTTGGATGTTCAGTAATAGTAAATAGATAGGGAAATTGTATCTCTCTGAGGGGAAGAGAAGCCAGGCACCCTAACCCTAACCCAAACCCTTGGCGTGAGTAAAATTAAGTTGGCCACCTTTAGGCCAGTCATATGACCTTTAAGCCACCCCGTCACATGATCATCAAGCCACTCCCACCTGATCACATGGTAGCAAGGCACACCCACAAAATAAGCCACACCCACAGTGTGGTAGTAAAAAATTGTGCAGTCCTTCACTGATCTAAAGGGTTAAGAATAAGATACTGTATATATGTTATTGTTTCTAGTAGATTTTAATGGGATTTCTTTTTGAGTAGGATTGCATTATGAGGCTTTAAAGATTTGTTTGTAAGTGGGCAGAGATTCTTATGCTTTATCCCTTAGAGAAAATAAGTTTGGATTACAAAATTTATATATATATATATATATATATATATATATATATATATATATATATATATATATATATATAAATTTTGTAATCCAAACACACACACACACACACACACACACACACAGAGTGATATTTCTGATAGCTTTAATAGTTTTATGTTGATCTATTGTTTTTGCAGTTTACTTAATAATAATTGATGTGATGTGAAAAGAAGGTTAAGTTATCCAAATTGTTTCTATGGTGAGGAAAGAGGGAGTAATCATATTTTATATAATATATCTTCATTTTCTTTTTTTATCCTTTTGATTTGTTTATGTTTATCTACTTTTTCTATTTTCTTTTATTGTATTAATTTTTACCTTTCTATCTGTAGATTTTAAGAAAATTATTATATTGTAAAAAGAGGAAAGATGATGCCTTTAATTTAGATACCCTATTATAAAAATAGAAATGTTTATACAAACATATATCTCTTTATATTATTTTATCTACATCAATTATTTATTTTAAGAGTTCAATCTATTGCATATTTGCAAAAGACAAGTAAAAAAATCTGAAAATATGATGTGACTTCCACATCATTTGGCTGTTGTTCATTCTCATTTGCAGCCTATGAGAATAAGGGAATGAGGCAAATTCAAAGGTTGGTGATAAAGCACAGAGACTGGTCCTTGAGGTTATTCATTAGCAAAGAATACATTACATTTTCAGACAGCACTTTTACTGAACTTGCTAGGCCATCTGCTCTTGAGGTTTTTTGTTTCATTTCAGGCACAACTGGCTCCAGATCATTTCTAGCAGTTGATAAAAAACTGAGTTCCTCAGAATGAATGAGTGTCTCAAAACACAAATCACCTTTTTGCAAATTTTGGGGAAAACTTTCAAAACAACATAAAGGGAGAAGCATTATGTATTCAGTCACCCTAGGAGGATACAGATATCTATTGTAACTTACTGATTCCCATCATGCAAAATTTCATCTGAATATTTCAAACCAGCATTGATCACTTTTACAAGGCAACTTCTTTAGTTCTGAAATCTAATGTCACTAACCTAAAAACTTTTCATTTGGCAGGTTTCCAAGGGTGTTGATGAGGTTTTGGCAGCACAAGTAGTTTTAGGAGAACAGCCAGAATGCAGAGTTTTTGGACGGCTGTAATTCAAAGTCACAAAACAATTTACATGTTGCAATTAAAAATAGGCACAAAATGTCAGGAAGTGGTGAGGCTCAAATGAAGAAGTATAGAAAAAATTAAACTGCCTATAATTATGCTATGAGTTCAGGTTGTTGCATTCATGCACAACATAGAATTATACTTACTTTTTTATTATTAAGAAAGGTTTACCGGTAAAGTGTTCCCAACTTTCTGGCTGGAAATTTTAGATGTTCCATTTCTAAGACTTCTGAAAAGTACCAGGTTGGTAAAATATGTCTTGTAGGGTTTCCCCCCCCCCCTTTCCTATCCTTCCCCCCCTTTCCTATCCTCCCCCCCCTTTCCTATCCTTTTACTAGATTTAATAACTGCTAAACTGCTTTTATGCAATCAATAACTATTCTCTTTCCACGAGAATTTGGGGCAAAAGTCTACCAATTTTTAATTCTATATATTATGCCTGATTAATCCTAGTGCTTCGTTGTCATGTTACCATTTTGGGATCTGTATGGCTTTGGCTATAATCTCTTAAATAAATTCCAGTGAAAAGAATGGCAGTTGTATGACACAAGAACCCACTTCAAACTGCTTTCTCTGCTACAATGCTATGGTTATTTTAAGCAAGTAAATTATATTATTCTGAGGTTAGTCAAAGAGGAAGTAGAGAAGACTCGTTTAAAGATCTGTTCATATTAAAGAGTATTATCCACAAAATAACTTCTTCACTTCCCTATAACAGGAATTGTCAATCTCTCATAAATGTCTCATGTCTTTTAAAAAAAATAGTTTTAAAATAGAAATTAGGAAATGAATTTTGCATCCAGTTTGAAGGTCATTTTATATAATTGAGCAAAAAGTTATATGTGTATCTATTGCAAAATTTAACTGAAACTCATAGATTTTGCTTCCTTACAAAGGAATTTAAGGATGTAGCAATAATTCTTTCTATGACATAAATAGTTTGTGCAGAATAAAGAGAACTTTGAATTAATAACATATAGGTGATTAGTAATGTAGATGAAAAAATGTAAGTGAAATTAATCATAGGAACAAGAAATCCAAATATTATATTTGGAGGGAAACTGCCCAAAAGCTTCTTTTTTTAAAATACCCATAATATTTATAGCTAATTTTTTTTTGGTATAAATTTATTTCTTCCAGTACTGTTAACATTTTATTCATTTTGCATCAAGTGATAATGAGTTATCCTTTCTTTCCCTTTTTCTCATTCATTTCCCTCAGGACTGTTGGTAGTTTATTAAAATGTGCAGCAAACCACGAATTTTGTAATAAGCTGCAAACTTCTGAAAACTGCTCCTTCCACATGCTGCAGTTGCAATACTAATGCATGGGTAGGCAGTACGTAGAAGATAGATGTCAAATATGTGTATTTAATATATTTAGTAAAAGAGGGAGAAGAAACTGAACTGAAACAAAGAAATCATTATCAAACTTGGGGATAATATCTTCATCAAATTTATCTTTGGCAAGAGATTGGGAGGGCCCAAGATCTCCAAGTGTGATCAGATGGGTTTGCCTTGTAAGATGCAGGTAGCTGCCAAAAGAGGCGTGGATTAATTTCATAATCATTAAAGCTGAACTCATAAAGATATCGTCTGTTGGAGGACTCTTAATTTTCAAAATGCAAAAGTAATATTCCTTTAAGTTCTGATCTCTGTGAATACTATGGAAAGTAAGCACAAGAGCAAACATCTTATTTGCAGAATATATACAGCAAGTACAGAATTATTAGTACATTTTTTTAAAAAAAAACTTAGTTTATTCTTTATTGATTGATTTTATTAAAATTTACCTCTGGGAAAGGATGATCTTATAGACTGCAGACGACACCAAGCTGGCGGGGGTAGCTGATACCCTAGAATACAGGCTAAAATTACAGAAAGACCTAGACAGACTAAGACAGTGGGCCCATACCAACAAAATGATGTTTAACATTGACAAGAGCAAAGTCCTTCACCTAGGCAGAAAAAAACCCGGACACACATACAACCTGGGAGAAACCCATCTTAGCAGTTGCGACTGCGAAAGAGACCTCGGAGTCTTGGTGGATAATCAACTAAACATGAGCTAACAATGTGCAGCAGCAGCTAAAAAAGCCAACACAATCCTAAGCTGCATCAACAGGGGAATACACTCCAAGACCAGGGAAGTCTTAATACCACTCTTCTACGCCGTAGTCAGACCACACCTGGAGTACTGTGTTCAGTTCTGGTCACCACACTTCAAAAGAGACATTGAAACTCTGGAGAACTTGCAAAAAAGAGCAACCAAGATGATTAAGGGACTGGAAACCAAGACTTACAAAGAGAGACTGAGGGAACTGGGCATGGATAGCCTAGAGAAAAGGAGGGCCAGAGCGGGATGTCACAGAGAGGAGGGGATCACTTTATTCTCCAGGGAACAAGAGGGGCGGGCGAGGAACAATGGCTGGAAGCTGACCAAGGAGAGATTCAACATGGAGATAAGGAGGAACTTCCTGACGGTCAGAGCGATCAACCATTGGAACAACCTACCAGTGGACGTTGTGAACTCCAACACTCTGGACATTTTAAAGAGAAGATTGAACTGCCACTTGACTGGTATGCTATAGTGTTCCTGCTTGGGCATGGGGTTGAACTTGATGGCCTTCATGGTCCCTTTCAACTCTAACAATAAATAAATAAATGAATGAATGAATGAATGAATGAATGAATGAATGAATGAAGGAAGGAAGGAAGGAAGGAAGGAAGGAACGAACGAACAAACAAACAAACAAACAAATAAATAAATAAATGTTACTTATTCCTGGAAAAGGTAATTCTAGGAGCCAGTGTTAGAATAAACACATTTCTTCTAGATCGGCAAGTAATAGTTTAGGGAAAGATTGTAATTACTCTGCATTTATTTGATTAATTCTCTAGATAACACAGGCAAACTTGAAAACATGTTATTCCGAAAAGGTTACTAAAATGCTGTTCTGGACCAGGAGGTTCTTAGAGTAATCAGAGATCCTAGAATTGTATCAATGTTAAAAGAAATAAAAATACTCCAAAAAGTACAAATAAAAAGGCTAGTCAACTGGATGCATTTGATAAAAGATCTTTAGGAGCAGCTTCCCAAAATGTTCTAAATTCTCAGCTGGACCACTACAGTTACTGATCTCTATTTTTTTCCTAAATCCTACATGGAACCAGAGTTTGAACTGAATGAATGTTGATCTTGCTGTTCTAGGGTGTCATGACAAAGTTAAGTAACTTGGGCAGAGTTTCAAACATTTTGGCAATTTTTTGAAAGAGCAGAAACAGTGCTGGTTGTAACTCATAAAGACAAAGTGAACTTTCAAGCAGTTTGAAGTATGACCAAAAATAAACAGTTGGGAAGGGATGCCACAAAGAAAGGATTTATTGCCCCCAGTAAATGTGATGCACAGTGTGATTGGATTGTCTGATTGAGTAATACATAGGGTTTTTATCTAGAGTTTTTTAATGTATTAGATTTGTCTTGTATGCTTTGTTTCTATATTTATTCTGTGAGCCGCCCTGAGTTTTCGGAGAAGGGTGGCATACAAATCTAATGAATGAATGAATGAATGAATGAATGAATGAATGAATGAACGAACGAACGAACGAACGAACGAATGAATGAATGAATGAATGGTACAGGGACTTATAGAAGGGTGTCTGCTTCTGGGATGGTGCAATGCAGCCTCTGTATAGGAAGGCAGTGTGTTGGATTGGTTTTTTCCCATTGGAAAAAGATAATCAAGCAGAACAGAGCTGAGAAGGACCTTTGAGCAGGGGTGGACAAGAGGCGAGATGGCGTGGAATGCTGTTCCACCGGTGGAAATGGAACTGCGTGCACATCTTCCTCTCTGCCGGCCTTACACGCGCTGTACACATGAGATTCAGCTTCTGCACATGTGCAGAAGATGAATCTTGCCATCCCAGCCAGCAGCAACAGCCCCCCCTAGATGGGACTAGAGCGTGCAGCACTCATCTGGCAAGTGTGGGGCGCCTATGCTGCTGCTGCTGCTGCTGCCACTGGGGTCAGCCAGTGGCTGTGGGGCTGGGTCCTGAGAGACGTGGTGGTGGCAGTGACAGTCAGTCCTGGCCAGGAACCACCAACCAGAAGGAAGAAATCCATCAGGGCGGGGCGTGCGAGAGGGTGCAGCAGCAGCAGAACGCTAGCCAGTGCGAGACGTTCCGTATGCGGCACCTGGCCATCCACTACATCAGCCACCTCTCCGAGCTGCTTGGCCAGGAGACACCACCACCACCCTGCCTGCTTGAGCCGCCCTGCCCCCAGAAGCACCCCAGCCCATGGCATCGTGGTGATTGCCCCTCTGCGGACCTCAGCCTCATTTTTCTGCGACTCTCTTGCTGCCTGTGTCGGCCAACAGCAGCCCAGGATCCAGCAATGCTTTGCCGGTCTCCTCCTCCTTGGTGGGTGGGCTGGTTCAAAGGAAGGGCCCCCCATCAGAGAGAGTAAAGAGATATTTCATTGGGGGGGGGGGAAACATCTGAGATCAAGGTCTTCGCTCTGCATCTACCACTTCCCAAGGAAAGACAGAGAGTCTGGCGAGATTCTTACACAAGGAAGAAGTGCAAGAGGAAGGAGTCCAGGTTTCTTGAGAGTACTGGAGTGGGTGAGACAAGAGACTCACATGCTGCTGGGTCTAACAGGTTGAGACTTTCCAGTCTGTGACAGGTTTCCATATGCATAGTTTCTCAATGACTATAGCAAGGAAAGTTGGAATTGTGGTTGTTGAGCCAGGCAGCCACATGTGTGCTTCATTTAATGTCCACAACAACTTAGAAACAAAACTCCATGCTCAGTAGTTCAGGTCATAAGTCGAGGACTACCTACACATGTATGAAACATAAATTGCGTTCACACAATCTATTTAATTGGCTCTCATGAATTAAGCAATCTGAAGCTATTTGCACAACATATGGAATGATAAATTAATCAAACAGGTTTGGTTGCGTAAAATGTTAAACCACCCAAAGAAATGTAACTAGGGTTAAAACTAAGCAATTTTACTTTGCTGTGTGAATGCAGCCATTAGGTCTTTAATTGGTCTGGTTAAGAATGTAATGCAAATGTACAAAAATGTTTCATATTACAAATAGTTTATATTTTTAGAAATTCCGTTTGCACCTTGCCAAATTGAAGCACATATGGTAGTTTATGGCAGCTTTCTGTCCATATACTAAAATTAAATCTCAGTGCTAGACATTTAGATGTTGCTCCAGGCATGATAGAATTGTGAGTGAAACTTGACTTCCCCCAAATCTAAAATCCTAGAAATTAAACACTGATAACACAATGGAAAATACCTACAGTTTAGCTGAAAAGCTGCATTTGGCTATTGTCTATTATATTCAGTTAATAACCTGAGTCCTGTCCTTCTGTATAACATACATTGACATCTTGCTCCAGCTGTCAGAATGATTGTGATATGAATGAGTGGGGTTGTATGGTTATATAACTTGAGTTTTTTAGATCAATTTTATAATTGGGCTTAGAATTGTTTTTGTATTGTTTTTTATATGCTGTGAGCTGCCCTGAGTGTTCAGAGAAGAGCAGCATATAAATCCAATTAATAAATGAATCAAATAAATAAACACAAGGTATTTTTCCCCACAGCAATAAGGTTAAAATGAAGAGCTATGAGAAACTTAAGTAGTAACCATTTACTGCTTGTGTGTTCATGCTGGAAAAGCAAGCTTGCTTTATCAAAAGGAGCTTCTGCCAATGTGCACAAAAGCTGCCTTTAAAGATAAAGAGGTGGTACAAGGGTCCACCAGGATCTAGTATTGTTAGCACTGCTCCATATCATGCCCATGAGGTGCTTTTTCAGAGCACTGAGATCAAAGATTGAAGTAAAACTTCTTAAACCTCTCCACAAACTTAATAAATTCTCTGAGTGAAAGTTTGAGAACTGAATGCAAGGCTCTGCTCAAGGACTGGAAGAAAATAAGAAAACAAATAAAGGTACAAACATCCATAAGTTGGATTCCCACAGACAATTTTATGTACTGCAGGTGGCGCAGTTCCAGATTGTCCAAGGCCAAAATTTCAAGCCTGGTGGCATAAGGGATTCTATTGTGAGTAGAGGAGTGGAGTATTCTTCTCGTGAAATACCTCTGGACCCACTCAATTATATTAATGCTTGTTTTACAATGTGGATTCCAAGAAGACAAGCTGTATTCGAAAATTGGCCTGACAAAGGTTTTGTATGTCCTAGTTAGCAATTCTATGTTACCGGAGAAGAAGCTTCAAACAATTAGGTTTACAATTCTTAATGCCTTTTTGCCAATGCTCTTTACAGTGAGCTCTGGGTCTTAGATGATTTGAGATGAATACTCCCAGGTCAAAATGCAAATACTTGATATCTTTGTCTCCATTTTGGGTGATTACACTACCCAAATAAGTAAATATCCAGATTTTAATGAAGATTGAGTCTTTTCTTGTTTGACCTTTTAGTTTTAGTTATATATCTAAAGGTTAGGGTTATGCAACCAATGAATAAATGATTCACTATCTTTCTGTGACAACTGCACTTTCCCCCTCACTGAGGAGATATGTAATGTATAAACATCTTGGGTTAAGAGAAAGGCATTATCCTTCTGAGCTGATGATTTCTGGCTTTTGAAATTTGTATCTTGACAAATGGAATGCTACTGGCTATTACAACTTAACTAGTGGGAGAAAAAAAGTTGTCACTCCAAGTCATGATTGTGGATTTCCTGGAAAAGTCTAATGATTGATGGCAGAATGATAAATCTGATGGACTAAAACATCTAAGACTGTGTTGCTTAACACTGGCAACTTTTAAGATGTTCAAAGTTCAAATGCCAGAATGCTGGCTGGGGAATTTTGGCAGTTGAAATCCACACATCCTAAAAATGCCAAGGTTGAAAAAATCTCTTCTAGGAAAATTTTTTTTCTGTATGGTAATATGTATAGAATCTCAGTTTAGCTAGTGAACTTCTATTCGGTTTATTTTCCATATAAATTTCTTGAATAAGTTATCTATCCAAAGAAACAATTATTTGGCATTAACATTCCTCTTAATATATTGATTACCTTTGAGCAGTATTCATTTTAATGAAATTAATTTTATCTCACCAATTCAGTGAAATTTTAATCCATCTATCAATATGCGTGGCAATGTTCTCTAAACAATTTCCAATTCCACATATGTAGAAATATTTTAGGAATATAAAGTCCTTGATGCTGAATATACATTATATGAATTACAAACTCTAATATTTACATTGTGCTAATGAAACTTATCAATTAATAAAACACAACTCAATATGATTTTCTGTGGCATAGATTTTATGATATGTTAATGTTATGCAAATAATCCCCTCATCCTGGTAGATTTATATATTTTATTTATATTTGATTAATATATAGTATATACAAATAGTTTCTCCCTTTGTTTGCTTGCTTTGTTTTTATGGTTTTTCATAGAGTTCTTTTTTTGTATTTTTTATTCTTTTTTGTAAAACTTGTTAAAAATAAGTAATAATAATTAAGCTGCAGCTAATACCATAATATGAATTCTGAGGCAAAGGTTAGCATTTCTAGTTTATAATTTTAAAAGTGGATTGTCTGATCTTACTGATCTTGATTGTGGGACAATATCTTTCTTTTTAGTACAGTATTTTAACCTCACATTATATCATCATCAAAAAAGTGGACGAGAATGATGAAATTGAGTGAAATGAAATAGGCTAAGAGATACCTCTCATAATATATGTTATATGCCATGGATATACAGTTGAATTACAAATTACAAATATGATACATAATGTATAACATATTAGATTAAATCATGACTATAGTGAGCCATATAGTACAAACATACATAGCCTTTTCCTGAACCCACGGGGAAACTCACATTACTGGAATGCGTGTATCACTGATAATAAAAGATTTTGGATGTGTGTATGAGTGAATTATTGCTGAGGCTACCAGGAGGAGCATTAGTCAGCATAAGTAATGCAGTGCATGCAATACAGTATATTTTTCATTGAGTCATGGAATGGGGAGTAAGAATATAAAGTTCTGAGCAAGACCAGGGCAAGATGTACCTGTTTTGGCCTGTTGACTGCCGGTGCCTCCAGCAGCTGAATCGGAGGAAGAGGAGAAGAGAGGGAAGTCAGGACCAGCATCAGGGCAACCTGGAAGCTCAGAGGGGGAAGAGGGAAAGGAGCTGGCAAAGAGAGAAGGGGGGGGGAATCCTAGACCATTCGTCAGCCCTCTGGTCTGGAAGTGATTGATGAACAGGAAGAGGAACAGCTGGGTCCAGCACCTGATGAATGGCTGAACAGAAGGCAGAGATGGGTTGAGCAGTGGAAAGCCTTGGGCCAATCCTGGGGAATAGAATAGAATAGATTTTTATTGGCCAAGTGTGATTGGACACGCAAGGAATTTGTCTTGGTGCCTATGCTCTCAGCGTACATAAAACAAAAAGAGACATTTGTCAAGAATCACACTTAATGATTGTAATACGGTCAAATAAGCAATGAAGAAACAATCAATATTAATGATTGGTGGTGGTGGTGGCAGCGGCGGCGGGGGGGCCTCCGCCAGCCTCCTCTCTGAGCAGCCATAGAAAAGCAAGCACCAGACATCATTTTTTAGTGCGCTCCAGCCCACTGTGCAGCTTAGAGGGAACTATGCCAGTGGATACATGAAGATTTTGAAGAGGTAAGTAACAATAAAAGTTTTTGTCCTCTCCAGTCTCCAGGAGCATTCTGCAGGCTTCCCATACCCTCCGAATGCTCCATTTTTTTCAAAAATATGTGAAATTTTTGGGATATTTTGCCTTCCCCCAGCCCCCAGAAGTACTCTTTGAGACCCTGTTTTTTGCAAAAAAAAAAAAAAAAAAAAAAGGCCTATTTTTTTTTCAAACATGGAACATGGGGAAAGAGCTTTATAAAGCCAAAAATAGCTATATTCGGTGTATAAGATGCACCAACATTTCAACCATCTTTTACAGGGGAAAAGGTGCATCTTATACTCCAAAAATACAAAAATATAGATATAGATATAGATTATAGATATACTGTAGATATAGATATGGATATATATGCCGAAATAGCGCTACCCTAGTCTCCCTTAATTTTAAATATTCAGCATACACACACACACACACACACACACACACACACACACACACACACATGTAGATAGATAGATAGATAGATAGATAGATAGATAGATAGATAGATAGATAGATAGATAGATAGATAGATAGATAGATAGATTATTAAGAGTTTTAAGAGTTTTTTCTCTTGGATCACCCTGGAACTACCCTTAATTTTAAAAACTCAGCAAAAACATGTGATACATACATACATACATACAGACAGACAGACAGACAGACAGATTATTGTTAAGTGTGAGTGGCCACGGAAGTTTCCTGAAGTGGCTCTGTAGCATCTAAGCTCATGTTCGAGCTGGGAATAGGACTTAGATTCCAGTATTTAGGTAGCCTTAGTTAACTGTTCTTTCCTATCCTTATTCTCCAACCTGCATATAATAAACATTGAAAATATATTGTTTGGATATAAAAGGTCTCAGTATACTATTTAAAGGAAGTCCACACATGATCCAAAATTATAGATAAATTAAATAAATAAATCTAACAAGAATTATGCCATACGACTGGCGGCCAGTCAGATGCTAAGGCAGGGGTAAGTTCTACATCATGAACACCATCGAGAGCAGACCATATAAAGTGGAACTGGATACTGGGTCTGTGTTCAGAATCATGTCCTGGACCACCCTGAAAAGCATCCAGCCAACAGCAACTCCAGCCTCCTCCAACCATAACATATCCGGCTCAGAGATTTTCAGGGCAACCTCATTTGAATCTTAGGTCGGATAAAAGTACAGATCCAATTCAAGGATTTTAAATGAAAGCTGTCTTTAACCATTGTTGAGAAGGATCTACCTATACTGCTCAGAATGGAATGGCTAAAACCTCTCAGAATTGGCATCACTGGACTCAGCCTGATCAATGGACCATCTGCTGTTGGACTTCCAGGACGTTTTTGACAGGAGTCTAGGAAAATATATGGGCAAACCCATTTCGTTCAACCTAGACCCCAACGTTACTCCCATTAGTCTTAAGCCCCGATGAGTCTCCTGTGAACTACATGCTAAGGTGGATAAACAATTGGACAAGCTTATTGCTCAAGGGTTTCTAAAACCCATTGACCATACCACTTGGGAGAACCTCATTGCAATTCCTATGAAGCTAGATGCATGTGCAGGACTATAAATATATCATGAATAAGGCACTACAACAAAACTCATACCCAGTGCCTGTGGTACAACATCTGCTGCATTCATTAGGCAACAGACAAATCTCTGCAAAATTAAATTTGGCCCTAACCTACCAGCAATTCCAGTACATACAGCCGCCGCAGAAGCTCAGATAATAGTTACTTCAAAGCAGACACCCAAAGACCAGTTGGCTAATGGAAGGTGGGGCATCCCAATACCGGCAGTGCAGCAAGATGTAAAATCTTTTCCTTTCAGGAGATTCTGTTTCATTGTTTGCAGGGAAATAGAAAGAAATGCCACAGAGATCTGATCTGGGGCGAAACCACATGTGCCAGTCACCTCTGGCACACATGCTATAGGTTCACAGTCATGGTGTTAGTGTATCCTTCTAGGCCAGCTCCAGGAACTGGGATTAATGGTATTGTGCTGTGCTGATTTTCCTTCTTCCCCCAGGAAGTTGATAGGTGGGGAGAGATGCAGGCTGTGGTGCCCTACTTTGTGAAGGGAATTTGGTTTCAGGATTTGGTTTTCTCTCCTCTCCTATTTAACATCTATATGAGGCCACTCTGTATGAGATATCCATTGTTTGGGCTGAGATGTCAATATACAGTATGGATAATTCCCAACTTTAGTCCTTCAGGAGTTGGGTGGCATTCAAATTAGATAAATAAATACATTAAATAAATATATTTCTATTACAGGCCCCTTGGGTGGGGCAAAAAAGCGGACTCTGACTCAATCCTAGCTAGACAGAGTGGCTATAGGTAATTGGATCTTATGGAGCAAAAGTTTATTTATTTTATTTATTATTTAATTGGATTTGTATGCCGCCCTTCTCTGAAGACTCGGGGCAGCTTACAGCACATACAAAAACAGAACAATAATATGAATCCAATTAATAATATATTAAAACAATCATTAAATTTCTAATTAAAAGAAAACCTATCAAACCAATCATTCAACAACCATACTGAGAACATTCTTTGGTCAGGGGGAAGATCTAAAAACCCCAAGCCATGCAGCAAAGATGAGTTTTTAAACTCTTTCGGAAGGCGAGGACGGTGTGGGCAATGCAAATCTCTGAGGGGAACTGATTCCAGAGAGCCAGGGGGCCCTAGGTCCTGCCATTGTTTGGTTGACAGGACCCTAAGGAGACCAACTCTGTGGGACCTCACCGGTCCCTGGGATTCATGCAGCAGAAGGCAGTCTTGGAAATAGTCTGGTCCTATGCCATGTAGGTCTTTATAGATCATAACCAACCCTTTGAATTGTGCCCGGAAACAGATTGGTAGCCAATGCAGTCCGTGGAGTGATGGTGAGATATGGGCATTTCTTGGAAGGCCCAAGACTGCTCAAGTTCTCCCATCACTAGTTCTGGATGAAGTTCACTATCCTAGACAGACCAGTGTGCAATCTGC
The DNA here is from genome assembly GCF_031021105.1 of Erythrolamprus reginae. Classification (NCBI taxonomy): domain Eukaryota; kingdom Metazoa; phylum Chordata; class Lepidosauria; order Squamata; family Dipsadidae; genus Erythrolamprus; species Erythrolamprus reginae. The sequence goes on along the minus strand of NC_091952.1, from coordinate 214,484,702 downwards.
TTGAGTAGTGGTGTGCACAAGAAGACCTCCAGCTCTATTCTTATTGAATGATTGATTGATTGAGAACATGGGAAACTTTGGTTCCAGAGGAGTGAATCAGAACAACAATCTCAAACTTCCCCATCTTTCAAAAAGCTCTGGGAAATTCCTCTGGGATCCTGAAACTGTGCCAGGTCAAATTGTTGTGCAGTGAAACACAGCTGCCTAGCAAAGCTCAAAGGAACAAATAAAAAATGTTTCTCCCCTAACAAGTTGAGCGTGTAAAGGCGGGTGAGTGCACCAGAGTGCCTACCGTTCCATCCTATAGTCTCTCCTATATCTTCTCTTCCATCTCTTCTATCCCTTCTATCTTTTCTGCTATTCTCTCTAATTATATTTTACTCCTATATTTTCTTTCCTATACTCTCTTTGATACATTCTACTGGTATATATCCTCTATAACCTTCATTGTGTATTATTGTATATTGGACTGACTGACTGACTGACTTAATTGACTAACTGACTAAATAAATAAATAAATAAATTGACTGACTGGCTGACTAAGTTAATTAATTAATTAATTAATTAATTAAAGGTCTTTCGGCTCTTGGGACCTTTTTCCCAGCGAGAAACTTTCTCCCAACTTTGGGAGACGGGATCGGCTCCACTTTCCGGACCCGTCACCTTTTTTCTCCCCCTCACAAGAACAACCCGCTCCTTCATTTCGCGCTGAAAGGAAAGGGGCGGGGAAGGGACGGGAGGGGGGCCCGAGAGAAGGCCTCTCCCTTTCCCTTTTCCTGTAAACTCTTTCGGCCGATCCCAGAGAGGAGGGGCCGGGAACTCCCGAGCTCCGGTGGGGAGGCCAGGTCGCTCGCTCGCTCGAGTTTTGGCACTCTGGGCGTCGGGCGCCAAACCTCTCGCTTAGAGACTGAGGCGACCGTCTGTGAGTAGGGGAGCGGAAGGGAGGGAGGAGCGGCTGGCCCGCCGAAACTTCCTCGAGCGCAGGAACGAGCTCTTCTTTGCGGTAGCTGGAGCGGAAAGAGGGTCGTCCTCCCCCCCGACGTGGGCCTCATGGAGTGGCTGCTTTTTGGTGCCTACGGTCTGGCGCTCGCTACCGCTCTGAGCTTCGCGGCGTTGTGGGCTTTCGGCAGGAGGAAAAGGTAAAGCAAGGAAGACTCGGTTCCCGCAGCACTTGGCTTTAGCTAACCGGGAAGAATAAAGGGAGGGGAGGCGGCTCCCGCTTTTCTCCAGAAGCGGGAATCGAACATTTGGTTCCGTAGTGAACGTTGTTCAAAAGCAGCTCCGGGGTGGGTAGGTGATATATATAGGAACTTGTCCTATCTTGTGGCTGACTTTTTTTTTTTTTTACGGAATCACGAAGGGAAAAAACAAGAAAGAAGAAGAAAAGTTTTTCTAAAGTGCCGTCCGATATAAGGGAGAGACAGGATATAGAGAGAGCGACTCGTTAGAATAGACAGTAACTTCTTTTACAATCAAATCAAATAGAAGCTATAGTCCTTCTGCACAATTATCTTCTCTCAGATGCTTAAGCATGTTCATTGCAATGGCATAATTTTATTTATTTATTTATTTATTTATTTATTTGTTTATTTATTTATTTACAAATACGTATAGCACAATATTCTGGTCACTAACAAGAAATTACTGTGCTTTATAAGTGCCTCCTAATAGAATAGAATAGAATAGAATAGAATAGAATTTTATTGGTCAAGTGTGCTTGGACACCCAAAGAATTTGTCTTTGGTGCAGATGCTCTCAGTGCTCATAAAAGAAAAATATACATTTGTCAAAAATAGTAAGGTACAATACTTAATGATTGTCATAGGGGTCAAGTAAGCGATGAGGAAACAATATTAATAAAAATCTTAAGGGTACAAAGAACAAGTTACAGTCATATAGTCATAAGTCGGAGGAGATTGGTGATAGGAATGATGAGAAAAAACTAGTAGTGCAGACTTAGTAAATAGTTTGACAGTGATGAGGGAATTATTTGTTTAGCAGAGTGATGGCGTTCAGAAAAAAAATGTTCTTGTGTCTAGTCATCTTGGTGTACAGTGCTCTGTAGCCACGTTTGGAGGGTAGGAGTTGAAACAGTTTATGTCCAGGATGCGAGGGGTCATATACTGCTCAAAAAAAAGTAAAGGGAACACTTAAACAACAGAATATAACTCCAAGTAAATCAAACTTTGGTGCAATCAAACTGTCCATTTAGGAAGCAACACTGATTGACAATCAATTTCATGTTGTTGTCAGCACATTGAACTTTGTACAGAACAAAGTATTCAATGAGAATATTTCATTCATTCAGATCTAGGATGTGTTATTTGAGTGTTCCCTTAGTTTTTTTTGAGCAGTGTATTTTCACAGCCTTCTTTTTGAACCATGCAGTATTCAGGTCCTCAGTGGAAGGCAGGTTGGCAGTAATTGTTTTTTTCTGCAGTTATTATTGTGCTCTGAGCTGATGACAGTTTATAAAGAAGTTTAAAAAAACCTCTATTTGCTAGTTTATGATGCCAAGATTGGTCCTAATAAAGAAACAGGTAATATTCATATGTGGATTTATAATTGAATGATCCCTGTTATCTTCTGTACAGGTATACACACATGTGAAACAGGTGGTTGAAACCTTATTGAATTTAAATATCAAGTTTTTAAATATCAAGAACAAAATTAACAACTCAAGAGTTATTGGTTTGCACATATTATCTGGTAAACATTAGATTAATACAAATCTAATAAATTATTATTAATAATAATAATCCAAATTGGACAATTATTATAACCAATCAGAACATTAGAAAACAATGAGCAAGCTTCAAAAAGTTATGGACAAAGATAGTTTGATTTGAAACCCAGAATGCATGTAGATTAGAATCTGATGGCTTAGACTTCAGTACCCAGTAACAAAAATGAACATGAACATGACCAGAAACCAAGAGACTGAGGGTTTGGAAATCCAAAGCACTAACAACATACGTGAAGCTTATACAGTGCACTTACTGTTAATGTGACTCTTTTTCCTCAACCCAGTTTCTTAGATTTGCAGAGTACAATGAACTATGTGGATTGAATGCATATAACATGTTTGATTAAAACACAGTTAGCTAGCCTGTGATTCATTATGCGGTGCAAACACAATAATTCTGCAACAATGATCCTGCAACAAGCATTGTTTTCATATGAAAATAAATTAAAAAGCATGATTGTTCTAGTACATACTGTGCATTTCACCTTATTCCTTAATTGTTGGGAAGCCAGTCAGACACTTAATGGCTGTACATGTACTAGGGCTACCAGTTCTGTAACACTAAAATCTACAATAGATGTAAAGAAATACAGTAATATAGTAATGAAATACAGAAAATTATCCTCTTTACTGCTACCTAGTGGCTATCTGGATTTTTGCAACCTGAATATATACAGTAGTCCCTCGCTATATCGCGCTTCACCTACTGCGGCTTCACTTCATCACGGGTTTTCAAGAAATATTAATGAGAAAAATCATTCGCGGATCTTTGCTGGTTCGCGGGTTTCTGAGGAAGTCAATCGGCAGATTTAAACAGCCCGCGGAACTCGATCGGCAGGTTTTTCAAAAAAAATATATCTAAAATTGTAAATACTGTATTTAAATACTGTATCTAAAATAAATACTGTGTGGGAAGGGTTTATAAACACTTAAAACAATGAAAACTTCCAAACAATTACAATATAAATACTTAAATAAGTACTATCAGTCGATAAATTCCCCATCGCGGATTTCACCTATCGCGGCCGGGTCTGGAACGTAACACCCGCGATAGGTGAGGTCTTACTGTACACTATTCTCTCTCTCTCTCTCTCTCCACCTCTCTCCTTGTCCCCCCTTCCCCTCCCTCTCTTCCCCTCCCACTTTTTCATTTTCAGTACTTGACATATTGACCAGTAGTGAAATCCATTTTTTTAACTACCAGTTCTGTGTGCGTGGCTTGGTGGGTGTGGCAGAGAAAGCATACTGCAAAATCCCCATTCTCTCCCACTCCTGGGAAGGATATTGCAAAATCTCCATTCCCACCCCACTCTGGGGCCAGCCAGAGGCGATATTTGCCAGTTCTCTGAACTCAAAATTTCTGCTACCAGTTTGTCAAAACCTGCCAGAACTTGCTGGATTATACCCTTGATATTGACTCTTAAATGTAATTATATTAATTAGACTTGGTTTATGCAACTAACTACATTAAATCATGTTTATCTACTTGGTGGTCCAGTAGATCCAGCTAATGGTTCATCCACCCCTCATCCACCCCTCATGATGAAAATATAAATTCAGCAGTTATCACAATTTGTCTTCTCTTATAACTTTAATATGCCTTCTACTTGTTAACTAGCTTACAGAAATAAGTTGGATATTCACTTCTGGTAGACTTTAACAGGACATTCTTATTATCTCTTATTATCTTTTGGATCAGGAGTGAGTAGACGAACCTTTGTTCTATTGGAGTTTATCTCTAGACTCTAGATTACTGTGACTGTGACCTGGGCATTGTGCCGAACTGGCATTAGAAGATATCTTCTCTGGCAGCAGGAGTTTTCCAGTGACTTCTGCATTAAAGAGCTTTATACTGTATTTTGAGCTGTTTGCTCCTTCTGACTCTTTCTTTGGAAACTCACTAGGTGGCAGTTTAGGGCAATTTCACTTCACTTTTGACTTGGTTGCATGAGAGTTCTTTAGTTTAAATAAACACAGGGGTCTCTTTTGCCTCTCTGTTGGCTGTTTTAGTTCATATGCAACATACCTAGCCAGTTCTTGACTTAGTTCAATGTGTTGTATGAATCCATCTATTTCTTCCAACAACCCATCTCAGGATTGGATTGAAACCTGGAAGGCTCATAATTCCTACCCTGTTGCTTGGAAATGGGAAAGCATACAGTACCTGATGTCTTTCATTAGAAGAGAAGAAGTTTGTGTGTGGGAACCCTGTGACTGCTATACATCCAGCAAGATTCAGGTCTGGTACTAATTAGAACAGAGGTCTTCAAACTATGCTAGCTAGAGAATTGTGGGAATTGAATGCCTTCTATTGAGGACCTGTATACTGCACGAGTCAAAAAGAGGGTGGTGAAAATATTTACTGACCCATCACATCCTGGACACAAATTGTTTCAACTCCTGCCCTCAAAACATCGCTACAGAGCACTGCACACCAAGACAACTGGACACAAGAACAGTTTTTCCCCGAACGCCATCACTCTATTAAACAAATAATTCCCTCAATACTGTCAACTTTTTATTAATTCTGCACTTTTATTTCTACTAGTTTTTCTCATCATTACTATCATGCTTTTCCTTCCACTTAGGACTGTATGACTGTAACTTGTTGCTGTATCCTAAGATTTTTATTAATATTGATTGTTTCCTGATTGCTTATTTGACCCCTATGACAATCATTAACTGTTGTACCATATGATTCTTGGCAAATGTATCTTTTTCTTTTATGTGCACTGAGAGCATATGCACCAAGACAAATTCCTTGTGTGTCCAATCACACTTGGCCAATAAAGAATTCTATTCTATTCTTAAAGTTGCCAGGTTTGTTAACCTCTCAATTAGAAGATATGTATGTTGTGGAGAAAATTAGAGAAGGAAGGAGTATTAGGTATATTTGCTATCTTGAATTATTTACAAAATTAATGAAGGTGGGGTAAATAATAAAATTAGATGTAAAGTGGTATCTACCTAAGAACGCCTCTACTTACAAACTTTTCTAGATAAGAACCTGGTGTTCAAGATTTTTTTGCCTCTTCTCAAGAACCATTTTCCACTTACAAACCCGAGCCTCCGAAACTGTAACCGGAAAAGGCAGGGAGAAGCCTCCGTGGGACCTCTCCAGGAATCTCCTGGGAGGAAATGGCCTCCACCCTCCCTGTGGTTTTCCCAATCGCACGCATTATTTGCTTTTACATTGATTCCTATGGGAAAAATTGCTTCTTCTTACAAACTTTTCTACTTAAGAACCTGGTCACAGAACGAATTTAGTTTGCAAGTAGAGGTACCGCTGTACTTCAAAATGCACAAACACTCATACATAAACATACACACATATTTATAAACATACTCCTTGGTGAGTTCAAGTCCCATCTTATCCATGAAAGCTAGATGAATAATCTTGGAATAATCATTCTCTCTTAGCCCAAGCCACCTCAGAGGGTTGTTTTTGTGAGGAAAATAGGTTGTGAAAGTATGCTGGATATGTTCCTCACCATGTTTTTTTGTAAAAATAATATAGGGGGAAACAAGCAAACAAACAAACAAATAAATAAACAGCATGTTCTGCCAGATAAATAAATGTAAATAAATGAATGAATGAATGAATAAATAAATAAATAAATGGCATTTAGATCTATTACCATGATGGCGAACCCATGGCCATAGGTGGCATGAAGAGCCCACTCTGTGGGCATGTGTCCCATCACTAGCTGCTCTTTTGGTTCCTGGCACACATGCCATGCGCATTGGCCAGCTGGTCTTTGGGTTTCCGGTGTGCATGCATACGCATAAGCACATGTTCCAGTTTGGGCACTTGGTGCTAAAAAGGTTCACCATTACTGTTCTATCAGATCCAGACAGTCTGAATTTTAGAAAATTTCAGTAATTGTTTTAGTCACCCTTACCCTTAAATTTGTTTAGGCATGTAATATTAAAGGCTTTGAGGTTGCGGGTCATCGAATTTCTGGATTATATATGTGTGTGTGTATGTATGTACATATGTATATGCATATGTATATATGTGAATCTCTTGGGCTTAAAAAAAAGCTTGGCTATCTCACAAATGGAAGCAATTATTTTAATCACTTCTCAATAACAGTGTTTCAAGAAAATCAAAGGTCTAAAAATAGAAGAGGAAATTATAATTTCATTTGATGTTACAGTATTCTTTACATTCATAGATACGGAATTAGCAAAATAATCCACGTCAGTAATACGACATAACACCTCCAACGTAGCCAAATACATTAAGAGCAAAATACCTAGAACCATGAACGTCATCAACTTCTATTTCACTGCTTACTTTCAGTTTGATGGACAAGTACACCAACAAATCAGAGGAACACCCATGAAGATCACAGCTTCTATAAATTACAGAACCCATGAAATAATATCTTCAAAGGGATTAAATTCACCAGGGAAAAAGAAAACATTCATTCCCCTTCCTGGTTATCTTCATCAGTAGATAAAACAACAAAAAATTAGAAATGCAACTCTATTGGGGGAAAAAACATATAACCAAAATAGAGATAAGCAGGGATTAACCCCAGGAAAATAATCAAACAGAAAACAATACTCTAATCAAGGAACTATCAAGGAGAAGACCATATCTCTATCTGTTTGCCAGTTGTTAAAATACTTTTGATAACATAGGAAAGTTTAATTTGGTTCTTGAAGGTTGATGGTCCTTGACCAAAGTGTTTGTGGGATTGTTACCTTTTTCCTGATATGAATATAATTCAAAATAAAGTTTGTCTGGTTTTCTTGGTTCTATAACCATTTTTTTAAAATGGTTAGGTGAATAAGATATGTATGTGTCTCTGTAGTTTGTTAGGAGAATGTACTCTTTATTTTTTTAAATTATGATCTTTTTATATGCAAAAAGAAATACTGTAGAACTAATTTGATTCTATTCATGTTGTGAATACCTGCTTTTCTTGGCATAATTTTCAAAGTGATTACATTTTTAGGATCTTTTTGGATATTTTTAGTTATGACCTGAGCTCACTAGAAATGTGAAATGTGAATCATTTGTTCATTGTCCCTAATGAACTTTCTAATATTCATATGAACCCATCATCAATTTGTTTTTAGAGGCTACATCTACAAATGATTAAACAGTAGATTTATTAACATTTCTGCCTTTCTTTTTGATTGGCTTTTAAAATCCCACCTGTATTTACTTTTTCCTTGGTGAACAACTAAACTGAAGAAGATTTCTTGCTGAAATAATTTGGATCAAGGCAAAATTGTTTTATTCTTTTGTGCAAGATGCAGTAGGCCATTTTTCTTGTAAAATCAACATTATTATTAACTTTAAATAGTCACTGAATAAATGGTTGTTAAGCAAAGTCTACAAATATATATGTATGTATATGTGTGTGTGTGTGTGTGTGTGTGTGTGTACATACATGCATACATACACATACATACGTACATACAAACATTCATACACATACATATACAGTGTTCCCTCGATTTTCGTAGGTTTGAACTTCCCGAATAGTCTATACCACGGTTTTTCAAAAAATATTAATTAAAAAATACTTAATGGTTTTTTTTCTATACCATGGTTTTTCCTGCCCAGTGATGTCATACGTCATTGCAAAACTAATAATTTTTGCAAAAAAATAACAAAAAATAATTATTGTTCATAAATAATTATGTTTATAAATATCAGGATCATTAAGTATCTTATTCAATGGTGAGTACCAGTAATAATGGTGAGTAAATGGTTGTTAAGGGAATGGGAAATGGTAATTTAGGGGTTTAAAGTGTTAAGGGATGGCTTGTGTCCCTAGCCAAAAATGGTGTATTTACTTCCGCATCTCTATTTTGCGGAAATTCAACTTTCGCGGGCAGTCTCGGAACGCATCCCTCATGAAAATCGAGGGAACACTGTATGGGACTGAGGATCTGCCTAGCTTCCTCCAAATTGATCAGTAAATCAGATCCCTAGAATTTCCCACTTTGTACCCCTCAATCTCTATCTATACCAAAATCTTTACTCTTCCATTTTTAGGGTCCCTTTTCTTTGTAAATCAGACACTCAGTTAATGTGATTCTTCTTCTCAGTTGCATGCTGTATACTTCTGAATTTTCCATGACAGAATTCCTCTTGTAGTCTTTACTTACCTGATTTTGCTGCATAACAAAGCGTTTTGTGATTGATTTTGCAAAAACTGATTTGGGGGGGGAAATGTCCCAGTAACAGAAGAAAATATCTAGAGGAAGCTTGAAGAATTGATTTCCATGAGCTGGTATCCATTTATTAATCACTATTGTAGAACAAAGCCCCAAATATCTGTTGTTAAATATTGCTGTACTAGCAACAATATTTGCTAACGAATATTAGCAAACAGAGGCAATTAATATGATTTTTTTCTAGAATTCTTTATTGGCCAAGTGAGATTGGACACACAAGGACACCAATTTGTCTTTGGTGCATATGGTCTCAGTGTACATAAAAGAAAATATACATTTGTCAAGAATCTTGAGGTACAACACTTAATGGTTGTCATTGGGGTCAAATAAGCAATCAGGAAACAATCAATATTAATAAAAATCTTAAGGATACAAGCAACAAGTTACAGTCATACAGTCATAAGTGGGAGGAGATGGGTGATAAGAATGATGAGAAAATATTAGTAGTACTAGTAGTGCAGACTTACTAAATAGGTTAAACTTGGTGTGGGAATTAGTAGAGTGATGGTGTTTGGAAAAAAACTGTTCTTGTATCTAGTTATCTTGGTGTGCGGTGCTCGATAGCGACGTCTTGAGGATAGGAGTTGAAACAGTTTATGTCCAGGATGTGTGAGATCAGTAAATATTTTCACAGCCCTCTTTTTGATTAGTGTAGTATACAGGTCCTCAATTGAAGGCAGGTTGGCAGCAACTGTTTTTTATGCAGTTCTGATTATCCTCTGAAGTCTGGGTTGGTCTTGTTGGGTTGCAGAACCAAACCAGACAGTTACAGAGGTGCAGATGACAGACTCAATTATTCCTCTGTAGAACTGTATCAGCAGCTCCTTGGGCAGTTTGAGCTTTCTGAGTTGGCGCAGAAAGAACATTCTTTGTTGTGCTCTTTCAACAATGTTTTTGATGTTAGGTGACCATTTTAGGTCTTGAGATAAAAATTTGAAGGACTCTACTGTTAATACTGTGATGCAGGCGTCACCAAACTAGGCAACTTTAAGACTTGTGGACTTCAACTCCCAGAATACTCCAGGCAGCTATGCTGGCTGGAGTATTCTGGGAGTTGAAGTCCATAAGTCTTAAAGTTGTCAAGTTTGGAGACCTCTGCTGTGTTGTATAGTATTGTAAGATTGTAAGGTGGAAGAATGGAAAGGTTTCTCCTAAAGTCTACCACAATTTCTATGGTTTTGAATGTATTCCATTCCAGATTATTCAGGTCGCACCACTAGGATAGATTGTTCAACCTCCCGTTTATATCTGGTTTCATCATTGTCTCAAATGACACCAGTCACTGTTGTATCATCTGAAAACCTTAGTACTTTAACATATGGATTGTTTGAGATACAGTCATTGGTATATAGAGAGAAGAGAAGTGGTGAGAGTACACAGCCTTTGGGGGGGGGCAGTGCTAATTGTACAGGTATCTGATGTGATTTTGCCCAGCTTCATCTGCGGTTTCCTGTCTGTTAGTAATAATTCTGTTTGAATTATTATATGATCCAAGTTTTCTTAATTCATAATAACAAAGCAGCTTCCTCCTGTCCATTTCTATTTTTCTCTCTGTCTCTCTCATCCTATCCCATCCCGTCCTGTCCCATCCCATCCCATCATATCATATCATCCTACCCTAGAAGATGCTTCATTTTAGCTGAAAATTCAGGCCATCATATCATTAGAGAGCTATAGACATTAGCATGTCTTTTATTAGTGGCTGTTATTTAAAATTATTGTCTGGAAAATGAATGTTTCTAAAGGCTAGTAAAAACAGTTATAGTCAAATATATTACTCATTATTTCATGCTCTATGGGATCTCAGTGATTCTAAAAGTGATGTGAGAACTTTAGAAAAGCTGATTATCTAGACCCTTTTCAGTCTGGTTTCAGGCCCTGGTACAGCACAGAAACTGCTTTGGTCACGCTGGTGGATGGTCTCTGGTGGGCCTGGGATAGGGTTCATTCCTCTATGCTAATGTTTCTTGACTTCTCAGCGACCTTCAATACCATTGACCATGGTATCCTTCTTCAATGACTCAAGGGGTTGGGAGTGGGAGGCACTCCTCATACCTCTCTGGTCGTTCACAGTCGGTGTTAGTGGGGGGACAGAGGCCCACTCCTAGGCCCTTACATTGTGGGATGCCACAGGGGTCAGTCCTCTCCCCCCTACTATTTAACATTTACATGAAGCCACTAGGTGAGCTCATCCTCCCAGATGATCATGGGGTGAAGTATCATCAGTATGCTGATGATACCCAGTTATACATCTCCACACTGTGACAATTCAGTTAAGCAGTTGATGCGATGAGCCAGTGCCTGGAAACTGTAAGGGTCTCAATGGGAGCCAACATGCTCAAATTCAACCCTGACAAGACCAAGTGGCTCTGGGCATTTTCTCCAAAGGACCATACTATCTGTCTGTCCATTGTTCAGGGGGGGACTTTAACATCCTGAGGTAGGTGTCCTCCTGAACTAACAGATGAGGTTTGACCATCATATCTCAGCTGTTGCCCCGGGGACCACCAGGTTCACCTGGTTTACCAGTTACAGGCCTACCTGGATCAGGAGGCTCTGCTCACAGTCACTCATGCCATCATCGCCTTGCATCTTGATTATTGCAATGCGCCCTACATGGAGCTACCCTTGAAAAGTGTTCAAAGACTGCAGCTAATCCAGAATGTGGCCATGTAAGCTGTTGTGAGCATACCTAGGTACACCCACATAACACCAACACTCTGTGACGTGCACTGGTTACCAATTAGTCTCTGGTCACAATTCAAGGTGTTGGTTATCATCTATAAAGCCCTACATGCCTTAGGACCAGACTATTTATGGGACCGTGTCCTGCCACACAACTCCCAGAGACCATTTAGATCCCACAGGGTTGGCCTTCTCCAGATCCCATTTACTAAGCAATGTCGGTTGGTGGGCCCACAGGGAAGTGCATTCTCAGTGGCGGCCCCAGCTCTTTGGAAACAACTATCCCCCTAGGTCCACACTGCCTCTACCTACTGGCCTTCTGAAAAGCCTTGGCTTTGCCAACAGGCCTGAAGGTCTTGAGAATTAACAGCTCATCTCCGCCCAAACATCTTCTGACTGGTATGTGTGATGATATGATAATATTGATTGGATTAATGGGTTTTATTGTTTATTAATTATTAAGGGTTTCTAATGTTTATAAAAGAGTTTATTTTAAGCAGTTTTATTATCATTAGCATTTGAATAAGACTTTTAACTGTATTGTTTTCGTTGTTATGAGCTGCCCTGAGTCCTGTGGGATTGTGCCGCATAGAAGTAAAATTAATAATTAATAAATAAAAAATAAATAAATAAATAAATTAATTAAAATAAAGAAATTAAAATGAATGAATGAATGAATGAATGAATGAATGAACCAACCAACCAACCAACCAATCAATCATCTTCTGTTTTCTATGCGGGATTCTAAATTCTGACATTGCTTCTGGGTGTTAGAAAAGAGAATGGAAGGGAAGATGGGAAAGTATTCTCTGGATTGGACTTAGTGGGATAATTAGGGGTATAAAACATACTTCAAAAATTAAAAGGAAAATTGAGATACTGTGATATCTTAACTACTATGGTGCATTAGTAATCAGTGAAGAGTTTGTATCATCTTGCTATGGGAGAGAAATCATTAACATTTCTGGTCTATTACAGATTCTCCTTGCTCAGCACATGTCAGAGGAAAATGCAACATAGAACAAATATCCCATGTTCTTTTATTTTGTAGAATTTTCCCCTGAAAAATTATTTTATTTATTTATTTATTTTATTTTATTAGATTTCTATGCCGCCCGTCTCAACCGACTCAGGGCGGTTGAGCCCTGAATGTCTAAAAGTTTGTACCAAACTTTCCTAAACTTTTTTTTTTAGAGAAAATGTTTTTGCATCAAACTTTTTACCAAGAAAAATCTAAAATTGTTATATGCACCTTTTCCTGATAGGTACATTAAGAAATACCTTGAACATAAAGTTCTTTTCTATTCTCTTGAAAAGTATTTAAGGTGTGTCTGTGCCTCTGTGTGTCACTGTAGATGTGTGTGTAACCAGCTTCTGCAAACAAAAGGACATTGTGCAGTAACATTTTGGGCAGAATTTTAACTTTCAGAAGCACACAGTATTTTAGGATTTCCCAAGAGTTTTGCTGCAATGCAAATGAGGAGGATGGCGAAATACACAGGGTAGTCATCCAATAGTATGAACAAACCATAGAATTCGTTCATTGAAATGGAATTGCCTGAGGCAAAAAGGCAAGTTCCAAATCTCTTGTTTTCCCCACGATCAAAACAGCCAAGTTATATAACATTAACAATTCAGTCACTGGATGCCTGCTACAGAATAGGGACACAGTCTTGGTGGTAGCAGGAAAATAGCCATTTTTAAATTGTCTTAACCCTGCTGTTCTGTTTGAAAAAAGTTACAAATCTTATGTTCGGGTCACATACGACCCGGACCGAAAACTCTTCATTTGAAGTGCTTATGTTTGGTCAATTTGAAAACTTTTTTCACTTGGAAAGTAGTCGGAACATTTCTGCACACAATGATATGAAAATTGAAATGAAAAAATTAATCCTTATTGGTTTATTTTGCACATAAATGTGCCGCCCCCCCCGTTTTTGTGATTTTTTTTCAATTTATGGATAGTTTTGCTTGCAAAATGCATTCTATTTTACTAAAGTTGGTGTGGGATTGGTAGCTTGAACATTACTGCACACAATGATATGAAAATTGAACTGAAAAAATTAATCCTTATTGGTTTATTTTGCACATAAATGTGCCTCCCCCCGTTTTTGTGAAATAGTCTTTACTTTATGGATAGTTTTGCTAGCAGAATGCATTCTATTTTGCTAAAGTTGGTGTGGGATTTGTAGCTTGAACATTTCTGAACATAATGATATGAAAATTGAACTGGAAAAATTGATGCATATTGGTTTATTTTGCATATAAATTTATTTCAATTTATATAAAAATTATGCTGTTAATTTCAAACTTACATACTTTTTTTTAGTAAAATGGATTTCTTTCATAAAATTAGTTATCTGGCTACAATGTGGTTGATTTTCAAAAGGATATTCCAAATATTTATAGACAAATATGTATAAACAGTGACAATAATGGCACACAGCAAGGCCGGGGGGGGGTGGCCCTTTTGTGGCAAAAATAAACCAATAAGAACCATTTTTTTCAGTTCATTTATATTTTTCTCATGTTCAGAAATGTTCAATTTAGTATATCAAACCTTTTGGGGGAAAATTCCTTAGGGATTTGTAGCCTTAAAAAATATAAATTGACACGAAATTCAGAAAGGATGGGGGGAGGGGCTTTTTGATCAAAATAAAAATATAAGTCTCAATTTTTCAAGTTCAATTTTCATATCATTATGTTCATAAATGTTCAAACTAGTTTTCCAGTTGAAAAAGTTTTCAAAAAGATTAAATTCAAGTACCTAAAAAAAATATTTTTGGTCCTGTCATATACGAACAGAAACAGATTTGAAGTTATGATTTTTTTTTGCCCAGAAAACAATTAGCCACCACCCCAAAAATATTTTTTGATGACCAGCATTGTTAAATTGAGTAAATGAATGCCTAAGATTTTAAAGAATATTTCGGATTTGGAGCATAAAAAAATAAAAAGTGAAAATGATTGCAAGCAGCCGAGGGGGGGGGGGGAGGCCTTATTTCTGATGTTAAAAAACCAGTAAGAATCATTTTTTTCAGTTCCTTTATATTTTTCTTATATTCAGAAATGTTCAAGCTACCAATCCCACACCAACTCCAGTAAAATAGAATGGATTTTGCAAGCAAAACTATCCATAAATTGAAAAAAAATCACAAAAACGGGGGGGGCACATTTATGTGCAAAATAAACCAATAAGGATTAATTTTTTCATTTCAATTTTCATATCATTGTGTGCAGAAATGTTCAGACTACTTTCCAAGTGAAAAAAGTTTTCAAATTGACCAAACATAAGCACTTCAAATGAAGTGTTTTCGGTCCGGGTCGTATGTGACCCGAACATAAGATTTGTAACTTTTTTTGCTCAGCAAAAACTAAGCCCCCCACCCCCCCAAAAAAATTCTCATAGAGAGAACCCCTGAAATGATGAAAAGTCATGAAATTTCAAGTTTCAGATATGCAGGGAAAATTTTTTACAGGGACTCAAACTTGGCTTCGGGTCACATACGACCCGAACAGAACAGCAGGGTTTTAATGCTTTTTCCAATCAGCAGGGCTGCAGCTTTTGGGTGAACAGATATGATGAGTACAAAAGATCACACATTTAATCACGCATGTAATATCTCATCTCTGAAATCCTGGAGAGCTGACAGCTTGATTTATTATAAGACAGTTACTCATATTTATTATGTCTGCATCATCCCATTAAAGCGGCTGCCCAAAGAAGTCTGAATGTCAACTGGACGGTGGGTGTAAAAAGGGGAAATGAAGGTAGTGGTGTCTAAATTCACTAGTTAATCTGATTAAAGCCAGTGGGATGGTGCAGATGTGGGACTAGAACAGTGGTGTATTGCTCCCGGTTCTGCCCGGTTCTAAGGAATGATAGCGCCGGCAGCAGGTTCCGCCCACCTGCCCAGGATGCTTCTGCGCATATGTGCGGGTGTGTGAGAACCAATAGTAAAGGGTTTTAGAACCTATTAATGGACAAGAACCAGAGAGAGTCCATTCTTAGCCATGGAAGCTTGCTGGTGCCTCCAGAACAGTCGCTCTCAGCCCAATTGCTTCTCAAGTTGGGCAAAAATAAGGACTGCTGTATACTGTTTTTAGGTCTTAAATGAGAAATGGGGTATAAATCTAATAAATGATAATAAATTAAAGGATGGCCTGGTTTATATAACATGTTAAAGTCAAACTATGCAACTCTGTCGTGAAAAAGTACCACCACATTTCTGTTTCTTCTGAGAGGTGTGAAGGCTCCTCAAGCCTCCTAGTGTCTTGCATTTTGGCTTTTTTTAATCCATCCTTGATATTTAGTGTCAAGTGCTGGTTTATCCTTCCAGTCATTAAATGTAGCTTGCCATCCTTCTATTGGCTGTGAATTTATTCATTTTTTTGCGGTATCTATCCTGAAAAATTACAGTGGCCGTTGTTTCTTAGATGAACAGCAGAGGGCATATATTGGTCCAGAATTCCTCTCCTGGTATTTTAGCCTATTTTGTCCCCAGGCTTAAGGATTCAACGTTCTCCGTGGTCACATCAGGAGTTATAATTGAAAAGGACATTGTCATCCTCTTCAAAGAGCTTACTGTCACTTTTAGGCCAATTTGAGAATATGACTGTGGGAATTAAATGTCTACGTTTATATTGTAAATACATGCTATATATATATATATATATATATATATATATATATATATATATATATATGTGTGTGTGTGTGTGTGTGTGTGTGTGTGTGTGTGTGTGTGTGTGTGTGTGTGTGTGTCTATTTGAACTTCTACTTCTACATAAGGATTATTATATCTGTTGAATTCTATATGGAATAAACATCAAGATCACAATTCTCTCTATAGGAAACACACTGCCATACACATATATACATCTTAAAGTTTATTTTGACATGAAAGAAGTTGGTGTCTCTCTAATATATACCTGCCTCCTGCAATAGTTGAATCTGTGTATTTCAGCTGGACAGAATTCTTAACAGGTTCTGAAATAGGCTGGAATCATTGTCACATGTGATTAACTCAGTAGGATAAAATGGTGAAGATTAAAAGAAACATTCTTTTTAATTTCTCTCACTTTCTCTTTCCCTAAACACATGCAAGATCAAAAAGAGAGAGTTCTGACTTTAAAAAATCTTGGATTATTTATATTGATGATCACAGGTTTTTTTAAACTTCTAAACAGAGTTACTTTATCATTATGTAAATCAAACTTTCTTCTTGTTAATAATGGTAAGTCTGGGACATATGAATATATGTGGGAAACCCATGAGTTCTGCAAGATTTTATAATGGCATTTTCACTGACAATTTTCTCTAGTAACTTCTAATTAATAAAAATAATCCTAGATTTTGAAGGGTTCAGAGGAATGGTTCTCGGAGTACTGTAATTTCTTTTCCATATACAGAAAGTATTTAAATTCAAAATGACACTGATATTGGATTTACTAATTTTAGCATTATGACTTTTGAGAAGATATTCCAAACAGGTTTGGTGGCTGAATTTGAATATTGCTGTAAACCAGAATGAAGTTTGTTTGGTTTCATTTAGAATGTTCAGGGCAATCTGGAAATTGTGGTCTTTCAGGGGAAAAAATATTTTACTTGCATTCTAAAGGTTCATCTCTGTTCCTATCCTGTGGTAGTTAAGGTAGCAGACCAGAAACAAGGAATCTGAATTTTAGCCATGCTTTAGCCTGGGCGGTTCCCAAACTTGGCAACTTTAAGACTTGTGGACTTCAACTCCAAGGTCTTCACGGCTTTCACGCTAGGTTGGTGGGGGCAATGTGGACCTCTGGGGGCAGTTGGTCCCAGAAAGCTGGAGCCCCCATGGAGAAGGACCTCCCACGTGGCCCTGCTGTTTGGAATTGTCTAGTCCAGTGTTCTCAACCTTGGCAACTTGAAGATATTTGGACTGCAACTCCCAGAATTCCCCAGCCAGCAAATGTTGGCTGGGGAATTCTGGGAGTTGAAGTCCAGATATCTTCAAGTTGCCAAGGTTGGGAAACACCGGTCTAGTCGATGTGTGATTAGTGCAGGAAGTCTTCAAGAGTCAAAAACTAACTTTAAGGCACCCCCCCCCCCTCAAAACAAAAATTTCCTCTTCAAATGTCCTTTCTCATAATAGTGCATTTGTCAATGGATAATTAATAATAGAAAAAAAATGTGAGAAACTAATGAAGTTTCTTAAATATGATAAACTGCATAGGTCTGAATTTTGGAATATTCTGCATGAAGATGAAATGGAAATGCGTTTTTCGAAGGCGGCATGAGCCGTATGTTGTAGAAATAAAGAATGTGGAAGAATGAATGAAATGTTTGTTGAATGTTTCCACATGGAATAGGGAGTAAAAGATGTTGTTAGCTGCCCCGAGTCTGCGGAGGGGGGCGGCATACAAATCCAATAAATAAATATATGCAATGTGCAATGTTCCTTTGTATGGGAATGCATTCTCTAACTAATAAAAGGTCTAATAAACTGTGTAAATGTGGTGCAAAGCAGTTGTAGGTAGCTTTTATTTTAATCCCCGCTTGGATGAAGAGGTGGGAGGAGATTCATCGCAATCAGACTTGTAAGAACTGTTATTATAGCCAGTCTCAATAAAAGTAGTTTTAGCCTTCCTGGTGAACTGATTCCATGGTCTGGAACTGACAGTGACATACCTATAAAGTTATGCTTGAAAGAAGATGTACAGGTTGCAATTCTTGTGGTGTCACCTTAGCTTGTTTTGTAATAAATCTAACTAATCAGGCCTCCAGTATGATTTGTTACTACAGGGTTTTGACACCTTGGTTGTTTATCAACTTTACAGATAGACATATAAGGATTGCCTGTGGGTTTGGAGATATGTCGATGTATTCTTAATGTGGATGATGCCCCGTTATGGATGAGAATATGAATGATTTGCAGAGAATGTTGGATAGATTGTATAATGAAACAAGGAATATGGAACTTAACATTAAAGTCTTAAAGACCAAGTTAATTGTGCTTAACAAGCAAAATTGCATGAACAATTGTAAGTTACACATATATACATGGCACAAAGCTAGAACAAATTAATGAAGTTGTGTACTGTGGTAAACCAATCACTACAAATGGAGAAATTTGGACATTCTAAAATATGAAAATAATGGTGGTGGTTGTACATTAGAGGTTGCAAGGAATGACTGTCAAAAGCAACAAAAAAGGATATGTAAAATGCTTTTGCCCACTTTATTATATGAAAGTGCGTGCTGGGATTGTTAGGAGAAACATAAAAGTTGAATTCAAAGTTGATGGAGTAAAACAAGAAATGGTAAAAATGCATGTCTGATTAATTAATAGGGATTGAAAGGGAGGGACTGAAAGATAAGGAAGAGGTACCAGTACTCAGATTGTTCATAAAGAGGGAATTACTGGAAACGGAATTGCAAAACAAATATATGAAGTAAATTGCGGCAGACTATAATTATCTGCATTGATAAATTGGTGGTACCTCTACTTACGAATTAATTCGTTCTGTGACCAGGTTCTTAAGTAGAAAAGTTTGTAAGAAGAAGCAATTTTTCCCTTAGGAATCAATGTAAAAGCAAATAATGTGTGTGATTGGGAAAACCACAGGGAGGGTGGAGGCCCTGTTTCCTCCTAGAGATTCCTAGAGAGACCCCATATTGCTCTCCTCTGCACTTTTTCTAGAGTCTCAACATCTTTTTTTGTAGTGTAAAGACTGGATGCAGTACTCTAGGTGTGGTCAGTATCCAGTTGTGAATCCATCTGTTGGTGAAGCTGACTAGCTCACCTTTTTCTAGCTTACAAAGAAGTCGGTTGTGGTGTACCTTTTTGTAAGCTATTGTATTTCTGTTGCATTCTATCCCAAAGTGGCTTTTTTGAGTAAGGAATAAGTATAATAAATAACAATGGTACCCACCACCAGAAGCAGATCCTAACATGAAACCTAATTTATTTATTATTTTATTTATTTATTAAATTTGTATGCCACCCCTCTCCATAGACTCGGGGCAGCTCACAACAGTAATAGAAAAACAATGTAGAATACAAATCTAATAATTAAAACTAAAAACCCATAATTTAAAAAACATGCACACAACATACCATACATAAACAATATAGGCCTGGGGAAGTTATATCAGTTCCCCCATGCCTGACGACAGAGGTGGGTTTTAAGGAGTTTACGAAAGGCAAGGAGGGTGGGGGCAGTTCTAATCTCAAGGGGAGCTGGTTCCAGAGGGTCGGGGCCGCCACAGAGAAGGCTCTTCCCCTGGGACCCGCCAAACGACATTGTTTAGTCGACGGGATCCAGAGAAGGCCAACTCCAAATCCTCCAAATAGTCTCTAAGTACGTTCCCCTTTCAGAAATTCAATAAATAGGAGGACACATTGCTCCTCAGAAGCACACCACCTTGAATAGACCTTTCCCAGATCCTGCAAGATTGGCAGATTCACTTTGGAGTAGTTAACTTTTTCCTCTGAGAAGTCAAGGCGCACACATGTGGGAAAGCAGACTCATCAGCAGATTTTTCTCCTACCAAAAGAGTTATATGAAGAAGGTTGGTGAAATGACCAGGCCACAATTACCCAGTAAGATGTATGGTGGAATGGGAACTTGAACATAGGTCTTCTGGGTTCAGCTCCAACAAATTATTCATCACTCCTGAATGGCCAGGAAGGGTCAGATCCTGAAGCTGATGTCACTAGGCATTATTTCAAAGTAATGTTTTGTGTCAGGGTTGTTAAGAATGTAATACATCTACTTAGAGTTAAATGCAATGAACTCAATTAGTCTTACATTGATATATTTTGCACTA
The DNA here is from genome assembly GCF_031021105.1 of Erythrolamprus reginae. Taxonomy (NCBI): domain Eukaryota; kingdom Metazoa; phylum Chordata; class Lepidosauria; order Squamata; family Dipsadidae; genus Erythrolamprus; species Erythrolamprus reginae. The sequence continues at coordinate 214,464,261 of NC_091952.1, read as the reverse complement.
TTCATTAGGGCTGTGCAGCACCTCAAATTTGAAGGGAAAAGTAGTATCTGGAAGCACATAGCACCATTTCTTGAAACAGCTATGTCTTTTCCGCGATTGTTCAGTTGTTCTCAGCAACTGTTCCCAATCCCAAGAAAAAAACCCATTTGATCTGGAGACTCTGTCCAAATCTTGTAGAATTCAACCATGATTCTCCCAATAATGGTTCAATGCTGTTAAGGCTGTAGTTTTTAATATAAGATTTAACCCGTTTTAGTCTTAAAGACTCCTAAATGTATAAAAAATTTCTTCCTTTGTTTTCAGTACAGATAGTTCTCAACTTGTGATTGAAATTGAGCCCAGAATTATACTTATAAGTAATGGTGGTCATTAAGTGGGACACCATGTGACAATGCCCAACTTGACAATTTTTTTCTGGTGTGGTTGTTAAGAGGACACCATGCTTTGTTGTTAAACAAATGCCAGCACTGTTATTCTATTATGCCCAATGAATTCCTCCCCCACCCAAAAAACTGGAAGTTAACGCCAGAAATTGGCAAAAGAATTATAATTAATATTAGAATCACATGACCATGGAATGCTACAAGCAGCCATAAATAAGAACCATTTGCCAAGACTGCCTCATGTTCTCAGTTTGGTAGTTGTATGCTTTAAGCGAGCGCCATAATTTTCGCAATGCCACCATATCACCAACTTGATGAAATAATTTTTTTAAAACCCAGCATTTTAGTGCTCAAAATATGATATTGTATTCCTTGACATCTACAGAAACTCTCTCTCTCTATTCTCTGATATCTCTGATTGGAAACTTTTATTAAAGGTATTGTTAGCTTGGAGCTTTAGAAAATAGTTCTTTTTATGAGCGTGATGATAAGATATCTTGAATAGCTGACTCTGGGGTTTTCACTAAACTGCCCGTGAGTGCTGTAACCATCTGTTTTTCTGGACGTTTGTCAGGGGGAGTGTGGCAGAGGCAGCTGTCTGAAAAAGGGATGCTTTGGATGATGAAGCGGGCCATTGTTTTGGAGCAATTCTCTTGCATTCAGAGATTCTATCCAAGCGTGCTCTAGAGCAATCAAAATCAAACTATTGTTTGTACCAATCATATTGATCTGAAAAGAAGATGGTGGGATGACCCCATTGTCAATACAAAGACTAGTTCAGAGCAGCTGTATTTTGGCCAAGGTACAGCAGGAAACATTCAGAGAAACTAGAGGGCTTATGCTCCCTACTGGGGGGGGGGGGGAAGGATCATGCCAGACTAAGGTCATGTTTAAAGCAAAAAAATAAAGACCCAGATCTGTTTGGCATTGCTAGCAATTTGCTTTTGCAAAAATGGTTGACATTACTACTGTATTTCCACTTATTAATCAATTAAAGCTGATTGGTTTTGCTAAATGAAGCCTAGAATTGTTCATAAGAAGGAAAATTGCTAGATATACAGTATTTGTATGGATTTTAAATGTCAACAAAGAGGATTTTACTTTATTTTATTTATTTTGGTGGTACCATAGAAAGATGACATTTGTATTGCTTATTAAAAAGCATTCGTTCTAGTTTCACGCACAATTTAAAGATTTCACCATTTATTTATGACAAACACTGAAATGAGTGAAACAAAACATATTGTGATGTTAATTGCTCTATTAAACATGACTTTTTATATACATCATCTTCTCAAAAGACCACCTTTTATCTTGAAATAAATGTTACAGATTTTAGTTTAGCACTCTGTCGCACTTCATCCATTAGCATTTTAAGCTTTTTTCAGTTGGCTTTGTCATTTCATTGCACACATATGAATATTGTTTAATATAAAATTGAATATGTTGAACTAAATTAAGACTGCCGTATCTGGAAGACATATTTCATTAAGCAATTAACAAATCTCTCTAAAAATCTACAAAAGCATATGTGTTTATGTTTAACAAGTTTTTATACAATCAGCCAAATTTTCAGTTCAAAGTCACATGGCAATAATTAAATGATTAAACTATGTTGATCAACAATTTTAACTGGAAGCAACATAATTTTCAAATCAACTTTTAAAAAGATAAAATGTAATTAATGTATAGTCCTAACCCCAAATGAGAGCATATCCTTATACTTAATTCCAAGATACCGTAGTTAGCTGTCTTGCATCCACTGATCTTTCTTCCAATAGCCTTGTATTGTTACTTCTTTTCTATGAAGCCTTTTATCTTGTTGAATGAAAATCCAATTTAAAAGACAAATAATTGTTGAGATATTATGTACATGAAACAAGAGTCCATGAAGACTTCCCTTAAAGCATTATATCAGTCTTTCTCAAATTTGGCAGCTTTAAGACTTCCAGGAATTGTGGACTTTTAACTCCCAGAATTTCCAAATATTGAATATTGAAACAAATACTGAAGTTGCCAAATTTGAAAAACTTCATCATAAATGCAACTATAATTTTGCAAAGTCCCTCAAAACTTTAAATTCAACCTTCAAAATAGGCACTGACTTGTAGTTGTAGTTTGTAGTTTTAAACATGCTACAGGAAAAATAAATACAATGGTACCTCTACTTAAGAACTTTTCTAGATAAGAACCAGGTGTACAAGATTTTTTTGCCTCTTCTTAAGAATTATTTTCTACTTAAGAACCCGAGTCCGGAAAAATTTCCCAAGAAATTTGAGAATGCACGAAGCCCCAGCCAGTTTCCTGCCATTCCCCCTTTAATCCCGGCCATCTCGGGCTTTTCTGGGCTGCCAGAGGAGCCTTTCAGTGGTGTTTAAGGAGGCTTTGGCAGTCCAGAGCGAACAAAGCATTTTCCTTTCTCTGGGCGCTTAGAGAGGGAATAAACCTCTGCCAGCGCCCAGAGAAAAGAAATGCCTTCGCTCTGGGCAGTGACTGTCCTCCTCCTCTTCTTCCTCCACCTCCTCCCACCCAAATTCCGAGCTTTTATTTCTTTCCTAATGGTTTTGCACGCAATATTTGCTTTTACATTGATTCCTATGGGAAAAATTGCTTCTACTTACGAACTTTTCTATTTAAGAACCTGGTCACGGAACGAATTAAGTTCTTAAGTAGAGGTACCACTGTACCTGAGAAATATTCAAATAACTTGCTAGTTAAATTTGTGTTAAATCTCATTTAGTTTTTGTTTTGACTTCATACACTTCTTTAACTTGCTTTTTACTTTTAACAAACCAACACACACACACACACACACGGCATGGCATGTGTGGCCCTTAGCATGAAAAATGCATCTCCTTGGTTATGTATCAAGCAGGTTGTTATGGCTTATTCAACAGACCATGCTTAATATAGAGCTTTAAGGAACAAAACACTGAAATCTATCTAGTTTTATTAATTAAATTGTAGCTGGCTGCCTCTAATAGTACACATGGCCTCAAAGCTATAAGAGATGAGTACAACTAATGCAACAATAACTTATTCAGAAATACTGGGCTCATTTCAGTCGATTTGTTTTGAAGTACCCATTTAAAACGTTTCATACTTTGATAAATCGGGCATACAGAATCACTTTTAGATAAGTATGGTATCCTCCCGATTGGAGTGGGCTCCAATTACCTTTGCCACTGGTTCACATTGTGATATTTCGTTGCTCAGCTGTGCTTTGGGTAAAGAAATAAAGGTTGGTATTAACCCACAGGTGGATGGGAGGGGTTTTTTTACAGCAGAGGATGAAGGGAAGCAATCCAAAAACAACGCTGGCAGAGGTTTATTCCCTGTGCAAGTGTCCAGAGAAAGGAAAATGCTTTGTTCGCTCTGGGCTGCCAATGGGTGAACAGTACAGTCAGGCGGTAGGGAAAGCAAGTAGGATGCTTGGCTGCATAGCTAGAGGTATAACAAGCAGGAAGAGGGAGATTATGATCCCGCTATATAGAATGCTGGTGAGACCACATTTGGAATACTGTGTTCAGTTCTGGAGACCTCACCTACAAAAAGATATTGACAAAATTGAACGGGTCCAAAGACGGGCTACAAGAATGGTGGAAGGTCTTAAGCATAAAACGTATTAGGAAATACTTAATGAACTCAATCTGTAGAGTCTGGAGGACAGAAGGAAAAGGGGGGACATGATCGAAACATTTAAATATATTAAAGGGTTAAATAAGGTCCAGGAGGGAAGTGTTTTTAATAGGAAAGTGAACACAAGAACAAGGGGACACAATCTGAAGTTCGTTGGGGGAAAGATCAAAAGCAACATGAGAAAATATTATTTTACTGAAAGAGTAGTAGATCCTTGGAACAAACTTCCAGCAGACGTGGTAGATAAATCCACAGTAACTGAATTTAAACATGCCTGGGATAAACATATATCCATCCTAAGATAAAATGCAGAAAATAGTATAAGGGCAGACTAGATGGACCATGAGGTCTTTTTCTGCCGTCAGACTTCTATGTTTCTATGTTTCTACAATGAAAAAAAATCACTAAAAATTATATATAATAATGATGGTAGCATGGTTAGACCAACACAGACAGAACCGGATCTGCGATGCCATCTTCACGTCACCAGAGGGTTACTATTGATTTGGGCAATCTGATCCGAACTGGGAAGAACCTTCCTCTGCTCCTGATGTTCTTTAGAAGCCCTATTCATATCTGTCTAGGCCAGTGGTTCTCAACCTGGAAGTCAGAAGTCCTTCGGGGGTCGAATGACCATTTCACAGGGTTTGCCTAAGACCATGGGAAAAGACAAATTTCCCATGGTATTAGGAACTAAACCTTTTATTCTGATGCCTTTTATTTATTTATTTATTTTATTTATTCTTTGTCCAATATACAATACATATGGAAGAGAATAGACATTAAGTAATATATATGAAGATAGTAAGTAAAAAAGAAGAGAAATATATGAGAGGGAGAGAATATATATGATATATGAGATAAGGAAAGACAATTTGACAGGGGACGTAAGGCACATCAGTGCACTTATGTACGCCCCTTGGAACATATTTTTACAATCCAACCAATCAGGTGTTTACAGTAGAGGTGTCCCTCTGGCCTTCCTGCCAATCAGCTTAAAGCTCTGTTGGGACAATTGGCACTAGACTTATGGTTGCATGGATGGACCATCACAGAGAGAACATGAGCAACTGTATTAAGGGGTCACAGCATTAGAAAGGTTCAGAACCACTGAAATGGGTGTGAAACTTGCATCATGACATGATGTATCGCAACATTTTTCACCTTTGCTAAACTGGGTATGGGCATGATCAGAACGTGATGCATCTCGGTCATGAGCTGTGAGTTTGACAGCTCTGGTCTAGGCTAATCTACACACTTAGGAAAAGTATGGTATAAACTTTTGACGTGATGGTATGGCTGGTAAATGAGAAGCAGGTATATAAATGTGTGACATGTTGAAGGACATCAGAAAAAAATGCAGCATGGCCTGGTTGACTACAATAAAAAGCTGAAGCCTAATCATAATAAATACAGCAATAAAATTTAAAGTACTCTTGGTGTGAGTAATAAAAAAGGCAGAAAGTAATAAAATGTTAACTTGCAACATGGCATTTAAAATAATTTTACAAATGCTTCTTATAATCTATAAATATGATCTGTCTTTTGATATAAAAAAGCTATGTAGTTTCTATTGCAGGAATTCTTATTTATGATTTGCAAACATAATTAATATGCAAACATAATTAACAAGGGAAGTAACTCTTATAGTTTTATTTATTTCATGTCTTTATTGAATTGTTGGTGATGATTTCTGTGTGTATCTGACACAGCTGTATTTGCTGTTGTCAACTAAATCAGCATGGAATTTTATATCAAATAGTAATTGGCAAAGTAATAGTTTGCTAGATTTGGTGATAACCTTTATCCCCCATACAATTCCATGCATGTCTCCCAGCTTTTTAGCCATGTTCACAAGTTAATTCAATCTAATTATTACCATATTTAACAAATTGAATACGTCACCTCACATATTTATTATTATTATTATTATTATTATTATTATTATTATTTATTAGATTTGTATGCCGCCCCTCTCCGCAGACTCGGGGCGGTTCACAACAGTGACAAAAACAATATATACTGACAAATCTAATAATTAAAATCTAAGATAACAATTATACATTTAAAAATCTAAAAGCAAGGAACCCCAATATAAAAAACATACATACAGTCATGTCATGCACTAGAACTACATAGGCAGGGGGAGATGTCTCAGTTCCCCCATGCTTGACGACAGAGGTGGGTTTTAAGGAGTTTACGAAAGGCAAGGAGGGTGGGGGCAATTCTAATCTCAGGGGGGGGTTGGTTCCAGAGGGCCGGGGCCGCCACAGAGAAGGCTCTTCCCCTGGGCCCCGCCAAACGACATTGTTTTATTGACGGGACCCGGAGAAGGCCCACTCTGTGGGACATAACCGGTCACTGGGATTCGTGCGGCAGAAGGCGGTCTCGTAGATTTTGCCTGGTGTTTTAGGGGAAAGTCACTCTTGACTGTTGGCAACTATATAGACAAGTTCCTGCAGTTATCAAAATAATCTTTCAATACATTTTCCATTGTCTTCTTCCTAAGGTTGAGGAAGATTGTCTACCCCAAAGTCATCCAGCTGGCTTTTATGTCCACGGCATATCTAGAATATACAGTACTGTATGTAAAATTCATTAAAGTGGCTCTAGCCATTGGTTCAGTCTAAGGACTCCTTAAAAGATTATTCTGTCACATCTTTGTTCCTGGTGACTGGCATTTTCTCACATTTCTTCTAATAAATGAGGCAGCTACAAGTTCACTTGGAGCACACCTAGGTTAAGGTATTATAAGTCTGAGAAGTCTTCTTAAGTAGGATCAAGCTGCATTCTTTGTTTTCCCCAATATTGTTTTTTCAAATGAATCGCAGAGATCAAGACTTTGCCAGCATCAGTTAAAGTGAACTTCATCCTTGAATCATGCTGGGATTTGATATTTCTTTATACCAGATGAGAAGTTTCTTCCTGTAATTCTTGTTCTATAGAATGACACTACATTTCTTTGGAGCAGAAAATGTAACATTTGACTCCAGAAAGGGGAGAAAAAACTCCCCCAGAATTATCAATCCTTGCTGAATGTGCTGGACCACTGAATTCACAAGAACTTTGTACTGTTCAGGGTGTGGGTTTAGTAGATACTGTTTCTGGTCCCCAAGACTTCATATGGGCCTTGACAGTGCCTGAAGTTTGTTCTTTTCTGAGAGAGGCATTGCTTATCTGGCAGATCTGATATTCATGCTTAGATTACTTTTTCTAACCTATCTTTACTGTGTATAGGATTTGGAATGTATGTCTAGCTTTTATGAATAAATCACATTCTCATTCTTTGATATTAAGCTCACTTTTATTTGATTTCAGACCATAACAAAATCACTCTAACCATTTTCATGATAGAGTCCATTCTGCCCTAGAAATGAATGGGGTTTTGACAGCTAGCTGAAGTTTCCCAAATTATGTATCTGATCAAAATAAAAGTCACTTCTACAATATATTTGTGTCTCAGATTCCTCTAGGTCAGCAGTACAGATCGCCATCTTAATTTACAGTGTTGGTGTAAGTTTATTTCCCTTGAATGTGACAAAAAGGTTGAATAATAGAGTTGAGGAGGCACTAAGGTCATCAAATCTAACCCTCTGTTCAGGGCATGATTCCAAATTAAAGCATCTAAGACAAATGGCCATTAAGCCTCTGCTTGAACACATGCACCAAAGGAAATTCCACCACCTTTGGCAGGAACTGATTCTACAACCCCTGTTTTAGAAAGTTTCCCCCAATATTCCACTGGAGTTTTATTTCCAGTAAATTTTAGACATCTTAATGCATTTTGCATTTTGGATCAATAGAGACCAGGTCATGAAGAGTTTAACTATATTCTTTCAGGCATTGTTGCTCCCCTTGTTTTCTCTTCCACGCATCTTGGCAGCATCTGTTTTGTGCCGTCTTTTTCAATGCTGTTTGATCAGAACTGTGGAAGGGGGGGCAGAGGAGGAGAATAAGAGAAAGATGTGGCTTCACCTTTTCCCCAAAGACTCCTTTCTCTGCCAAATTCATCCCCAGCTGCTTTCCCTCTTGTAAGAGAAAGCATCCCATATGGTTTTTCCGTATGGATGGAAATCTGTACATTTTAACACTGCTAGAATGGGATCTCGGCCCATAGAAGCTGCGTGCCTTGATATGGATTTTTAGGCTTCCAGGGTTGGTGTTTTGATCTCTCTTGTTTGCCAACATGCTGGCCACTGGTCCTTTTTCCTTCACCTTGATTTTTTCAAGGAAGACTATTTAGCAGGCAGGCTCCCTGCCAAATTCTGACCATGTTGCATGGCATCTGTAGCCCTATTCATGAAACAGTGAAACCTGAGGGAGGGCAGCTCTGCTATCCCAGTTCTGAAATTTGATTAATTTCTTTTATAGAATGCTGCAACAAAATATTAACATTGTTCTCTTTTTATAAGCAGCGTAACTAATACACTTGCATTTATTTTTGAGGTGAAGATTACATTAGAAAAATCAGAAAAGTTTGGGTGCAGAAGATGATAGGGTGGCAATTCACCTTACACTCCAAATTGAAGTAAATCTTTTAAAATTATATTTACTAAAAAGGGTAGATGGACCAAAATTATTCCAGATTCCTCCTAGATTCATATTTAGAACATTCATAACTTAATCCTAGTATTTAAAAAGAACATTCAGAATGGAGATCATAATATGATGAATTGGCTACCTTACAAGCTAGTCTAATAAATGATATGAAGCTTGATAAAATATGAACAAATTCAAAAGCACAGAAAACAAAGCTTCCTGGAAGAAAGCCAATTTCTGCAAAGGCGAATTGTGATTTACTAACTTTTTAGACTTATTCCAGAATTTTAAGTAAGTTTTAAGTAATTATGAAGTAGATACCACATAGTTCACTTGGTTTTTAAAGAGTGTATCAATAAAGAATCAGAGAAAAGCTCAGAGTCATAGGATTGTTATGAATCAGTTATTAATGAATAAAGAGAATGAGTATGACTTACCGACACTATCCATACCACAAGTAGAGACTTTTCATATGTTTCTGAATTATAATTGCAAGCATCTCTTTTAATTGGCAATTAGAACTATTAGCATTAGTCTAGGACTACCAGGAATTGCAAATAACCAGTTTAATTAAGGCATGAAGCTAAAAAGTGGGAGGCAGTGAGTTCTAGTCCCATTTTTTGGGAATGAACAAATCACCTTTTCTCAGACCTAAGAAGGAGCCAATGGCAAACCACTTCTGAAAAACCTTGTCAAAAATACCAAAAAAAACCAAAACCCACCTGCAAGAACTTGTCCAAATAATCTCTGAGAATTGGTCATGTTTGAACAGAAGAGAAAAAAACCTGACAAGTATAATGTAGCAAAAAAAATGTTCTGTTAATTGATTCTGTTAATTGAGGATCTATTTTCATCTTAAGATCTCGTGTATCTGAAGCACTATATCTATTTTAATTCCTCTATGCCAAACCCTGAATGAATCAGGATTTCTCTTCACTTTTTCTAGGGCCATGTCATTTTTCCACTTTTTATTGAAACAGAAATCCTGTGTTATATCTTTCGTTTTGATAATTGGCTAGCTAACGTAATCATTTAAATTCTGTATCTAAAGAACACATGAAAAGAATAGATCTATCCTCTAATCTAGAACAACTTTTTAATGTAACAAAATTATATATGAGATGTTATATAATTCTTATCATTAACAATACTGGTTAAGGAGAGGGGCGGCATACAAATCTAATAAATTATTATTATTATTATTATTATTATTATTATTATTATGTTATGATTATTAGATCTAGGATGCCAAAATCTGGACTTTGATTAAATGGCAGGAAATTTGAGATAATAAGGATGAAAATATTGTTATTCTTTTAGTTTCTTTTAGTTTAGGAGAATAAAATCAGCCTTAGTCAGTTGCTTGATGTATGAGAAAGAAAAAATGTGTTGATTACCAGTGGTGTCAACAAAATAGTTTTCAAATTCCCCCCACCCCTCTCTCACACACATATACACACACCTACCTTCCAAAGTATTTTTTTTCAAGCTTGTTAAGGGTTTAAACAGCATGGTTATTTATTCCATTGGTTGAGAGCTAATGAATGAATGGTTTATTAATCAAATGTATGTTGTTGAAAAAAGCCAAGTACTGTTCACTTACCATTGAGATTTAACCCTGTTTTTAACATATTTTAATGAGCTACAGATTTGAATGTGGGCTTTGTTCATCTGTTGCTTCCACTCAATTGCAGTCTCACCCTAAGAAGACACAAGACAGATTGATCAGGCTTCCCTTCATTGTGAAACTTAAATGAAGTGAACAGGGCCTTATGTTTCAAAACTAAATGAGACAATTAAAAAAGCACCCTATCTGTCTGATGTTCTTAAATTTGATTAAGCTACTGCTAGTAAATGTTTTTACTATACTGTAAATAGTCTCCAAGCACACTTTTTCAGTACCACAGCTACCAATTAACAGGAGTAACTGTGTATATAACTTTCACTATGTCGTGTCATTTCACAGCAGAAAACTTGTTTTTCCAAAGCATACTTCAGTACAGATGCCAGATTCACCACCTCATCCTAGCCTTCTGCTTAAAAACTTTTCAACTGGTTGATAAACAGTACATGGAATGCATTTGGAAATTGCGAGCAGCATTCAAAAAAGTAAAAGATACTTCTGTAGATATGTCTTCTACAACAAATTTAGGTTTTTTCCCTACAGAATATATCAATAGAAAAAAAAACCAAGATTATTTCTTGATGTCCTAAGGCAGTGATGGTGAATCTATGGCTCTGGGAGGGCATTTTCAGCTTCCAGAGAGTCTTGGGGGGATGGGGAGGACATTTTTGCCTCTGGAGCCTAGGAAGGGCGAAAAATGGGCCTACTGGGCCCACCAGAGTTTGGGAAATGGGCTGTTTCAGGCCTCTAGAGAGCCTCCAGGGGGGCAGGAAGGCCATTTTCACCATCAACAGTCATAGAATTATATGTGTGGCACATGTGCTTTCGACACCCCAGGAAAAAAAGGTTCGCCATCACTATCCTAGGGCTTTCATAAACTCCAGAAACCTTAAGGATGTCTTTGAAACTCTTGCAAGCATTGTCACTAGACTCTTTTTTAAAGTAGCAGAAGGGAGAAATTGTAAGTTGTACTCATTACTTAACAATATTAATTAAACTGAGTTAAGAGTTGAATTTCAGATACATATATGTTTGTTCATTTTCTTTACTCATTTGCCTCCTTTCAGTTAACCTTATTCATAATGAGTCTAGCTCATCATTGGATGCAATCCATGCCACTCAGGGCCAATTGTGGACTTTGTCATCCCTAGCATGAGGTAGTGGAATAGAAAGCCCAGAATGCACAATCGCATGTCATCCGCCAACTCCTTGGGCAAGAGCGAAGTTGCAAGACTGCTGCAAAGTTACTATTCTTAATTAGAAGAAGGAAGTAATTAATAAAATACATTTTCCCCTAGTTTAAATATGTTAAAGGGTTAAATAAGGTTCAGGAGAGAAGTGTTTTTAATAGGAAAGTGAAGAACAAGGGGGCACAATCTGAGGTTAGTTGGGAGAAATATTCGAAGTAATGTGAGAAAATATTATTTTACTGAAAGTAGTAGATGCTTGGAACAAACTTCCAGCAGACGTGGTAGGTAAATCCACAGTAACTGAATTTAAACATGCCTAAGATAAACATATATCCATCCTAAGATAAAATACAGGAAATAGTATAAGGGCAGACTAGATGGACCATGAGGTCTTTTTCTGCCGTCAATCTTCTATGTTTCTATGTTTCTGTTTCCAACATATCTATTTGTCAGATGCAGACTGGAAAAATTAGGAAAAAGATATACAAAGAAGACATGATGAGCCTTCTAGGCTAGTCATGTGCTTAATTATCTTAGCAGACCCAGGATTTCCTGCAGAGGTAGCCGTGCCCTGAGCCTTGAGTCTTCACTTTGCAACAGTAGAGGTATGAAAAAAAAATTCTGCCAAGAAGCTTGTTGAATAGTGATGGGCGAACCCAACGGTGTTCGGGTTCGGCAAGTTCGGACGAACTTTACGCAAAATTCGGCCAAACCCGAACCGAACCTGAACTCAAACCTGAACAGGGAATCCCTCCCACAAAGACATTCCGGGGGCGTAACTTTGACATCACCGGCAGGTTGCTAAGGACGCCAAGGTGATCACTTCCTCGATTCCATGGAATCCAGGAAGTGATCACCTTGGCGTCCTTAGCAACCTGCCGGTGACGTCAAAGTTCTGAACGCCGAACACGACCTCAAACTTTGCCCGAAGTTTGAAAAAATTTAGGGTTCGTGTTCGGCACACCAAACACCGTAAAATCCGGTATGGACCCAAATTGTGCGGGTTCAGTTCGCTCATCACTATTGTTGAAGCTTCTGTAATTTATCCCTCTTCTAGAGCTGTGTATTAACTGAATTTCAGCCATGGAAGGGCGGTTCCTGAACTTTCACCAAATTGGAAAAGAATCTTTACATTGTAGATTGACTTAAGCATAATATGAGGGAGTTTCCCAAGAAGGATTTTCATTTCTGTAATACTTCTTCCTTTACTCCAGAGTATCTGTTGAAACTGGTTTGGAATATTTCCTAACCCTTTGAACAGATCTGGTGGGCATATGGACTTAGTAGATTTATAATAAGTGGGAAGGCAATAATATTAAAGTATATTTTCTGCCTTGAGCTGACAATGTATGTGAATATGTACAATAAATGTATTCTTGACCCTATGAGTGTATGTGTCTTCCTCAGTCTCTGGTCCTGTACCAAAGACCTTGAGTTTTAGGGTTGCGCACAGTATTTTAGGTGTTCCTAGTACTGCACTGTTCTGAATGAAATACTTTAATGTTGTTCCTTGGATATATTGGAGCCACTTTCTCAGTTTAGGAGCCACCATTCTGAATGTTTCTACCTCACTTTAACTTTTATTTTACACATACAGTTCTTTACACCCTGGTACTGCTCCAGGCTTTCCAACTTTTTCTTTCGGATGTTGCTGTCATTGATATATATATATCACCACTGCTGTTTTCCGATCCCTATCTAATACCATGATGTCTGGTTGATTCGCTAATACCCGTTTGTCCATCTGGATCAGGATCTTATTTATTTATTTATTTGATTTTTATGCCATCCTTCTCCTTAGACTCAGGGCAGGTTACAACATGTTAGCAATAGCACTTTTTAACAGAGCCAGCATATTGCCCCCACAATCCGGGTCCTCATTTTACCCACCTCGGAAGGATGAAAGGCTGAGTCAACCTTGAGCCGGTGATGAGATTTGAACCGTTGATCTTCAGATCTACAAGTCAGCTTCAGTGGCCTGCAGTACAGGACTCTACCTGCTGCGCCACCCCGGCTCATTAGTCTCATTAGCTCTATTAGTCTCTCCACAACCTTCTATGAAATCCTCATACATTGCTCAGATATTTCTGCATAAAAGGTAGCTACTCGGTTGTACCATCCATGTATTATTTATTATTTTTATTATTTCAATTTATAGGCCGCCCTTCTCCTGAGGGACTCAGGGCAATATACAAAATTAAAAATAGAGATACAAAATTAAGACCCCCCCCCCCCAAATTAAAAAAACCACTCATCCATGGTTCATTCATAATTAGGGCCGGAGCAAGATGTCATATCTCAACGGACCCATATCTGCAGGAAAAGCTGTGTTTTTAAGGCCTTTTGAAAGGCCAGGAGGATGGGGGCAGTGTGAATCTCCAGAGGGGGGGGTTGGTTGCTTAGGACCAGAGCTGCCACACAAAGGCCTGTCCCCGTGGCCCCGCCAGCTGATACTGCTTTGCTGACGGGACCTGGAGAAGGCCACCCCTGTTGGATCTGACCAGTCACTGGGACACATATGTTGTTCCTGGCTGCAGTCTTTTAGTCCAGCCCTTTCCAGACACTGGTAGGAGTTGTGGTAGCGCAGTGGTTAAAATGCAGTATTTCAGACTAACTCTGCCAACTGTCAGGAGATCAATTCTGACTCTTACAAGGTTCTCTCTGCCTTCCATTCAATCTACAGAAGTCAGTAAAATGAAAACTCAGATTGTTGGGGGCAATATGCTGATTCTACAAACCACTTAGACAGTGCTCTCTAAAGCACTGTGGAGCTATATATAAGTTGAAGTGCTATTGCTTTTGCTAATTGTTAAGTGCTAATAGTTAACTGTCAGCTATGTCAGCCATCTGTCAATAGTACATCCCATGCGGGAGCTTGTCTTCCAATGGCATATCCTCTGCTTGATCTTCTTTCCATGTCTGCTGCTGCTTCAGCATGTCATTTTTTGGGTGCCATCTTAATGAGTGCCTCATGGATGCTCATGGATGCTTTGTACAGGACCTTCACTGAACTCCACCTGCCTTCTTTCCAGATAGAGTATAGTCTTTGGGTGTTGGACTGGGGTGGAAACCTCTGTACATTGTGAAGACCTTCTGGGTCTTCACTCTGGCAGCTTCCATGTTCTCTTTTGACCAACTCATTATACTGGCAGGTTATCTACTGGATGACAGGGCAGACATGTTGATGGTTTTGTTCTTCTCATTAGACTGGCTTTCCAGACCCTATCTTACCCTTTGGTGATACTTGGATGGTCTCCTCTCCTCTCTCTCCCTCCATCCCTCTGTGTGTTTGTGTGTGTGTTTGTGTGTGTGTGTGTGAGAGAGAGAGAGAGAGAGAGAGAGAGAGAGAAAGAAAGAGAGAAGTACAGATAAAAATATGATAATAATAAAAAGTGGATGTTTTTGCATTGGCCAAAGTGAGATATAGTCCATAATGCTTTTTCACAGCAAAGGGCAGCCATTCGCATCCCTACTAGAATACTTCGGGGGGGGGGGGTGTTGGTTGGGCATGCGCATGCACATGTGTGCACCCTTCAGCTTCCTGTTCATGCACAGTGTATCATTTTGACAATCCTGGTCCTTCCTTGCTTCTGCGCATGCTTTCACGGCGGGGTGAAGGGCGGGGTGGTGGTGGAAGGACTCAGGTTGGGAACGTTGCCCGAAAATCAAACAGCAGGCAAAGGTCACGCTAGGGCAATTTCCACGCAGGAAAAGCTTGATACATTTGAACATCCAATGCAAGGGAGATGAAGCTGCCGCTGCTGCTTCTTCCAGCCGCGAGGATCCCGGATTCCGTCACCTTAGCTGCCTAAAGTAACGGGGGCAGGAAGAATGGGAAGGAGATCTGAAACTTTGTAGTGGGCTGCTGGCGGAGCCTTACCCTTTGGTGATACTTGGATGGTCTCCTCCCCTCTCTCTCCCTCTCCCTCCCTCTGTGTGTTTGTGTGTGTGTGCATGTGTGTGTTTGAGAGAGAGAGAGAGAGAGAAGGAGAGATAAAAATCTGATAATAATAAAAAGTGGATGTTTTTGCATTGGCAATTGGCCGAGCGACATCCTCCCTCTAACACTTCTGCACAAATAAGACCACCACGACATCTTACTTGTGCACAAGTGGGCGAGAAGGAGGGAGGATCTCGCTTGGCGGAGGGGCGTTCTGTCTGCTCCCCTCATCCTCCGAGCAGCAGCCGATTCATCCAGGTCCTGGCTCGGTGGAGAGCAGCCTAGGGCTGAGCCTCCAGCGCTGTGCCCCCAAAGGCCACAACTCACTTGGGGCAGCAGCAATTGCCGCTCTGAGAGATGCCTGTGGTGCAGGAGAGCACAGCAGGCAACGCGGCTGGAACTCGAGGGGTGCTGTTGCTGCTGGCTCGAGCGGTGAGATTCGGCTGCTGCACATGCGCAGAAGCTGAATCTCATGTGCATGGCAAGTGCACGGTGCGTGCATGGCTGGCAGTGATGGAGCTGTGCACGCAGCTCCATTTCCGCTGGTGGAACAGCGTTCCACCCTGTGGTGCCTCCTGTCCATCCCTGCTTTTGCTTTCATAGATATTTGGTGATATTTTATGTTATTCATTGAGTAATGTAATCATATGCAAGTGAGATTTAGGTATGTTTTTATTAAAAGAACTGTTGGTAAATATTGTAATTACTTGTACTATAGTATACAGTAATCCAATAATAATAATAATAATAATAATAATAATAATATATTTATCATTTTATGTTTCTAAGTTACTTAAAAACAGTATTACTGACTTGTTTCTATAAATGTGATAAACTACTTTGCTTCTGTTCCATTGTGGTGTTGAAAGCCTATATTTATGCATTTATAAAGATATGCTACACTGAATGTTTGTATAATTTTTTCTCAACTGTCAAAATGTTGGGTAGCTGAGTCAGGGAATATTTATGTGCAGTTGCACAATATTAAACAAATTTTTCTTGACACTCAATAAATATAAGAAACTGAGAATATAGTTCATTTCATTTAGTGTTCAATCATCAACATACATTTAGAATAATATTAACCTTGATTGTTCTCGATAGCTTGCATGCTGTGTGCTAAAAAATAGTTTCCATGCAGTTTAGATTGTTCTGTGTGGTTTTCTTTTCATATTATTATTACCCTCATAATAAGTTCAAGGTGACTAAGTTGCAAGTCAGTTTGCATATAACCCTTTAGAATAGCTTGACGTTTACTCCTTATGCATTCTTCCATCTATAATGCAAATGACTACACCTGTATTATGTTCAGCCTCTTCTGTTACTTAGAGGACAATTGTTTCATGTGAAAGAAGGCTTTAAAAATTCTGTACAAATACATGAGAAAGCAGCCCTCGTCATTCTCCAGTCACCCAGATAAAAGAGATGTCATTGAAAGAAAAAACATAAAAGGTCTTACTGTCTGCAGTAAAGACTGAATTCCTATTATGTTTTGAGAGCCTCAAAAAGACATGGGAAGGAACCAAGGTTTTAAGTCAAATAAAAAGCACTTAAGCTAAGATCACATGAATGTATAGCTGGGTAATGGACCTTTCATCTTTGAAATAAAAACAGTTAAATTCAATTGGAGCTGAGGGTACCCCCTTTTGAAAAAGTCTGTTTTAATGAGTTTCCATTTTATGCGTGGGTTGCTTTTTAAATGATGCTGCTCTATTGAAGTTTTACCCCAATGAAGACACAAGACAGATTGTCCAAGCTTGCGGCTATTGTTGAGAGTTGATGAAGTGTGTGGGCCCTTATGGCTGATAACAGAAGTAGATGGTCAAAGCCAATAAATAAAACTTTAACTCAGATTGTTGGGAGCTTTCCACTGAAAAAGCTTTCTATTAGCATGAATCTTTAGTTTTGAAGGACTTGTGAACCCAAAGGCAGCTCATAGCTCTGTCACACAACTAAGTTGGTCAGACAAGCAGCAATCTGTCCCATCTGATAAACATTGTTTTGTCTTTTAAAATTCTCGACTTCTCTTCAGGAGTCAACACTGTTAATGTCTTGATAGACTATTAACTTCATAATGCCTGGCTGTTGGTTTATTGATTTTGCTCAAAGACATATTTTGATGTTTTACAGAAGTGTAATTGTTTTGCCCTTGGTAAGGGCTTAATGATGTAAATATGAGGATGCAGCACTTAATCATTGCCAGAATCTGTTATTTCTAGACAGAATTAGTCTAATCACTTTAGTGATGGTACCAATGAGCATAGTAAGTGGGGGGAAATAGTGACATAGACAGGAGCCTATTAGGATACTGAGTCTGATCTTATCATAGTAAGAAACCTGAAGGGCAACCTACTGTTTCATTGGTAGATTTGTTAGTTCTGGCACTGCTGCTGC
Organism: Erythrolamprus reginae; assembly: GCF_031021105.1. Lineage (NCBI taxonomy): Eukaryota > Metazoa > Chordata > Lepidosauria > Squamata > Dipsadidae > Erythrolamprus > Erythrolamprus reginae. The sequence goes on along the minus strand of NC_091952.1, from coordinate 214,446,552 downwards.
TGGTCAGCTTTGCTCCTCTCTTGGATTGAATTGATTATGTAGAACAGGAAGGCAAACAGAATGGTCTTCTCCACAAGAACAGTGAGCTATTTTAAAAGCAGAACTGGACTTCTGCATTCTGATGGCTTCAGCTGTTTTATAGAAATAAATTAATTTACTTCTAGCTCAACAGTTGATACAGTTGTGCTTGAAAAGTTGGCATGCTTTGGAGTGATGGCATTAGAGGTTCTCCATTAACCTTCTGTTGGTTACTCTTGCTTTACCATTTATTCCAGTGATGGCAAATCTTTTTTTTCCCTCAGGTGCTGAAAGCTCGCACACGTCTGTGTGTCCTCATCCATAATTCAATGCCCTCCTGTGCATGCATGCATTACCCCTCCCCCGTGCTGCCCTACACATACGTGCACGCCCCCCCTCCCCTGTTGCCCTGTTTCCCAACTTCCACTATGTTTTAATCATAGGTTTATAAGCACTGAAATTCGGAATGGAATATTACTGGAGAGTGATGTTTTAACCCAAACGGGTGCTGTATAAAACCTTAATTCTTCCTCTATGGAAAGGCAGCAAAGTCCAGGCTGAGTAAGCAAGCTGCAGAATCCATGACCATGTTTGGAAAACAATTAACTTGGTAATACAACATGAAGAAAACCTATAGCTAACTTCCATATAAGGAAATATATGCCTTACTCACATTCCTTTGCAAACACACAATCCAGGAAAAAGGCAAAGAATGGAGCTTCCGTTAATTATCTATAGGGAAGTCATGAGAAGAAGCCTTATATGGTGTAGGAGTGAATGGTAGTAAGGGGGATGGCTTAATGTATGTGGCGTTCGCGAATTGGTTATTCTGTACCACATGTCAGGAAAAGTGAAACACAATAAAAAGGAGGGATCTTGATTTAACAGAGGTCGCCTCATCAAGAAAACTTTCTCTCTGTTGCTTCATTCTGATGTGGCAATTATGGCATGCTGTGCCTCCCTAGAGGGCGACCCACTGGGGGAGGGCTGCATGTCTTCACCACTAGGCCTATTTTTCATCCTTCCCAGTCTCCAGAGGCTTTCTTGGATCCTGGGGAGGTCAAAAACTGCCTCTCCAGGGGCCCTCCGGAGGCTGAAAACGCCCTCCCAGAACCTCCGTGTAAGCTGAAAATCACCTGGCCAGTGCACACATGTGCACTGGAGTTGAGCTATGGCAACGGCTCACGTGCCAGAAGATATGTCTCTGTGTGTCACCTGTGGGCTGTGTGCCCTAGATTCGCCATCATGGATTTATTCCAACGCTTGAATTTCAGGATCTGAAAGGACATACTGGTAAGTTTGTAAAGCTCTGGGCAGGGTGTCCAGCAAACCTGGAAAACAGGGAAATAAGGGAATTATCAGGGACATCAGCGGTTCAGGAATTATCAGGCAGTTCAGGGAATTATCAGGGAATTTGTGAAAAAAATACAATATGTAAACTGTATTAAAATGTTTAAAAGTCGGGGGGGGGGGGGCTGAACGGATCACACTACCTGGCAGAGTCAAGCAAAAATGAGCATAACTGTGGCAACAACTTGCTTCCTCAGCTACCGATATTTCTCCACAGCTTAGCCGTTTGGTATGATGTCATCTATGACCACGCCTTCACTAGATCGCACGTTACAGAGAAATGTCAGGGAAATATCAAGGAATTTCACCCTGTCTGGGGCTTGGCAGCTCTCACCCAATAATCCAACAGAAAAATGTCAGAGAGAAATTGACTGCTGTTTAGTCTATTTCTGCTTTCTGTTCATTGTCTGACTGGCATAAACATTCCAGGTTACTAATTCTTCTTTTACTGTTTTACCTTTTGCATGGAGTGGTGATGAGAGGAAACCATCATCAGTAGAAGTTGCACTATCCAGTCTTAGATTTATTTAGTTATTTTTTAATTAAAAGGATTTTAAAAAAACTTACGGTAAGTGAAGAATGGGAGACTAATGGGTGCCAAGGGAAGTGTCTGCCTCGACCCCAGGTGTCAATGGAAGATTACTTTGCTGAAAATAAATGAAGCATTTTATGTAGCACTGACTGTGGCCATACAACCTCTGATTCACTCATACATAGGATTCATTCATATATCTTTTATATTAATGATCAATTTGTGACATCAATTTTTGAAGATCAATTTTTGAAGAAGGATTTCTTCATAAAGAAATTTGTCCATGAAGCAAAACAAAACCAAAATCTATTTCCTGTTTAGATATCCAAAGGGAATTATTGTGAAAATCATCAGACTGTAGTTGCGCACTATTATTTATTCCTTGTACTTTTCTTTGGAATTTCATCTACAGATTTTAACATGGTTGAAAAATGGCTGGATAGATAGATATGAAACTGATGTTTTATCCCAGACAATCAAAGTACAAGTAAACATAGCATGAGACAAAGGTGCATAGCTGTCTCCTATGCTTTTTACACTATGCTCAATGAGCTCTCAGAGGTTCCTCTTTGCTCCTTTTTATTCTTAGGAATTTTATTATTATAATTTTAACCCGCCATTCATTGAAAAGATAAAGGTATACGCATAGCAATCTCTCTTAATTCTGCAACAAACCTTTAAGGTAGATTGAAGTAGGGTGACTGATCTAAAATTACTCAGAGATTTTCCGTGGCTGGGTATAAAGTAAGCAACAAAATTATATAATGGATTACCTTTTTTTATTTTATTTATTCATTTGTCCAATACACAAATACATAGGAAGAGAATTGACATGAAGTAATATATATATAAAGATAAATGTAAAAATAGAGGAGAAGATATATGAAAGAAAGAAAATATATATGATATATGAGATAAAGGAAAGACAATTGGACAGGGGACGAAAGGCACACTAGTGCACTTATGTACGCCCCTTACTGTCCTCTTAGGAACCTGGAGAGGTCAATCATGGATAGTCTAAGGGAGAAATGTTGGGGGTTAGGGGTTGACACTATTGAGTCCGGTAATGAGTTCCACGCTTCGACGACTCGATTGTTAAAGTCATATTTTTTACAGTCAAGTTTGGAGCGGTTAGTATTAAGTTTGAATCTGTTGCGTGCTCTTGTGTTGTTGCGGTTGAAGCTGAAGTAGTCATTGACCGGTAGGACATTGCAACATATGATCTTGTGGGTAATACTTAAATCATGTTTTAGGCACCACAGTTCTAAGCTTTCTAGACCCAGGATTGTTAGTCTATTTTCGTAGGGTATTCTGTTTCGAGTGGAGGAGTGAAGGGCTCTTCTGGTGAAATATCTTTGGACGTTTTCAAGGGTGTTGATGTCCAAGAGGTGGTATGGGTTCCAGACAGATGAGCTTTATTCAAGGATGGGTCTAGTGACTCTAGTTTATGATATTGGAATGTTTACATTTTAAATATAGCATAAAAGATACTAAAAGTAGAACTAATTATTGTTTTTATTTTTCTAAAGCTCTATAGCTGCCAGTCGGTTTTTTCCTTCCTAGTGATTTCTTTTTTGTTTTTTTATTTTTCTCTAGCAGACATATCGGTACTTGGGGGAAAATCTACTTCCTGATTCACACAGTTGCATATATTTTATATGAGCTTTCATAATTGCAATTTAATTCTTAGGTAGTTTTCCAAGTAATCAATATACTACTGTAATATTTAGAATAGAATGGAATGGAATGGAATAGAGTAGAATAGAATAGAATTCTTTATTGGCCAAGTATGACTGGACACACAAGGAATTTGTCTTGGTGCATATGCTCTCAGTGTACATAAAAGAAAATATAGATTTGTCAAGAAACATGTGGTACAACACTTAATGATTGTCATAGGGATCAAATAAGCAATGAAGCAATCAATATTAATAAAAATCTTAGGATACAAGCAACAAGTTACAGTCATACAGTCCTAAGTGGGAGGAAATGGATGATAGGAATGATGAGAAAAAAACTAGCAGAAATAGTAGTGCAGACTTAGTAAAAAGTTTGACAGTGTTGAGGAAAAAACTGTTCTTGTGTCTAGTTGTCTTGCTGTGCAGTGCTCTGTAGCGACGTTTTGAGGGTAGGAGTTGAAACAGTTTGTGTCCAGGATGCGAAGGGTCAGTAAATATTTTCCCCGTCCTCTTTTTGACTCATGCAACATACAGGTCCTCAATGGAAGGGAGGCTGGCAGCATTTGTTTTTTCTGCAGTTTGGGTAGCTGCATTTTATATTTACCTTTTTACTCAATCCTGCTTGATTTGCACTTTTGTACGTTTGCACTTTTGGATTGTATGTTATCTCTAATCAAAGTAGAATATCTTTGTTGAAATGGCCTATTTTGAGATTGCATTTTGTCAAATGGGTGCTGGCACACTACACACTACATCTAATATTGTCCAGTACACTCCACATAGGCCATGGACTCCTCCTTTGGCTTTCTATGTGACATTTCCAAACACCTGGATACACTTTTCCATTTTCATTTATCATAAACTAAATTTGCTGGCCAAAAAGGCCACTGTTTTTGGACATGTCATTCTGTCATTACTATTTATCTGATACATTTCCTAGAGATGTCTGTAGCATATACCACATTCATCAAAATTATGTGGATAGTTTATCCATTCAACTAAAGAATAGGATGGGAAGGCAAAGCTGAGTCTATAGAAAAGCCAATTTTCTCATCACTAGTGCAGCTTGCAGAAAAAGTCTTTTCCCTTATTTTTCAAAGCAAACGTTCCAAAAATTTATTGTTAAACAATGTACTGTAAAATTAATAATTAGAACCACTAGGATGGTATTTTCCATGATGAATGTTTTTTCCCCCAAAGTATAATCACTATTTTTTTCTCAAATATTTAGAGACATGGTAGCAAACTGTAATTTCTGATAAGATCACTATGTAAAGATGAACATAATTTCTTTGTAAGTGAAACAATGACATTGACCTTCTTTTGCTTTGATGAATGCATCATTTTTTCTTAATTTATTTATACAACTCTCATTGCTGCCAAATATGGGTCAGAAAGGTAGGGTCAATGTCCCTTTGTGCCCAAGCATTGGAATAATGAGGACATCTGTTTTCATATGGTTCTTGACATATACTACCAGAAATTTGGTGTTCTGCTGTCTAACCTTGTACATCACTGCAGTACAGCATAAGATTTTCTGATTGATTCTGACAAGTTGCTGACAGTTTTTGAGGTGAAACACATACATGATAAAGGGCAAGCAGAAGCTGTATGTGTCAGCTACAACTCTCTCTTGTTGATTTAAAGAGGTAAAACTGAAAATTGCCTGTTTGCATTTGCCCCTGCTTGATGTTTAACCTTTCCAATGCATACTTCTTACATCACCACGTCATGGAATGTCACCATGTCATGAAATGGACTTAATAATTATCTAGGTAGAAATGTATTTTTACAGGATTAATTTTCTACATGAAACATTTTTCCCTTTTTCAAAGGGTTTGAAGCTGCAGAAGGCTTTCCCTCGCTAGGTTCCAATTTTCCTGGCAAGGCTTAGGATGAACAATATAATTGCAATAGTTAAATATGATACTATACAATTTGTGTCAGGGAAGGAGGATTAGGGAAATTTTGCTAAACTCCAACTCCTAGGATTCTTCACCATTTGTAGCTGCTCAGTTCCATGGTTCAGTGTCAGGTGGGGGACCATAGGCTTGTCATTTCCTATACTCCTTGTTTATAAATAATATTACCATCTTAAAATAGTTAATAAAGTCATATGCAGAAATTATAAAAAATGTACAGTTATAAAACTACATATGTTTTATACAGTAGTTTGTTGTACATCTTCAATCAAAGGAGTTAAGTGAGTAATGCCCGGTCGGTGAATTACTCCCCGGCCCGGATTTGCCACGGGGCCAGGGAGACACGGCCCTTCGGCATAGCCACTATCTTGGGGGCTGAGATCTCGCGAGATTTCACGAGATCTCGGCCATTTTGGGAGCATCGGCCATAGCCAATGATGTCATTGGGGGTGGAGCCTGCCAGGCCTATAAAAAGGGCTGTGCAGGCTTTGGGCCTCCTTTTTGCCCCGACAACGACAGAGCGAACCAATTTTAAATCCAGCTCTTTGTGTCCGTGTCGTTACTCCGCCTCTGCTGCAAATGGAATATATTGTTCATTCATCCCAGTAAATCAATGCCATTTTGAAGTTTATGGTGCAAAGTATATGAAAAAGAGGAATATAAGAAAAATAACCAAGCGATAAATCTGAAAAGATAAATAGGAATAAAATCAGACATTTTCAAGGTAGTTTATTTATTTATTTGTAATTTTTTTTATTTTCCTCCACATCAAAAACATACAGAAGTCAGATTTATAGTTAATCCATTTGTCACTGTCAGTTTTCATGTCTTTAGCTTTTTAGATTTAAATATTTGTTTGATTGTTTCATCTAATCTGTTATCAGTCTCTCATGTTAGGACAAGGTCCTGTTGCTAACTTTTAAGGTACTTTTGCTATTGGGCTAAAGCAATTCCGATATTAAAAAACAAATAAGCAAACAGACAAAGCCGTCGATCTCTACAGTTTTCTCCATATCCCTCCCAATCCTGTTCTTCTAGCCAGAGGCAAACTACAGATTGGCAGATGCATAAGACCCTGAAGACTTTGCCAAAGAGAAAAGACTTGGTAGTTCATTTGAAAGCTTTGCAGAGTGACTCAAATCCTTGGCCCCTTGAGATTTGTTTAAAAGGTTTACCTCTTAGTGTGGTGAATCAGGGACAAAAGGTTTGGACAATGTTTATGCTTTGATTCCCGGTTTACTTATTTTTTGTTCTGATGACTAGGAAAAAGTGGCCCCTGATTCCTAGGCCTAATGATAGATTTAAATATATAAACAATTTCACATTTTTGTCTTTGTATTTTATTCTTTGCCTGTGTGCATGTTGTTCAGTCATTTGGTCTTTAAAAGATCAAAATATCGCAACAATCGGGATTTCCCACATACTCCAATGTTCAGGTCAATATTGATATAGTTCAGGATTTATATATTTCAGATTATTCAATTTGTTTGATACATTTTTTAAACATTGTGAAATTATTATAGAGTGGTTATAGATGTTTACACATCATTTTGTTTTCTGCTTTGACAGAGTACAGTTGTTTGGCATCTCTGATCTTGCTTGCAGCTAATCTTTATAATGCCCTTGACCTCAAATGATAAGTTTATTGTCAGCACAAGCATAATTTTGGTTTCCATATGGTTCACACACAAAGTGTACTGTAGGATGTTTAGGAAGAAAAATACATGATGTTGTCTGGTTTTAATATGATAGGGTTTTAGTTATTTCTTTTAATATTATATTTGTGCCACTATAATATTGTTTTTATCATTGTTGTGAGCTGCCCCGAGTCTTTGGAGAGGGGCATACAAATCTAATAAATTATTATTATTATTATTATTATTATTATTATTATTATTATTATTATTATTATTATGTCAGTACAACACAGCAAAAGAGATCACTATGCTGGATTTCGTATTTCATCACCAGTCGGGCGCTTCCCAAGCACCTAGGACTGCGTGATGTAGCAGCGAATTATGTTTGCCGATCCCAGTAAAGCGGCCTTTTGCAATTGACAGATGGAGATTTTGTCAATTCTGATGGTTTTCAAATGACCGCTGAGATCCTTTGGTACTGCGCCCAGCGTGCCAAGTACCATTGGGATCACTTTCACGGGCTTATGCCAGAGTCGTTGCAGCTCGATTTTTAGATCTTCGTATTTCACTAATTTCTCTAGCTGCTTCTCCTCAATTATGCTGTCTCCTGGGATTGCGATGTCGATGATCCATACTTTATTTTTCTCCACGATCACAATGTCTGGTGTGTTATGCTTCAGAATTCGGTCAGTCTGAAATCGGAAGTCCCACAGTAGTTTTGCTTGCTCATTTTCGACCACTTTTTCGGGCTTATGATCCCACCAGTTCTTTGCCACTGGTAAATGGTAGTTCCGGCACAAGTTCCAGTGGATCATCTGTGCCACAGCATCATGTCTATGCTTATAGTCAGTCTGTGCAATCTTTTTGCAGCAGCTGAGTAAGTGATCGATTGTTTCATCTGTTTCTTTACAGAGTCTGCACTTTGGATCGTCTGTTGATTTTTCAATTCTGGCTTTGACAGCATTATTATTATTATTATTATTATTATTATTATTATTATTATTATTATTATTATTATGTATTATTATGTATTATGTATAAAAATTATTTTTATAAACAGTTCTTGTTTATAAAAATGTGCAATATTTGTATCAAGTAATTTAAAAACAAAACTTTTATTTGTGTATCTCTGATATGATTTTTTTTAATTTGATGAATTGATGCCCATGAGACAAAGATGCCTCAGAATTTTTAAAATGACCTTTGAAAATCATTTTGAGCTTTAGGATATGTTGGATTTTTCTTTTAGCAAATGCCTGTCTGAGTGTCTGAGAGAAAGTATCAGAAACTCAGTCCTGTCCCCATTTCCCTATCTTTTCTGCCAACTGATAAAGTATGTGCATTTGTCTCTACACAAGGGAGAAGCTAATTAAGAGGTGAGCTAATTGCATAAAAACAAGACTGAAGTAATGAAGAGGCAGAATGATGGTCACCAATGGGGATTAGACTTGGATTGAAGACTTGAGTAGTCTGAAGTTGTCATTATCAGGAGTGTGCCTTTTTAAAACTGCCTGTAAAATAGGAATTATGTTATCATCTTTCTAACATTTGGCAAATCTGTTCTTTGGAAAGGGGTACTAGAATTCCTTAAAATCCTATGCTGACTCGGGACATAAAGAGTACAGATTCTCCAATACAAATCAATATTAATAAGGAAAAAAGTTAAAATTAATTGCTTTAAAAGCTATTCTAATTAACCAAATATGAGTAAACAGAGAAAAAAATTACTGTCATGTAGATGTATAAATATCTTTGTAGATACAGAATCGAAGAAGCACTGAGTTGGAAGGGATTGTTTAGATCTGGAAGCCCAAATCCTTTTCAAAGATAAAGTATTGATAAAGGTTATTTATTGCTTAGGGTTGAAATGAAAGGTCTCTGAGCTTGGTTGTCTTGTTGCAGACATTTCATTACCCATACTAGGTAACATCATCAGTGCACTATGAGTAATGAAATATCTGCAATAAAACAAGCTCAAAAAGATAAAATATCCCAGGCACAGGGCTGTTTGTTTATTTATTTATTTATTTATTTGTTTGTTTGTTTGTTTGTTTGTTTATTAGATTTGTATGCCTTTGTTTAACCTCCATTACAACACATCCGACTCTTCATTATTTCTGGTGCAATACATATTTGCTGTTATGAAAGACCTGTTTGTTGTTTTATTGTTGTTGGAGAAGACCAGTTTCTTCACTCGTCTTCTTGGGTTAACTGATGCAATTATTTTTTAATTCCTTTGTTTAAAAAAGTTTGATTTATCCAGAAAGCCTTTTTTGATGTAGGTTCACAGAATCATTAGGTTTAGCTTCAGTTTCCCTTAAAATATTGACATCTAGTTTTAGATGGTCAGTTTTCTTCAGCGTTTCTGCTATTTTCCCAACTTAGTCTTTCCTGCTAGTTTGAGGCAAGTCATGCATGGCAGATCATCTTGATTATTTCCTGCACCTACTGAAGGAGAAAATTAACAACAGGGAAAACCAGCCATTTCCTGGAAAAAAGTTGTCTAGCAGAATTTATCTCCTAACAGCTTTGGGCTACAAACCAAAGTCTCATCCCTATCATTTCATGCACCTTTGATAGTCTGCAGTTTGTTTTTAGAAAACATTATCTCTTATCTTTTTGAATAGGTGATAGGTGGCATGTAGCCAATAATTAATCTTGAGCTTCTTTTAGTCAAATTCGTAATAATATATTTTTTAAAAAAATTGTAAATTGCCTTGAGTCACTTAGGTGAGACTGGCAGAATGAATGAATGAATGAATGAATGAATGAATGAATGGAATTGACCAAATCTAATTCTGTGAGTTGTAGACCAAACATCTAGAGGACTTACATCAGGTTTGAAAAAGCTGTTAAGTGTTTTGTTATATTTAGCTAATGAAACTATTGCATATTTCAATTTTATTTAAAACAGTTTTATGCCAACATTCATTTTCTGCATTATTTCATGATAATATGCAATCAGAAAAATGTAATATAAACTATCAATTAATTACTTAATTTCAAAATATGTGCATGTTTAAAAATTATGATGAATGAAAATTTTCTTGTACCAAGAAAAATTGCAGGTTACAAACCAGGACAATCTTTGTGAGATATGCATTCTGCAGCTACACACTTTGGGATTCCATGAAAACAATGTTTACTTCCTTATTTTGGACTTCTAATTTGGAGTGGACTTTGTCTCCCATAATTCCCGATCATGTCTAGTGGCATTAGGCTGAGGAAGATGTTCCTTACAACAGCTGTAAGAAATGGCTCTCTGCTGCCATCTAAACGCATTGCTATGTTCTGAAGCATAAAGTCTCCAAAATCTAGATGATCAAAAAGCCAAAGATATGTGCCTGTGATTTAGAAATATGATTTTGAATGGTAATAAATTGCAAATAAATAAAATCTTAATGATGGACTTTAAGGCTAAAGTGGGTAGTTTCAGTGATTTTCTTTTATATAAAGAATTAAATTGGAGAAGGATCAGGACAATTAATCCTTGAATTACTACTAACAGCCTTTTGCCTCATAATATGTTTCATTGAAATCACAGTATGACTTTGAATGTTTTTCAGTAAGTAATAAGGATATGAGCAGAGTAGACTTACACTACAACCAATTGTTTAACGTCTGTTCAAAGGTACACAGGTTTAGATGGTGCTGAAAAAGGTGATTAAACAGCTTAGCAACTGACATTTATTATGACAGTTGTATATCCCTGGGTAATGTGATCACCATTTTTGATCTTCCTAGGGGACTATTGACAAACAAAGTCAATGGGAGGTTAAATTCAATTACTAACCACAGTGATTTGCTTAATGGCTATGGCATAGGACATAAAATCAGGCAGACTCAATGAACACATCACTTAGTGATAAAAGTTCCAGTTTCAGTTGTGGTCATAAATCAAGGACTACCTGTAGTAGTAGAAGATATTCTATGTACCAGGAAATACTGACATTCCTTCTTGAGTCTTGAACAATTTAACGGACTGTTCTCTTCTGTCAAATGTTCTGTTCTGAAGCATTTGTTAAAGTTAATGTTATATTGTAAAACCTCTGAAATTCAACTCATTTCACCTGTATCAATGTCTTAGGGTTGAATATTCTGAAAGCAGCCTGGGATAAACCAGAATATATAGTAATCACTTTATGACCAAGAACAAACTCAAACTCAAACAGAAAAAATTGCTATGGTTAGATCTATGAATTTTTGGAAAATTCCAAAGGAAACACTTGGACAAAAATATTACAATAAAGTGTTCTCCTACAAAACCAAATAACTGAAAAACATTATCATTTCTGATTATTTCACCCCTATATTTTCCTTTCCCAATTGTTACCTATTTCCCCCTTTTTTCTGACTCAGCTATGTTAAATTGTGTAATCTAACAAGATTAGATTAGACAAATTTGTTAGCATAACTCTTCCTCCCAATTGTGAAATTGCTTTTCTATTAAGAAAGGTTTCCGGTGAACAAGAAAGGCTTCTGGTGAACAAGTTCACATTATATACACAGGGAGTTCCTATTAGTGGCAGACTGTTAGACTTACCAAATACCAAATTCTGTCTCGTTAAACATTTCTTGAAGGAGTCAGATTAGAATATGGGGATATTTCACTAAATAACTCTCTTCAGGATATAGTTCTGTGATGGTAAACCTATGGCTCCCATGCCACAGGTGGCACACAGACCCATCTCTGCAGGCACGCCAGCCATTGCCCCAACCAAACTGCTGTGCGCATGCATAGGTGCTTCCCGACGGCCAACTGCTCTTTCGGTCTCTGCTGTGAATGCATGGGAGGGGCAGACCACATGAGCAGGGGGTGCTCAAATTACATTTTGGGGCCTTGTGCAGTGTTCTCATACTCTGTTTTTTTGGCATCCAGGTGGTTGCAGAAGGCCTTCCAGGCCCCAAAGGGCCCCATTTCGGGCCTGGAAGGCCTCCTGGACCTACCTAGAAGCCAAAACAGGACATGGCGATGCCATGCAAGGCCCCTTCCCAGTTTTGGGCCCGGAAAGCCACCTGCACCAACCAGGAAGCAAAAAATGGGTGAGGGGTGGAGTATGTTGGGGGTTATGTGTGCATGTGCTGGGGGTGGGGTGCATGGGAGGCTTGTGCATGCATTGCATTATGGGTGCGAGCATGTGTGTGTGCTTTCAGCATGCGACAACAAAAAGGTTAGCCATCTGGTATACAGTAGTCCCTCACCTATCGCTGGTGTTACGTTCCAGACCTGGCCGCGATAAGTGAAATCCGTGATGGGGAATTTATCGACTGATAGTACTTATTTAAGTATTTATATTGTAACTGTTTGGTAAGTTTTCATTGTTTTAAGTGTTTATAAACCCTTCCCACACAGTATTTATTTTAGATACAGTATTTAAATACAGTATTTACAATTTTAGATATTTTTTTTAAAAAAAACCAGCCGATCGAGTTCGGCGGGCTGTTTAAATCTGCCGATCGACTTCCTCAGAAACCCGCGATGAAGTGAAGCCGCAGTAGGTGAAGTGCGGTATAGCGAGGGACTACTGTAGTTCATTGATCTAGGTGAAAACTGGCTGGGGAATTCTGGGAGTTGAAGTCCAAATATCTTCAAGTTGCCAAGGTTGGGAAACACTGATCTAGGCATAGAATAGCAATTCTTGACAAAATTAAAAGTTCTATCATTGTTATGAAAGGTCTACAAAAATAAATCCAATAATTTATTTTTTGGGGAAAAAAAGAATCAAATAATTTTGTAGACGGAGGGTTCAAAACCTGAATGAATAAATAGTAACAGAAAACAATGATATTGGGGTTACTTTTCTCTACTAGTTATTATCGAATTCATAAATGAAATGAAACTGCAGTGTTCCCTCGATTTTCGCGGGAGATGCGTTCTGAGACCTGCGAAAGTTGTATTTCCACGAAGTAGAGATGCGGAAGTAAATACAGTACACTATTTTTGGCTATGTACAGTATCGCAAGCCTTCCCTTAACACTTGAAACCTCTAAATTACAATTTCCCATTCCCTTAGCAACCATTTAGATTATTACTCACCATGTTTATTTATTAAAGTTTATTTAAAATATTTATTAAAGGCAGACAAAAGTTTGGTGATGACGTATGATGTCATCGGGTGGGAAAAACTGTAGTATAGGGGAAAATAACGCAAAGTATTTTTTAATTAATATTTTTGAAAAACCGTGGTATAGACTTTTCGCAAAGTTCGAACCTACGAAATCGAGGGAACACTGTATGGAATATGTAGGTGCATAGTAGCCATACAAACATGGCATATTTTATGCCATGTTTGTATGGCTACTATGCACCTACATATTCAACAGTTGGCATCTTCTAATCTCTAGTGGAATATTAGCTGCAATAACTATAATATTTTCACATGATGAAATTGATATTCTCATATAGAAAATGGCTTGTCTTCTAATAATTAGTTTGTCATTTTCTTCAGAGAAATTTATATGGTATATTTAGCAATAGCAATAGCATTTAGACTTATATACCACTTCACAGTGCTTTCCAGTCCTCTGTAAGCAGTTTACAGAGTCAGCATATATTGCCCCCAACAATCTGGGTCCTCATTTTACCCACCTTGGAAGGATGGAAGGCTGTATCAACCTTGAGCCTACTGAGATTCGACCTGCCAAACTGCTGGCAGCTGGTGATCAGCAGAAGTTGCCTGCAGTACTGCATTCTAGCCACTGGAAAGCAGATTTTTTTCCCCTCCTATTTTCCTTCCCAAAAACTAAGGTGCATTCTATACTCTGGTGTGTCTTATACTCCAAAAATACAGTATATATATCTCTATTACATTACAGTCTTGTTCTGTAATGAATTCAAGAATATCCTAAAGCTATAACTTGTTATCTGTTTTGTCTTCTATTTTTATATTTATTAAATTATTTTTATATAACACCGCCAGGACTGCTATTCTTTATCTACCATGGTTATAAAGTACCTTGCCCAATTAATCTCAACCAATTCAGCTATTCAAGACAGTTTGAGAGAAAAACTTCATCACAATCTTGTCACTCTTTAAGCTTCTATTTATTGCATATGTGCACTGTTGTCCATTAAGTATAAGAATAGCTGCCAATCAATATCACCTCAATGGATTGGCATAGAATCAGGCAATGTGTCATCACCTTCTTCGTTTGCTCTCCATAACTTTTTTTCTTACTTAACTAATTCCAAGATCATTAAAATGCAGCAGAACTACGAATGAAGATCACTCGGGGCAGAAAAGTTTAAATCAGTAAAAATAAATCTAGTTGGGCTACAATCGGATTTAAACTTCTTATATTTTAGTATTTTGTTCTTTACTGCTTTCTCACTTCATTGCTTCCTTATATCTCTTATCTTCTGTTCAGTGTACCTTAAACTGTAGTGTTGTGCTGGCATGGATTTCTTCATATTTTTAGGTGGAAAGATCTTTCTCCCTGTGGCTAGACGGCTCAAAATGAGACATTACTGTTGAGCTGTAAAGGTCAGAAAAGGAGAAAAAAGTCTTAGTTGGCTATTTTCTTACATAAGTCACCCAACACTTTTGCCTTTATGAATGGAAATTTGCTAAGAATGCAAACAAATGTATTAGGACGGACTTGCATAAGATTGAGCTTGGCTCAGTGCTAGGCTAGATACAGGTATAGCTATAGATGATGTAGATAGATATTGATTTTAGTAGATGCTAACCTAGCTCAGTGCTCAGCTAGCATTTGCTGGACCAACAATCAATATCATTCAAATCAAGCAATTTCCTAACAACATAGCTGAGAAAGGATATATATATATTTAAATCATGTTATTGCTGGGCAGAGACATTTTCTTACACTTTTCCCCCCTACCAGTTCTCATGCAATATGATGGAGGCTTTTGCTTCAGTATTTCTTTCTGTGCAATTAATTACACAGAAATTCTCATGGGGAGAATGTAATGGACTTTGACTTTTTTTAAAAAAAATATATTACAAGACAGTTAAGGTCTCCAGAGACCTCCCATACTTCCCATGTTTCAGTTAAAGCTCAAGAAAAAAGTCATGTTAGCAAGTCCCACATTGGGAATTTTATCTCGCCTAAGAAGAAGCCTTGCTTATATGTGGGGTTTGGGCTTTCTTTCTTTCTTTCTTTCTTTCTTTCTTTCTTTCTTTCTTTCTTTCTTCCTTTCTTTCTTTCTTTCTTCTTTTGAGAATTCTTTCTTCTTTTGAGAATTCTTTCTTTCCTTCTTCTTTTGAGAATTCTTTCTTTCTTCTTTTGAGAATTTTTTCATATGCTGGATAAATTAAGTGAAAACTTCTGTAAAATTTCCATTTCTACATATTTGGTGGACAATTTCAGAAGTCCATTTATATCCAGCTCTATATTAAGCTGTTCAGAAAAACATTTCTAGATGAAATAAATCTCTAGAACTTGGGGAGATAATTTTTCGTCCCTGCTAGCAGATCATTTCAGCTGGAGATAACTGGGAATTATGGTAGTTCTTTGTTACACAAAACATGTGTTGTACTGTACTGCTACCAGTAAGCTACTGCCTGTCCCCTAGATACAGAGGGGATTGTTTTAAAGGAACTTTGCTGGACCAATCCAGTTTGATTCTTAGGCCAGTTATAACACTTACATAACAAGGATGTTGCATTTAGTAGAGAATACAACACATACATTTTTCAAGCTCTTTTTAAAGACATGAAAATAACCACAAATTAAACCATATTTCTATAGTTAGAGTTAAATGTCCCAGGAAACAGAAATAGCATTGGTCACGCCTGATCTGTAGCGCTTGTCTCTGGGCCTGATGACATTGCTGAGCCTCTGTGCCATCCACATATTTACGGTTTATTTTCCTCTCTTCATAAAAGGACTAATTTTTCTGAAGAAAAAATGACGATACAGTCATATAAAGTAGCTGGTTACAGGTTGTGTTCTATTTAAGACTTGATTGAAACGTATTGCTCCTCAGTATCTTTTAGCTATGAAAATTATAATATGGAACAGAGATTAGAATGAAATTATCATGGCTTGAAAGCATTTACTCAGTACTATAGTGGCAGCCGCATAAACCTGGTCCCTGAGAATGATGATAATACATTAGGTTCTGCATGCCCTGATATTATTGCTGTACATTATGTATGTTTCATTTATACTATTTCGCATACACCAGCAATGCTGACAGATAGGTAATTACTCTATGCGCCAATGAGCACTTATCAGCACTGCCGCTGTTTATTGCTGGAATGGAGTGCGCTTGTCATTCAAGGTCACTTGTTTGTGTGTCCTCTTTAATAGTTCTTTCACAGTTGTTGAACTTTGCATATAGTTCTTCTGCCAGGGTTTTCAGGGATTACTTTGCTCCGTAATGTGTTGCTTGTGTTATCAAAGTCAGTTATATTTATCGCTTTAATTGATAAGCAACTGGGCTGCAGATAGCAGAACTAAAGATGTGAAAAAGCATATTTTGCTACTCAGCTGATCTCAGCAAGCACTAAGTAATGAATGCCTCAGAGAAATGGAGATATTCTATTGTCTGAGACATACTTCAGTGGATTTTCATAATAAGGGAGTTGCAGTGAGAACTTCAATGGATTTTCTAATAAAGTTAAACTCTATTCTTGTGTGGGTGAGAAAATATGATTTTTTTCAATCATTGCATCATTGTCTTGTGGATATTTGTGCATACTCAAACATCTAAATCAATCTGCATCCTAGTATATTTCCATAACACCAGTAAGAAACTAGCCTTGCAAAATCAATGTAATACTTTAGGAATCCATGATCATTGTTTTAATGATTGTATATTATGTCTGTATAATCTAGTCTGGATATATTATGTATGGATAACCTTATTTTGTACCACATCAGTGGTTTTCTCTTTTGAACATGCCACACTTTCCCCCCTGCTTTTGACGTCAAAGCAATCACAAAGGCATTATGTCAAACTCGTGATTTCATGGTTACAAAAGAGAGTGAAATTCTTCAGTATTTTCCAGCCCCTTTGCATTTGCCCTCACTCTTTCTCCCGCTCCCCCAGCTAGAGCTTTATTAGAAAATCTGAAACAACCTTTAGGATATAATTTATCTAGTCAAGATAGCTGTAGCTATTTCTTTTAGTCTGTAATCAGCCTGAGTTTATATGGTGTGAGATTTATATTGCATTTGGTGATGACCAAGAGGAGAAAGAAAGCTTTAGAGAATTTATGAAGATCACATTTAGCTTGGCTATGCAGTTTTGGACTGAGCATAGATATTTTTATTCATTGTGCTAGCATATGGGTAAAGGTTGGTGTGTACACAAGACAACCATGAAATACAGATAGTAAGATGAAATCACAATAATAGTTGTGGGTGAGATCATCCAAGGGCACGGGGTGAGTTACTATCAGTATGCTGATGATACTCAGCTATACATCTCCACCCAGTGTCCACTCAGTGAAGCAGTGGAGGTAATGTGCCGGTGTCTGGAGGCTGTCAGGCTCTGGATGGGTGCCAACAGGCTCAAGCTCAATCCAGACAAGATGGAGTGGCTGTGGGTATTGCCTCCCAGGGACACTTCCATCTGTCCATCCATTACGCTGGAGGGGGAATTGCTGACCCCCTCAGAGAGGATCCACAATTTAGACATCCTCCTTGATCCATAGCTGACTTTAGAACACCATCTTTCAGCTGTGGCGAGGGAGGCATTTGCCCAGGTTTGCCTGGTGCATCAGTTTATTTATTTATTTATTTTATTTATTTATTGGATTTGTATGCAGACTCGGAGAGACTTGCCCTGTTTGGACAGGGAGTCTTTGCTCATGGTCACTCATGCCCTTATTACCCCAAAAGCAATGATCTCTACATGGGGCTACCTTTGAAGAGTGTTTGGAAACTTAAAATCATCCAGAATGCAGCCGCGCAACCGGTTATGGGCCTTTCAAGGTATATCCACATTTTACCATCACTCCGGGATTGGTTGCCGATTAGTCTCCGGACACAATTCAAAGTGTTGGTTATGACCTACAAAACCCTACATGACATTGGGCTACATTACCATCAATACTGCCTTCCGCCACATGAATCACAGTCCCCGGTCAGGTCCCACAGAGCTGACCTTCTCAGGGTCCCATCAACAACACAATGTCATTTGGCGGGGCCTAGGGGAGGACCCTTCTCTGTGGGGGCCCCGGCCCTCTGGAATCAGCTTCCTCTGGAAATTTGCACTGCCCCCCACCTTCTTCGTGTTCTGTAAAAGTTTAAAGACCCATTAATGCCGTCAGTCTTGGGGCCACTAGATCTTAGCTTTCTGATCAATGAATGTTTAGTATGTTTGGTTGAGTGAATTATATTAGTTTTTAAGTCTTTTTATCCATATTAATTGGATTTTTAGATGCATTGTTATGTTGTTCTAATATGTTGTGAGCCACCCCGAGTCCTCGGAGTGGGGTGGCATACAAATCCAATCAATTAATTAATCAATCAATCAATCAATCAATCAATCAGTAGTTGATATTATATTGTAGCATATCATGCTCTATATAGTTTTGAGTAGTAATGGGCGAACCGAACCCGCACAATTTAGGTCCGTACCGAATTATGCGGTGTTCGGTATGCCGAACCCGAACCCAACATTTTTTCAAACTTTGGGCAAAGTTTGGGATCGTGTTCAGCGTTCGGAGCTTTGATGTCACCGGCAGGTTGCTAAGGACGCCAAGGTGATCACTTCCTGGATTCCATGGAATCCAGGAAGTGATCACCTTGGCGTCCTTAGCAACCTGCCGGTGATGTCAAAGCTCCCCCCCCGGAATCACTTCGTGGGAGGGATTCCCTGTTTGGGTTCGGGTTTGGTTCGGGTTGGGACGAATTTTGCGTAAAGTTCATCCGAACCTGCCGAACCCAAACACCGTTGGGTTCGCTCATCACTAGTTTTGAGGACTTGGTTTGGAAAAAATATAACATTTGAGTTCCAGAAGCTTTTAGTGATCTATGAGAGTACATTGAAATGTTGATTAATTTGATTACAGCAATAGAAAATAATTTATCATTTATTGAAAGCAGTAAGTCTTGATCATTTGAATGGATATGTGTTCAATGTCAACAAGCACACCTATTTATTTTTTTATGTGGTTTGAGTGGATAACCAGAAGAAACTCCTTGGACATCAATGGTACTTTTACAACAACAAAGTACTTGGCAATGGGCACCTTAAATAGATCTTTAACATTTGATACCAACTGGCTCTTTTGAATCTCTCGTACTCTAGTTTTCCTATTTTGTAATCTATGCCCTGCCTTGGTTCTTAGTTACTAGAATGTTACAAAGAAAGGGTTTTGATCTCATGTAGATAGCATAGCATTAATTACCCTGACACTAATTAAACTGCATCAAACAAATACCACCGTGTTCCTCAGGGGGACAACAGAAGGCAGTTTAAAATAATTACTAGAGCTTCATGCATGTGTGAAGTTTTCATTACTCTTAGGACACAAGCAAAAGAGATTTGATATCATTAAAATCCCCCTTCTTTCGTTTCTTTAGTGTTTGCAAAAAAAATAAAAATATCCAACCAGTAAAATTTCCTTGGAGCATATTGATGTCTAAATAGTAGCAGTTTTCACTTCTTGTGAACACTAACTTTTTTAAAGAGACATAAGACTGGGAAGTGAGAACAGGTGTTCCTGTCCACATTCTGGTATGATTATGTATTAGCTTATGTTTGTCAGACCATTTCATTAACCACCCACCGTTATCACATATACGTATACTTTGTTCTTTCTGAACCATGAAATGAAATGCATATATCTTCACTAATGCTTGCTATCAATGTAAATGAGAAAAGGAAGCTTATTACCAATCGCTGCTGCTGTGAAGCACACACCTCTGGACAGTTACAGGTAATAAACATCTTTTCATAAGTAGGAAGTAAGATATATTGAGCTCTATGTACAGTAAAGCACTGATTCTTTCTGCCTTGCTTCAGTATTAATAGTTAGTAATGTCTCTGTATATTACGTATTAAACAGGCCACTGAAAAGCTTTTTGCTCTTCTTTGGTTTTGTTTTTTCCCAAAGAAGGCACCAAATAAACTACACCATGCTTTAAATACAATAAAACCTTGTTTATCAAGGATTAGGACACCCACTTTTCAGCTGACTGTTACCAGACGTCTGTGCCACTGGTTCCTATGTTGCAGGGGTGGGTTGTGGATGGTTTTGCTGCCAGTTTGCTCAGGGTTATGCGGACATGTGCGCAGCAATCAAAAAATAGTTTCTGCGCATGTGCAGAAGCAAAATTCAAGATGGTGGCACCCACAGACTGGCACCAACAGAACCAGCTCTGTAACATTATTACTTCCTGGATTCCGGGGCGGCACAAGAATAATGGAGGGAGGATGGAATCCAGGAAGTGATCACCTTGGCATGCTTAGCAACCTACCGGTATACGTGACATCAAAGCTTCGCTCCCGGAATCCCAGGAATCCCGGAAGCGGTGCCCTTTTTCATAAAAATAAAAATAAATAAAAATAAAAAATCCGTAAAAATAAAAAAGGATGGGATTTCTGGGGCGGAGCTTTGACGCCACGGACCGTTCGGAGTAAAGGTTCGGCCGAACTTTGCGTGAAGTTCGTCCGAACTCGCCAAACCCGAACACCGTTGGGTTCGCCCATCACTAATTATTACTGGTTTACTAAAGGTTCTAAAGAACCAGTTAGAACCGGTATGAAGCTATCTCTGCTATGTTGCCATCATTTTTTAAAAGCATGCAGATCAAATAATTAACGAAAAGACCCAGCAGAACTCTTCATGGCATTCATGAAGCCATGTACTATACTTTGAATAGAAGATAATTTTCTTGAGCGCAATGCAAGTATATTTCTTCACACAAATGAAACAGCAATATGATTTTTAAAAGGTGGGGGTAGAAATGGGGTAGAACAGTGTTTCCCAACCTTGGCAACTTGAAGATATTTGGACTTCAACTCCTAGAATTGAAGAATGCTGGCTGGGGAATTCTGGGAGTTGAAGTCCAGATATCTTCAAGTTGCCAAGGTTGGGAAACACGGGTAGAAAACACTAAAATAGTCATAGGCAGGGATCACAAGAAATAAACAAGATTACTAAAATCTATGAATCTAGTAGAAAGAACTGGCACCCAATTTTGGAGGGAATTATAGGGTGCTAAATAAATAAATAAAGTGGTATTTGAGCTTTTGCTGACAGTTAAACGAAGACATACTTTCAACAGCTTTGTCCTGGTTTTTTAAAAAAGAATATTTAAAGCACATAAAAACATATTTCAGATATAGAAAACATTTGGTATAGGTATGCAGAACTGAACATATGCAAGAGTGCAAGCGGTACTCTAAGCAGTGGCCGCTGTTTCTACTTATCCAATCTAGCCTGCCAAAGTAGACATGCTCTAAGTCCCATTGGCCCAGGAAGGCTGTTTGGTGTATGTTTTGCTTTCTTGAGTGAAAAGCTGAAGAGATCAGGACAGACAAAATCAGGACTAAACTCACGACCCACAGGCCGGATATGCTACGCACTGGGCATATGCACGTTCGTTTTAGCAAAGGGGGGAAAGTCCCAATAAGTCACGTGACACGATGATGACATGAATCTGACACCCCTGGACTAGATACCACTATGGCTATCTAATGGCCTTACTGCCACTAACTTTTTTTTGATAGAAATTTGGTAGAGGTATGCAGAACTGAACATATGCAAGTGCGCAGGTGGTACTCTAAGCCAGTGTTTCCCAACCTTGGCCACTTGACGATAACTGGACTTCAACTCCCAGAATTCCTCAGCCAGCATTTGCTGGCTGAGGAATTCTGGGAGTTGAAGTCCAAATGTCTTCGAGTGGCCAAGGTTAGGAAACACCGCTCTAAGCAATCACCTCTGTTTCTACCCATCCAATCTAGCCTGCCAAAGTAGATATTCTATCCAGTTTTGGTGAAACTTCCTAGAACAGCAATGGCGAATCTATGGCACACATGCCACAGGTGGCATGTGGAACCATATCTGCCAGCATGGGAGCCATTGCCATAGATCAGCTCCAGCGTGCATGCATGGACTGGCCATCTGATTTTCAGCTGGCCACTCACCCCTCCCCAGAATCTGCCAGAGGTCCATTTTGGGGTAAGTAAAGGGATTGCATGGAGGCTCTGGGTGGGTGTTTCTGGTCTCTGGAGGGCCTCTGGAGGGGATGAGGGCGACTGTTTTCACCCTCCTCAGCCTCCAGGAAAGCCTCAGTAGCCCGGGAAGGGCAAAAAACAGATCCACTATGCCATCATGTGCCAAAAGTGACAGAGCAGCATAGCAGATGAAGCAGTGGAAGTGATGTGCCGGTGCCTGGAGGCTGTTGGGGCCTGGATGGGTGTCAACAGACTCAAACTCAACCCAGATAAGACGGAGTGGCTGTGGGTTTTGCCTCCCAAGGACAATTCCATCTGTCCTTCCATTACCCTGGGGGGGGAATTATTGACCCCCTCAGAGAGGGTCCGCAACTTGGGCGTCCTCCTCGATCCACAGCTCACATTAGAGAACCATCTTTCAACTGTGGCGAGGGGGGCGTTTGCCCAGGTTCGCCTGGTGCACCAGTTGCGGCCCTATTTGGATCGGGACTCACTACTCACAGTCACTCATGCCCTCATCACCTCGAGGTTCGACTACCGTAATGCTCTCTACATGGGGCTACCTTTGAAAAGTGTTCGGAAACTTCAGATCGTGCAGAATGGAGCTGCGAGGGCAGTCATGGGCCTACCTAGGTATGCCCATGTTTCACCAACACTCCGCAGTCTACATTGGCTGCCGATCAACTTCCGGTCACAATTCAAAGTGTTGGTTATGACCTTTAAAGCCCTTCATGGCACTGGACCAGAATATCTCCGAGACCGCCTGCTGCCGCACGAATCCCAGCGACCAATTAGGTCCCACGGAGTGGGCCTTCTCCGGGTCCCATCAACTAAACAATGTTGGTTGGCGGGCCCCAGGGGAAGAGCCTTCTCTGTGGCGGCCCCGACCCTCTGGAACCAACTCCCCCCAGAGATTAGAACTGCCCCTACTCTCCTTGCCTTTCGCAAGCTCCTTAAGACCCACCTGTGTCGCCAGGCATGGGGGAACTGAGATATCTCCCCCGGGCATATACAATTTATGAATGGTATGTGTGTATGTATGTGTGTTTAGAAATGGGGTTTTTAAATGTTTTTAGTAGAAATTTAGATTTGTTGTGAATTGTCTTTTGCACTTTGTTGTGAGCCGCCCCGAGTCTGCGGAGAGGGGCGGCATACAAATCTAAATAAACATAAACATAAACATAAACATAGCTACATGTGAATGCATGGGATGCATTGAATTATGGATGTGAGCATGCGCACATGTGTCACACACACACGTGCCCGCCACTTTTTGGCACATGATGATCGTGCAGAATGCAGCTGCGAGAGCTATCATGGGCTTTCCTAAATACGCCCATGTCACACCAACACTCCGCAGTCTGCATTGGTTGCCGATCAGTTTCCGGTCACAATTCAAAGTGTTGGTTATGACCTATAAAGTCCTTCATGGCACCGGACCAGAATCTCTCGGGACCGCCTTCTGCCGCACGAATCCCAGCAACCAGTTAGGTCCCACAGAGTGGGCCTTCTCCGGGTCCCGTCAACTAAACAATGTCGTTTGGCGGGACCCAGGGGAAGAGCCTTCTCTGTGGCGGCCCCGACCCTTTGGAACCAACTCCCCCGAGATATCAGAGTTGCCCCCACCCTCCTTGCCTTTCGTAAGCTCCTTAAAACGCACCTCTGTCATCAGGCATGGGGGAATTGAGACTTTCCCTCCCCTTAGGCTAATAAAATGTATGCATGGTATGTCAGTATGTATGATTGGTTTCTAAATTGGGGTTTTAAATTAACTTAAATATTAGATTTGTTTACATTGTATTATTATTGCTGTGAGCCGCCCCGAGTCTGCGGAGAGAGGTGGCATACAAATCTGATTAATAATAAATAAATATAAATATAAATATAAATATAAATATAAATATAAATATAAATATAAATATAAATATAAATATAAATATAAATATAAATATAAATATAAATATAAATATAAATATAAATATAAATATAAATATAAATATAAATATAAATATAAATATAAATATAAATATAAATATAAATATAAAGATAGATAGATAGATAGATAGATAGATAGATAGATAGATAGATAGGTTCACCATCACTGTCTTAGAAGTTTCCAGAGAACTCTTCATCTTATTTTGCTATTAGAGACTAGCAAAAAGTGGGTAGGATTAGGTTAGACCTTTATGGGGCTAACTTTATGGCTAGGTTAGCCCTTTATGGCTGGTCTTACCATGCACTTGCCAGAGTCGTCACCATTCTCAAAGGGTTCCCCCCCCCCCCCCCATTTCTAGGACTAAGTGTTTCACCATGACTGCTCATTCTTTCATTAGAACCAGAAGTTGAAATCAGAGTTATAAGCAAGTTGAAATCATATTCTATTCTGAGTTTTTAAAACGTTTTTCTCTAACCATATTTCAGTCTTTAATTTAGGAAAAACTCTGTTAGTTTCTGTTCAGGGCATGCATAATGATTGCAAAAGTGATTTCTCATACTGGTAAAAGTGGTATTATCTACCAAGAAAGTGAACAGATGGAACTGTCTCTCCTGCAGAAAAGAGGGGAGCATCCAGCTTTTTGCATAGAAAAAGTGGGAGGAAGTATGCAAAAGTGTTACAACCTTAAAATTATTTATACATAAGTGTGTCGTTTGAAAATAGTGTACTCCCTGGAATTCTTACGTTTGTAATTCTTACCTTCCTTCTAGTAAGTAAGATTTTTATTCCATTGCTTCCACTGCAATAATCAAAATTATCATTGGTAAGCAAATGGAACGGAGAGAGAAGAAAAAGCATAGCAGCTGAAGATGCTCATCAATCTCTTAAATACAAGTTTAGGAATAGAAAAAAAAAATCTGGCTTGGTTCACAAAGCTTGCTAAGCAATAAAATGGTTTACCATCACTGAGCCAAAGTATTTTCTGGGTTTAAACTGATTGATACTTCATATACTCCCTTTGAATGTCAGTGATTTTAACTTCCAGACAGTATCTAATAGGAGAATTTCGTAAATGCTAGAATAATATAAATGCATTTTTGTCACATGCTGGATTTCATACTGTACAGGGTGCATTCCAAAAGTAACACAATTATTATTTTTTTAAAGTAATTTATTGAATAGATTTGCACAAACACTTAAAATTTGGTCTCTTTTATGGACAAAAAACGTACCTTGCCACAATGCACTACGAGTCCGTGAGTTCCTGGCCAAACACCAGGTGCCAACACTGTCCCTACCCCATAGGCCTGACATCAACCCAGCAGACCCAGCCCTGAAAGGAACCCATTTTTCATCCATTGAGGAGATCCAATCAGCCGTGATGAAGACCTTGCGAGAGGTCCCCGAAGACACCTTCCAGGGCGCGTACTGGTCATGGCAGAGTCGCTGGAAAAAAATGTGTAGAGGCCCAAGGACAGTACTTTAAAGAATTTTAAGTGTTTGTGCATATCTGTTCAATAAATTACTTTAAAAATATTGCATTACTTTTGGAACCCACCCTGTATATGCAGCTAATTTTTTTCTTTACACTTTAGTTCATACTTAGAAAAAAAGTGTTTTATATAATATTTCTTAAAATTGTCTGAAATGAACAGTTCATTTCCCCAATACCCTCCTTATTTCTTTTTCTGTTTTCTTTTTTTCTTCCTTCCTTTCTTTTCTTTCTTTTTTTGACATGATGTTGGCAGGAGTCGCTTTGATGTAGTTTAGAGTCATAAATCTTCTATCTGTTCAGTTTTTTTTCCTGGGGCTCCATCTATTCAGAAATCCTGAACTGTCATTTTGCAACACTTTGTGAGATGCTTGACAGAGAGTGGTTTTGACAAGTGCTGGACAGCAGAGGCAACTCAGAATAAGCAGTGTATATTTCTCCAGGTAACATAGCAAAATGTCCGGCAGTGTAAGAAGAGCTATTCTGTCTTCAATCATATTATTCGTTATAAAAAGACTCGCATATACCTTATCAAATACTGTTCTCCATATATCTTCTATCCCATTCTGTTTTGAATTGGATATCAAAATTGTTTTTAGAGAGGCTGAATCTTTGGAAATTATTTAATTCAATCTCAATTGTAAATCGGGGAACCTTGAATGGCTTCGCTTTGATTTAATTCAGTGAACCAGAATAATCAAGCAAAGGATATTATTGTTTTCCTGTGCCATTTTATACTAGTTTACATCATTGTACATTTCCATTAGATGACATCCTTTGTGCAGAGTTCAGTATTGAAAAAGTGGGGGGGGGGGGGGGGGGGGGTTTGTTCTTATTTTGTATCTGTATTCACTCAAGAAACAGCTGCTAAAAGTTATGGGGGAAATGTAAATGGCACTGCCTTAAGTGTTTCCTGCTCATTCAGCTAACTCCTTTTTGATGTGATAACTACTGGCAGAGTGGTGTGGTGAATTCAAGTTCTTTGACAGTCATCAGTCCCACTGGCTAGCAATAGTTTTAGGTTTTGTACTGGACCGGGAAAGCCAAGGGGGAGGGGGAGGATTTCCATAATTTAGATATTTTCTTCAGCTGCTGGATCAAAAGTGCTGCCAACAGCTATCTAAATCAACACCATGCCAACATGTTCTGTAGTCCGAAGGTCATTCAAACATCTGGCCTCACAATCTTGTTCTTTAAAGTTTGTCACTGGGTAGCATCTGTTTATATATTTTCTTTCTCAATCTCTTTGATCACTTTGACAGCAAAAAGAAGCTTCTATCAGCCTTGATATGTTAAGAAAAAATATTGAGAACATCAACTATTTTACATACAAATATGATTTTGGACAGCATTTAATGTATTAAAATATAATTTTATAGTGTTGCCTAATGCTGCAAATTATTTTGAATATTATTGAGCTTATTCGTGAGTCTGAAAGGCAGCGGTTCTGGACCTGTGGGTTGTGATCCCTTTAGGGGTGGAACAACCCTTCACAGGGGTCGCCTAAGACCATCGGAAAACACATATTTCCGATGGTCTTAGGAAACGATATACCACTCCTCTATTTGTCTCTAGGTGGGTCCACCCACATGCAAATAGACTGCTGCAAAAAAAAAAATATCTGTACCATGGGAACTTGCTGTACTGCAGGCCACTGAAGCTGACTATAGATCTGTAGGTCGGCGGTTTAAATCTCATCACCGGCTCAAGGTTGACTCAGCCTTCCATCCTTCCAAGGTTGGTAAAATGGGGACCCAGATTGTGGGGGCAATAGAACTGCAGAAAAAACAATTGCTGCCTTCCATTGAGGACCTGTATACTGCACGAGTCAAAAAAAGTGACCCCTCGCATCCTGGACATAAACTGTTTCAATCCTACCCTCAAAACGTCACTACACGTTACTGGCTGGGGAATTCTGGGAGTTGAAGTCCAGATATCTTCAAGTTGCCAAGGTTGGGAAACACTGTCCTAGTCTCATCTATCTTGAAAAGCTGCCATTGATATATGCTATTTTTTTAAAGGAATTTAGGAATTTAGGACTAAACAACTGTACTTTAATCTAGGGTGCAGAAAAATGTGCTTGTGATGGGTAAATGTGTTACAGGTGGTCCTAAACTTACAACCATACAGTGCAAACAACTTTAGCGACCAAAGTTACTACAGTTCTAGCCCTGAAAAAAGTTACTTGTGAGTATTGCAGCATTCCTATGTTTCTATGAACAAAATTCAGATGCTTGGCAACTGGCATATATTTATGACGGTTGGAGGGTTAGGGTTAAGACTCATGTGATCATCTTTTGCAACCTTCTTATAAGTCAATGGAGAAATCAGATTCACTTAACCATATTACTAATTTAACAACAGCAGTGATTCCTTTAACGTAAAATAGGGCAACTTAAGGACTGTCTTTCTGAGCAACAGAGATTTTAGGCTCATTTGAGGTCGAAGTTGAAGACTATACTTTATTTGCATTCCTTTTTTTTCATTTTAAATTAAAATTTAAGCTCTAAAAAGACTCAGGTGCTTTCTCAATATTATATAGTATTACAGCTTCATTTGTTTCTTTAGTCCAGTGGAAATAGACAACTCAATTAACTCTGTTCTGCAGTTCATAAAATTCAATGTAGTGTATATTAACAAACAAGTATGTGATCAAATAACGCATTAGAACAAACATGCTGCCTGTTTTCAAATTTAGTTTCACCCAGGCATAATCACTTAAACCTCAAGCAGCACAATATTAGCATTTAAATGGTCCCTGATGATCAAGCAAAACCAAAAACTTCAATAGCCTACATTGCTCTGAGTGAAATTGGATGTAACTGTAAACCGGTCAGAAAATGAATGAGGTGAAACCCCACCAGCATGATTTTAGTCCCCTTCTTTACATAATTTCTAGCAAGCCAGAGGCAGGCCTGGGAGCATACCATCACAGTACCCAGTCATTCCAGTTGCCATTAAATTATTTCCTTGGTCTTGTGTTGGAATAAAATTGCAGTGCATGGAACAGATGTTCCATGCACTTGACACTGATTGGGAAAAAATAGTTGAGGGTACTAGAGCTGATTATTTAACACCTGTCTTTGGCTTAAGACTAACTCAGTATGCCATCAGGTGTCATTGAAACAATTAAGCAGAACCGTAAGATGCATTCTCTAGCTTTTTGCATGTGTTGTTACAGATACAATGTGCAGCAGCAGCTAAAAAAGACAACACAATCCTAAGCTGCATCAACAGGGGAATACACTCCAAGACCAGGGAAGTCTTAATACCACTCTACTATGCCCTGGTCCGACCACACCTGGAATACTGTATTCAGTTCTGGTCACCACACTTCAAAAGAGACATTGAAACTCTGGAGAAGGTGCAAAAAAGAGCAACCAAGATGATTAAGGGATTGGAAACCAAGACTTACGAAGAGAGACTGAGGGAACTGGGCATGGATAGCCTAGAGAAAAGGAGGGCAAGAGTGGACATGATAGCAGTCTACAAGTATACGAGGGGATGTCACAGAGAGGAGGGGATCACTTTATTCTTCAGGGCACCAGAGGGCCGGACAAGGAACAACAGCTGGAAGCTGACCAAGGAGAGATTCAACATGGAGATAAGGAGGAACTTCCTGATGGTCAGAGCGATCAACCAATGGAACAACCTACCAGCGGACGTTGTGAACTCCAACACTCTGGACATTTTTAAGAGAAGATTGAACTGCCACTTGACTGGTGTATTATAGGGTTCTTGCTTGGGTAGGGGGTTGAACTCGATGGCCTTCATGGTCCCTTTCAACTCTAACAATAAATAAATAAATAAATATGGCGTAGGTTTGCTTTTCAGCTGCTGTTTAAGATCTTTTGACTTCTTCTTTAATAGAAAATTAGTTTTTGTTTTGGGGATATACAGTGCTCAAAAAAAATAAAGGGAACACTTAAACAACACAATATAACTCCAAGTAAATCAAACTTCTGTGAAATCAAACTGTCCACTTATGAAGCAACACTGACTGACAATCAATTTCGCATGCTGTTGTGCACATTCAACTTTGTACAGAACAAAGTATTCAGTGAAAATATTTTGTTCATTCAGATCTAGGACGTGTTATTTTGAGTGTTCCCTTTATTTATTTATTTTTGAGCAGTATATTTTAATTTTGTGCTCAGAGAGTTTCAGATTTGTTGACTTACACAAATCCATAAATAAGTTCCCACTGACTAGCTCCTATGAAAGCTTTGAATTGGAATTCCAGTACTGAACTAAAGTTGTTGTCTATCTGTTGATCTTAATATGTGTTTGACTATGATGCTTTATAACAAAGAAAGACTGACCTATAAACACCTGTTGTTCTTTTAGACTTTTCTAATTTATTCAGGAGAATTACTAATATAATGCAAAGTGGTGTCTTCACTGGAGGGCTTTTTGAAGTAGTCTATCGAATTCAAAATTGTGCTAAGATGCTAGTCATCACCTGCTGCTAGTGGATTTGCTAGATTTAGGACAAGAGACTAGAAGATAAATGTTAAGAATGAATAGGCTGCAGTAGAGATTATCATAAGTAATGAATTCTGTGTATGTATCTCTGGATGTGTGTGTGTGTGTGTGTGTGTGTGCATGTGTGCATGTGTGTGTATTGTAGACAGATTTGGATTAATGTTTATCCCAAACAAGAGATTACTACATGTCTGTTTCTGGTTGTAAACAGATATTCTAAAACAGAAGGTTTATGTTTGTGAAAAGCAGTTACAGGTGTTGTGTGCTGATGATATATTATATTTTAAGAGAATTCATCTGTTTGGTTATTTCACCAAACATTAAATGGGGATGAATTTGGCACTTTTTTTGTCCTTTGCTGAATAGTTATTGACACAAATCCATTCACTATGGAAATGTTCATGAAGACTATCCAGAAGTTCCTTGGAAGCCTTGAGGTTTTCCCATTATTTATTAAATTTCTGATTGTCCTTTAAAGACAATGATTGAGACCTGGAACTTCTCCCAGCGGCTTTCATTCTAAGAAGAGGTGGGTTCCTATTGGTGCAATCCAGTGGGATAGTCCGATAGTGGCACGCCAATTGTGCAATTTGTATGCGACAGCTCCTGCACTCTTTGCTAGTCCGTGTGCAGTAGTTTTATTCTTTTTATTATTTTCTGCTTTTTTTGCTTCTGTACATGCACAGAAGCAAAATAGCGCAAGAAGATGCTCGCCTGCATGTAAATTTTGGCGATCTTTTTCCTTCTGCGCATGCAGAATTGTTACAAAGCATGCACAGTGCACAGGTCTGGAGGTAAAAAGAACCCGCCCATGATCCTAACACTAAGTTCTCATCTTTGTGGGTCAGGAGAACATGTTAGAATATTCATGAACTGGGAGAGCAAATGGTCACCCAGTGAATAGGCATAGCAAGCCTGTGCAGAGAATCGAAACTGAATACAGTGTTCCCTCGATTTTCACGGGGGATGCGTTCTGAGACCGACCGCAAAAGTCGAATTTCCACGAAGTAGAGATGCGGAAATAAATACACCATTTTTGGCTATGAACAGTATCACAAGCCTTCCCGTAACATTTTAAACCCCTAAATTACAATTTCCCATTCCCTTAGCATCCATTTAGATTATTACTCACCATGTTTATTTATTAAAGTTTATTAAAAATATATTTATTAAAGGCAGATGAAAGTTTGGCAATGAGATATGACATCATCGGGCGGGAAAAACTGTGGTATAGAGGAAAAAACTGAAGTTTAATTAATATTTTTTAAAAACTGTGGTATAGACTTTTCGCGAAGTTCAAATCCTTGAAAATCGAGGGAACACTGTACTTAAGTTTAAGGCTGGGTGCGGCCCTAGTCCTCTTCTTTGTACTCTTCAACTCTGAATTCTGCTGAAATGAAACTAAATTGTTCTCTCCTGCCTGTAACGGATTGAAGAACAATTCTACTTCTGGTATTGTAAATATGTATATTATTATAAGTTTATAAAGAAGTTTATGAATCCAGCTGAATCAGTTCATCTCTGTGTGTGCTTCTGGTTTTGATTTTGCAACAAACTTTAATAGTCTTCTCAATCCAAACCTTCGCTCTTGAACAGCATATCTCCAGAACTTATATTGTATCACATTACTAATTTTTAGGAAGTTCATTAAAATGTGACTTCTCTAGAAAGTCTCAGAAGTAGAATGAATATTAGTAAGCTGCAGTATTTTTATTGATTTTCTTATATTATGTTCAAGTGCTTCTTGAGTGCTGAGGTTATTTTATAAGTAGCTTAAATATTGTTATGTTTTGTAACTTCAAGAAGGTAGAAGTGATCTTGAAAATGATTACAGAATTTGAAACACTTATGCGAAATCAAGATCACCTATTTGCATGGACTGCATGTATTAATTGTTATTGAAATACGACACAGAGATGGAACAAATCAGAAGTCTTATGATAAAGCATAATGGAAAAATTCAAAAAGATTTACTGCAGGTTACAATTCAAGAGAAATGGATGTACAATATTTTACAGGTGTCATATAATTCTTGGCAATTATCAAGAGAAACAAATCATATAAGAATAAATGTTGAGAATACTACAACAAGCTGCCCAGAGTGCTCTGGAGGTGACGCAGCATATAAATCCAAATAATAAATAAACAAAGAAGGGATGTTTTATCATATATTGTGTTTATATTTTTTAAAAAAACTTCTCAAAGGCACAGAAAAGAAATATACCAAAAGTTTCCTTTTTACGACCCTACAATTCCTTACAGGAGCTGGGTAAAACTGAGCATTTACTGTCCAGAAACCCTTCCTGATGACACACACAGTTCGTAGTAGAATTTTTTTTCTTTCCACCCAGGAGACAAACATCTGCCACTAGCATTAAACTCTCAATCTTCCGAGTGGGGACAAGTGTCTTCACCACTAGGCCACCACGCTGCTTGAAAGATGTATACCAAATTATAGTGGTACCTCTACCTAAGAATGCCTCTACTTAAGAACTTTTCTGGATAAGAACCAGCTGTTGAAGATTTTTTTTGCCTCTTCTTAAGAACCATTTTTTACTTAAGAACCCGAGCCCAGAAAAACTTCCCAGGAAATTTGAGAGTGGCACGAAGCCTGGCCAGTTTCCTGCCATTCCCCCTGGGTTTCTCTCTCTGGTGCAATGTATGGGAGGAAGCCTCGCGCCGGGTGTATAGGAGGCCCGTGCTCCTCCTCGCCACCTCAGAGTCCCTCTTTTCTTTTTAAGCCTTAAAGTTTTGGATTTTTTTTTATTCCCCTCCTCTCTCCTTCTTCCTTTGGCAGCAACTGTTCTCCTCCTCTTCTTCTTCCTCCTCCTGCCACCCAAATTCTGAACTTTAATTTCTTTCCTAATGGGTTTGCACGCATTATTTGCTTTTACATTGATTCCTATGGGAAAAATTGCTTCTACTTACAAACTTTTCTACTTAAGAACCTGGTCATGGAACGAGTTAAGTTCTTAAGTAGAGGTACCACTGTATTCAGAAAATTATAAAAAGTAAACTAGAAATGAAAGCTAAAAATATTTCTGATAGATTTTGTTCTGGAAGTCATCAGTGAAAAATATCACAGTGCACTAAAATACATATTGGCAGAATAAATTTCGTGCAATATCAGAAAAGAGAATCTTTACAAATGAAATAAAGTAGTGATATAATTTGAGACTATTCAGCAATGTAAAAAACTGTGCACTTAAGCAGAAATTGTTCCATTATATCCTAACCACACAATAAGATATTTGTAACATGGTTTCTAGGAAAACAGTTATGAGTCCAATAGAAAATAACAGATAATATTATTTAAACAGATACTGATACAATAACTTTCAATTTTCAGCATTCAGTGCAAAGTATAAGTGTTTAGATTGTGGTTACTGGTTGAAAGAACAAATAGAAGTAAAGATGAAAATGCATTGCTAAAATGTTCTTCTATAGTGTTTTTACTCATGCTGCATTAATAACCACCTATAATTGTATACTAGTCTTTATGAATGCTAAACAACTTCACTATCTATAGATGTTAATGTTAGTGCCAACTTAAAGATAATAATATAGCAGAAAGGTTTTTTGATATTTGAAAACCTTCTGAACAGGGATGGGTTCTACTTACCTTCCTCACTGATTTGTGATGGAAATAGAGTGATACTTTGTCTTACGAACTTAATTGGTTCCAGGACTAGGTTCGTAAGGTGAAAAGTTCATAAGACGAAACAATGTTTCCCATAGGAATAAATGGAAAAGCGATTAATGCATGCAAGCCCAAAATTCACCCCTTTTGCCGGCCGAAACACCCGTTTTTGCACTGGTGGGATTCTCCTGACGCTCCCCTCCATGGGAAACCCCCACCTCCAGACTGCCACGTTTTTGCGATGCTGCAGGGGAATCCCAGCAGGGGAATCCCAGCATTGCAAAAATAGGTGCTTCGCTGGCAACGGAAGTCCAGAGGTGGGGTTTCCCAGTGAGGGAAGCCTCAGCAAAATTGCAGAAATGGGTGCTTGGCTGGCAACGGAAGGTTTGGAGGTGGGGTTTCCCAATGTGGGGAGCCTTCACCTGGCAACAGAAGTCCGGAGGTGGGACATCCCAGTGGCGGTGGGTTTGTAAGGTGAAAATAGTTCGGAAGAAGAGGCAATTTTTTAAAAAATTTAATTTATTTATTTATTAGATTTGTATGCCACCCCTCTCCAAAGACTCGGGGCAGCTAACAACAATAAAAAAGACAATGTAAACAAATCTAATATTAAAAATAATCTTTAAAAACCCAATTTAAAGAACCAATCACACATACAAACATAACATGTATAAATTCTATAAGCCTAGGGGGGAAGGAAAATTTCAATTCCCCCATGCCTGATGACAGAGGTGGGTTTTAAGGAGCTTGTGAAAGGCAAGGAGGGTGGGGACAACTCTAATATCTGGGGGGAGTTGGTTCCAGAGAGTCGGGGCCACCACAGAGAAGGCTCTTCCCCTGGGTCCCGCCAGACGACATTGTTTAGTCGACAGAACCCGGAGAAGGCCAACTCTGTGGGACCTAACTGGTCGCTGGGATTCATGTGGCAGAAGGCGGTCCCGGAGATATTCTGGTCCGATGCCATGAAGGGCTTTATAGGTCATAACCAACACTTTCAATTGTGACTGGAAACCGATCGGCAACCAATGCAGACTGCGGAGTGTTGGAGTGTTGGAGGAAAGCCCACGATAGCTCTCGCAGCTGCCTTCTGCACAATCTGAAGTTTCCAAACACTTTTCTTTTTTTTTTTTCAATTTTTTTTTTTCAATTTTTTTTATTATTTTTCATAAAAAGACAAACAAATACAAACAAACAATAAACATAAAGTGGGGGTGTATTTCCCCCGCTTCTTATGAAAGTATAAATTCAAATATAGAAAAAGAATACATATGTATTAACTATTATAAAAAAAAGAAAAAATTAATAAATTTGAATTGAAGTTTACAAATCTTAATGTGGGTATTAAGGTTAGTATAACATAGTTACCAAAAAGGAAAGATACCTTTAATATAATCCTAATTACTATAATAAAATAGTATTAAACCTTCATTCTAAACATTAAAACTAAATTCAACTATTATACTTCAAAAATCTTAATATATTGCTTATACTTATACATACATAACTATATCATAATCATCAAAAAATCCTTTTAAACTAATATTACTATTATTATCATCTAGATAAAAACTAATACAAAATAAAGAAAAAGAAAAAACAACCACTAACAATATATCTTATTTTTTCTTATCTATCCATTTGTAAACGTTGTTCCATGTTTCGTAAAATTTAGTATCCTCTTGATCGTTTAATCTTCTTGTCATCATATCCATTTCAGCGCAATCTAATATCTTAGCTATAACCTCTTCTTCCTTGGGGATTTCCTCCCCTTTCCAGTTTTGCGCATATATTATTCTAGCCGCAATTAATATATGTATGATTAAATAAAAAATTTCTTTCTTATAAATCTGGGTTGTGACACCTAATAAATAAAATTCCGGGGTATTATCTATATCTTGTTTTATTATTTCTTTTAATATTTTTTCAATCATCTTCCAATATAGTTTTGCTTTGCTACATGTCCACCATTGATGATAGTAAGTTCCTATATCCTTCTTACATTTCCAACATATTGGGGATGTTTTGGGAAACATTTTTGCTATCCTGTTTGGTGGGAGATGCCATCTATAGAACATTTTGATTTGGTTTTCTTTTAAAGAAACTGATTTAGTCATTTTCCAATTATTAATCCACACTTTCTCCCATGTGTCTATATCTATTTCCTTACCAATATTTCTACACCATCTTATCATAGTATCTTTTAGAGTCAACTCTATATTTTTATGAGCAATAAGTAGTTTATATATTTTCCCTATCATTTTTGTAGAGTTAGTGGTTATTAAGGTAGTTAAAGAATTCTTACTTTTATTAAAAATGTAAAGAGTTTTATCCTTCTGATATCTAGATCGGATCTGGGCATAGTGCCACCAATCTATTATTATCCCTTCTTCTTGTAGTTCGATTCTAGATTTAAGCTTCATCTGATCATTTAATAGTTCTTTATATCTATGAGTCATTTTCTTATCCTTTATAGACTTTGGATGCGTTATTGCTTCTAAGGGAGCTAACCAATCTGGAATGCTTAAAAAATGATTCTTCTTTATATCTTTCCATACTTCTAGTAAGTATTTCCTTAATGTATGCCTTTTAAAATATGAATGGTTTTTGTCCTTATCATACCATAAAAATGCGTGCCATCCAAGCATTAAATCATGTCCTTCTAGTTCGAGTATTCTTTTATTATCTAAGATTATCCAATCTCTAAGCCATGTTAGTGCAGCGGCCTGGTAGTATAATTTCCAATTTGGAAGGCCAAATCCTCCTCTTTCTTTGATATCTTCTAAACAATTCATTTTTATCCTTGCTTTTTTACCTTGCCATATAAATTTTTTAACTAAGTTGGTTAAAGTTTTTAAAAAGATACCCCCTGGGTTTATTGGTATTGTCTGAAAAAGAAATAAGACCTTGGGTAAAATGTTCATCTTAATTGTTGCAATTCTTCCTAAGAAAGATATTTTCAAATTGTTCCAGGTTGCTAAGTCTTTTTTAATTTCTGCTAACAATTTCATATAATTATCATTTTTTAATGTTATTGTTTTCGCTGTTAAATTTATTCCTAAATATTTTACCTTTTTTACAGTCTTTATTCCAGAAATAGTTTCTAATTTAGTTTCTAGTGTTTTGTTCATGTTTTTAGTCAAGTAATGTGTTTTGTTTTTGTTTATCTTTAAACCTGCTACATTTCCATATTGTTCAATGGTTTGTAATAAAGTAGGAACTGTTGTAGTCGGTTCTTCAATTATAAACATTAGATCATCTGCAAAGGCCTGGAGTTTATAGATTTCATCTCCTACGGTTAAACCTTTTATTCTGGGGTCCGCTCTTATTTTAATTAATAAGGTTTCAAGGGTCATAATAAATAACAATGGTGATATAGGACATCCTTGGCGAACTCCCTTATTTATGTCAAGTATTGGTAATTGACTGTTATTCAATATTATATTCGTTGTTTGTTTTGAATATATGGTATCTATTAGATTAACAAATTTTGGGCCAAATCTCATTTTATTTAATTGCATTTTTATAAATATCCAATTAACGTTGTCGAAGGCTTTTTGAGCATCCAAAAACATTAAAGATGCCATCTTATCTGGGTGTTGTTCATAGTACTCTAGTATATTTATTACAGTTCTAATATTATTTTTAATTTGTCTCCCTGGAAGAAACCCATTTTGGTCTTGGTGTATTATTCCATTCATAACTCCTTTGAGTCTTTCTGCATAAATGGCAATAAAGATCTTATAGTCTACATTTAATAGTGATATAGGCCTATAATTTTTGATTTTTTCTGGTTCTGTACCCTGTTTATGTATTAAGGTTGTCAGTGATTCTGACCAAGATTTAGGAATTTTTCCGTCAAGTCTACAGGAATTAAAAGTTTCTAACATATGGTTTCTTATTGTTTCATTATCTATCTTATACCATTCTGCAGGTATGGCATCTGGACCTGTGGCCTTGTTGCTTTTCTGTTTTTTAATTGTTATTAGGAGTTCCTCCATTGTTATTGGTCCATCCATGGTAGCCTGTTGATCTTCTGTTATTTGTGGTAGATTTGAAGCCTCTAAATAGTTAAAAACTTCATCTTCAATGACATGATCTTTAGCATATAATTCCTTATAAAAATTATACACAATGTCTGCCTTACCTTCTGTATCGTATTTTATTTTACCATCTTTATCTTCTAATTTTTGGATTAATTTTGATTGACTCTGTTTTCTAAGTTTATACGCTAGCCATCTGCCAGGTTTATTTGCATATTCAAAGTATTGTTGCTTTGCTCTTTTAATCTTTTCAGTTAGTTGGTTTTGTTCTATAACTCTAATTTTATGTTTAATTACGTTTATTTCTGTCTTTAGATCTCTGTTCTTAGTATGTTGCTGCGATAAGGATTCTAATTGTTTTAGTTCGTTTGTTAATTGTAAATACTCTAATTTCTTTTCCTTATTGTGTTTTGCTGTATAAGATATTGTTAAACCTCTTATGTACGCTTTAACTGTATCCCATAAGTTCTGTGGAGTAGTGTCTGATGTTTTATTAATTTCAAAAAATATTTTTAATTCCTTTTCAATCCAATCCTTATATTTCTTGTCGTTTAATATATACCTATTCATCCGCCAATTGTTCTGTTTATTATTCATCGTCATATAGACCACTATTGGATTGTGATCGGCCCATGTATTAACGTCTATCTCAACTTCTCTTATTTGTTCTGCCACCGTTTTTGGTGCCCATAACATGTCAATTCTCGTCCAAATTTTGTGAGGATTGGAATAAAAGGTAAATTGCCTTTTGAGAGGGTGTCTTTCCCTCCAAATATCGCTTAATAATAGTTCCGCTTTCATTTTTTGAAAAGTACTGGGTAGCAAGTTTCTTCTTGTTTTTTTACCTTTTCCCCTTTTTTTATTACTTCCCCCTCCTGAGTGGTCTAATTGTCTATTCGCGATAGCATTAAAATCACCTATTATCAATAGATTATCAATAGCTAAATCTGTTATTATTTGGTGTAAATTTTTATAGAATGTCATTTGGTCTTCATTGGGGGCATAAATGGAAACAACCACTAGAGGTCTGGGTTCAATATCTACTTGTACAATCAATATCCTACCCTCTTTATCCTTATATATTTGTTTGGAATTTATAGAATTCTTGACATACATCACTACACCTCTTTTTTTTTGGTCTGCTAATGCAGCATACATTTTTCCAATTTTGGGATTCAACAGTAATTTTTGGTTATCTTTTTTAATATGAACTTCTTGTAGTATTGCAATCTGAACATTTTGGTTTCTGATTTTGGAAAAGATTTGCTTCCTTTTTCTTGGTTCGTTAAGTCCATTAACATTTACGGAAAAGATTTTCAAGTCTTTATTCGTTGTCATTTAATAGGTTTTTTGGTTTCTCGCTGAGGTTGAACTCTTCTAGAACCTTGGTCCTGCTCTATTACTTGGGCAGTTGCCCCCAGGTTTTCTTCTTGCTGAGTTAGTGATTTTTCCCCTGGTTGCTGTTGAGCTGGCTGTAGTTGGACCACTAGTTGCTTACTTGCATGGTCGGAGTGGCCCAAACCACTCTGTTCAAGAAAGAACATAGCTTGATCTACGTTTTCCAGTTTGTACCTTGTAGAGCGCCATGTCAGAGAAAGTCCTTGTGGAATAAGCCAACGGTAAGTGATATTTTCTTTAATCAAGATTTTGGTTAAAAAGTGGTAATCTCTTCTGTTTTCTCTGACACTTCTTGGAACTTGTTTTAATATCTTTATTTCTACTCCATGTCGTTGGGGCGGGGAGTTTCTTGAATAATGAAGTATCTCATCTCGCAACGCCTTTCTTGTAAATTTAATATGTATCTCTCTTGGGAGGTTGTGTCGACGGATATAGCTATTCGAGATTCGGTATACTTCATCGATTTCTTTCTGTAAAGCCATGGGGTCCTCTTGAAGTATACCTCCAATGATTTCCGCCATAGTCGTTTTTAAGTCTTCATCTTTTTCCTCTTTTATATTCTGAAATCGAAGTCCGTACGAAGCTCGTTGCATCTCCAGCTGGATGATAGATTCATCATATCTTTTGTATCTTTCATCAGCTCTCCCTTCAAGATACTCCATTCTTTTCTCATTTTTGTCAGCTTGCTCTTCAACTTTTTTAACTCGGTCATCACTTTCTTGAAGAGTTTGTTGGATCTGCTTTATCTGATCTTTCATCTCGCCCATATCAGCTTTCATTTGAGCCATCTCCACTTTAAATTCTGCCAAGTCAGCTTTTATGGCTTCTCTTTGTTGTGTTGCCTCCTCCTTTATGGCTTCTCTTTGTTGTGTTGCCTCCTCCTTTATGGCCTCTCTTTGTTGAGTAGCATCTTCTTGTGATTTGACCATAAAGTCCTTCAAAGCATTCAGAGTCTCATGTATAGTTGCAAGATTGGACTGCAGTGTTTTGTCTTTGTCTTTGTCTTTGGTAGACATGGTTAGCACTTGATGCGAAGGAGAAGAATGCGGTGACACTTGTGGAGATAGGGTAGTTGGTGTTGTTTGTTTCTTTGTTGTTTTAACAAGAGTTGAGGTGTGGGACATTATCAAATTAGAATCCACTATTTCAAATTTTAAGGTTAGTTTCAATTTTGTATATAGTGAAAAGGAAAAGAAATTACTATAAATTCCAAATCTATTCAATATATTTTATTTCCCTTATAATATGACTATACCAATTCAATAGCAATTCAATTAATAACAGAGTTCAAAAGAAGAAGAAAAAAAAATATTATTGTTTAAGGAGCTTGTGAAAGGCAAGGAGGGTGGGGACAACTCTAATATCTGGGGGGAGTTGGTTCCAGAGAGTCGGGGCCACCACAGAGAAGGCTCTTCCCCTGGGTCCCGCCAGACGACATTGTTTAGTCGACAGAACCCGGAGAAGGCCAACTCTGTGGGACCTAACTGGTCGCTGGGATTCATGTGGCAGAAGGCGGTCCCGGAGATATTCTGGTCCGATGCCATGAAGGGCTTTATAGGTCATAACCAACACTTTCAATTGTGACTGGAAACCGATCGGCAACCAATGCAGACTGCGGAGTGTTGGAGTGTTGGAGGAAAGCCCACGATAGCTCTCGCAGCTGCCTTCTGCACAATCTGAAGTTTCCAAACACTTTTCAAAGGTAGCCCCATGTAGAGAGCGTTACAGAAGTCGAGCCTTGAGGTGATGAGGGCATGAGTGACTGTGAGCAGTCTTAAACCCCAGGTTCGTATCTCGAAAAGTACATGACGAGGGGTTCGTAAGATGAGGTATCACTGTACATGTTTTGCACACGTCACTTCCCAGAAATGATCCTCTGTGCATACCCAGTACTATAAAACAAGCTTCTGCACATGAGCAGAAACAAAAAAAGAAGATGGCGGTGTCTACAGTGCCGCCAAGAGAACCATCTCAGGGACATGGCAGGCCTAGGTCATTGCCTGTTCTAGTAACTCAGGCTGCCAAGTTACTCTTGGTTCTATAGAACTGGTCCAAACCGGGAAGAATCCACCTCTGCTTCTGAGTTACAGGATAATTTTCTTAAATAATTTCTGTGCTATGTTTGATAGCAATAATGCTTTGATAGAAATACAGTGATCCCTCGATTAGCGCAGGGGTTACGTTCCAAGACCTCCCGCGCTAATCGATTTTCCGTGTTATAGTGGTGCGGAAGTAAAAACACCATCTGCGCATGCGCGCCCTTTTTTTTCCATGGCCGCACATGCGCAGATGGTGGAGTTTGCGTGTGGGCAGCGGGGAAGACACAGGGAAGGTTCCTTTGGCTGCCCAACAGCTGATCTGCTCCGCAGCACGGAAGCAGCGAGGAGCCGAAGATGGAGTTTCCCCGTTGCCCAGGCAAAGGGGAAACCCCAAGAGAGCCAAAAGAGCACCGGGCCGGTTGGTTCCCAACCAAAAGAGTTTACCCCGATTGTCCTCGGTGGGGGGAAACAGCGCGTCGCCAGGCTCCCCATCTTCAAGAGAGGCGCGATGGCTAGCCAGGATCCACGCAGGGGAGAAAAGGCGCGCGCTCCCAGCCGCTGCGCCCCGCTTGGAGAGCAGCGGCGAGCAGAGCACAGAAGACGACGAGGCTTTCGAGGGCTCCAAGGCGGGCGGCGGCGCGTCCTTCAAGCACGCCGGCGGCGACCCCAAGCTGAAGGCGGCCACCACACACACACGCCGCCGCCGCCATCCACCCCGCCAGGTTCCCCGCTTGCTACCTCTTCGCCTTCTCCCGCCTCCGAGGCCGACCAGCCCAAGCCGCAACAGACACACACACACATACACGCACTCCCTCTCTCGCGCTCACACAGACGCACTCAGACAGAAAAGAAAAAAAAATCCCCAAAAGAGAGGGACAAGAGGCAGGCACAAAGCGGGGGCACAAGGGGAGCTGCCCGGCAGAGGTTGCTTGTTTTCTTCTCGTGGGCAAGTGGAGGGGGGGAGAGAGAAGGAAAGAGAGAGAAGGAAAGAAAGAGATGAGAGAGGAAGGAAGAGAGTGTGAGAGAGGAAGAAAGAGAGAGAGAAATGATAGAAAAAAGGGGAGAAAAAAAGAGAAATGAGAAAATGATTGAAGCAGAGAATGACAGGAAAGAAAGAGAAAGAGACAGAGAAGTGACTCTTGGTGATGACGTATGACGTCATCGGGTGGGAAAAACCGTGGTATAGCAAAAAAACCGTGGAATATTTTTTAATTAATATTTTTTGAAAAACCGTGTTGTAGCGTTTCGCACTAATCGAGACCGTGCTAATCGAGGGATCACTGTACAGCCTTGATCTTTGATTAAACTAGTCAGTCTCTTGTGATTAGTACAGAATGATTTGTACGGCATAAATGTTTTTCCTGAGGGACTCTAGCATCAGAGCCATTTATTTTGCTTCTGTTGGTATTTATGAAATCAGTTGCAGGATGCTAAGCTTGGGATGTCACAGCGCCAGGCTTCCCTTCCATTTGAAAACTTTATAATGTATTAGGATTTCGAACAGTTATAGGTTTAATTTCTACAGCTCTGTTCAACTTATAATCTCATGAGGTAAATATTATTTATAGTGGATTTGGAAGCCATATGATATATACTTAAAGAAAACAATATAGCTTGCTTGCATTGACTTGATTTTGAATGAAATTACAGGTGCATAATACAGTATACAGCAGTAATTCCCCAAGTTTTTCAGTCCACCGTCGCCTTGGTGCTACAAACTCATTCTCACTGCCCCCCCCCCCCTATAAATAGAACTTTTGGAATAACAGTTTGCACGACCTGCTAAGGAAG
Source organism: Erythrolamprus reginae (assembly GCF_031021105.1). Lineage (NCBI taxonomy): Eukaryota > Metazoa > Chordata > Lepidosauria > Squamata > Dipsadidae > Erythrolamprus > Erythrolamprus reginae. The sequence goes on along the minus strand of NC_091952.1, from coordinate 214,403,493 downwards.
ATAGTAACAGTAAAATTCAAAACTGTAACAATTAATTGCACACTTTTTCAAAACCAACTTAAAAATATTTTGTTAATTCAACAAAATTGTTGAACATGATCCAGTAATACAAGTTTTTCAAAGTCTGATAGTCATTTATCAACAACTACTAACTTAGTAAAATGTAGCAACTGCTGTATTTTACTGTTCAATAAATTCTTAATGTGATGGATGGGCTGCTTGATGAAGTTTCCCAAATCTGCTGTCTGTCTGTCTGTCTGTCTGTCTGTCTGTCTGTCTGTCTGTCTGTCTGTCTGTCTTTCTTTCTTTCTTTCTTTCTTTCTTCCTTCCTTCCTTTTTATTTGTCTTTCTTTCTTTTTTCTTTCTTTCTTTCTTCCTTCCTTTCTTTCTTCCTTTTTATTTGTCTTTCTTTCTTTCTTCTTTCTTTCTTTCTTTCTATATTTCATTGGATCAGTGGTTACCTTTGGATAGAAATATTAAATACAGAAGTTTAAAATATAATTGTCTTTAAGAACATATATTTCATGTAGATACAAATGCCCACATTTGGGGTTTTCTTAGTTGGTTTTTTAAAATTGGATTATTTATTTATAATTTGAATTGGAAATATGTTTTAGACTTTAAAAATACGAAATCTGACTATTTGACTGTATATATTTTGGATGCTTGGGTAGTGGCCTGTAATAGATACAATGCATTTTACCATGAATCAGTTCCCTAATTGAACATTTAAACCAATTTGTATTGATTTTACAATATAATGAAGATAAGTGGCAAAATGTAAGGATGTAAGGATTTGGCATAAATCTCAGGATGTGACTGCCAAGCTTTCAAATTTTCAAATATAATCTACTTTGGTCATATGAAGCTACGTATCAACTAACAGTGCTTTCTTTTTATTTTTCAGGCTTACTGGAGAACCTCCCTTAATAAATGGTTGGATTCCTTTCTTGGGAGAGGCCCTGAACTTTAGAAAAAATGCTACTGCTTTTTTATTAACTTTGAATAAAAAACATGGAGATATTTTTACTGTGCACATGGCTGGTGAGCAACATTTCTGTTTTATTTAGTTCTTAGAGACTTTTTAATAGGTTAAATAATAATAAATAAATATTGTATGTATGTCTGTATTATATGTATACTTTCTTCCATCCATCCATCCTTCAGTTTAAAGACTGCTTACTCTAGATAAGACTGAAGGTTAGGGGGCTGGATCCAGCCAGCCTGACCCAATCTGACCCGTGGGACTGCGCTTGAAACAGCAAAGAACTGGCGCCTGCCAGCGAAAACAGATCTCTGCCAGCAATTGCCTCTGATTGTGAAAACAAAACTTGGGAGCCTGTTTTTGCTGGCAGAGCACTTGGGCCACCATAGGCGACCCCGACACAAGTGACCTCGGACCCCCCAAGGTCCTGATGCTGCCCACAATGAAATTGAACTTGACATCCCTACTCTACATGATTCTGGGAAGCTTACATTTAATAAGTAAGAATAATTAGAGTGATATAGGCACTTTATATAAGCTGCCCCATGTCCTCGGAGAAGGGCGGCATTTAAATCCTAACAACAACAACAACAACAACAACAACAATTGCAAAAGGCCGGTTTACTGGGATCGACATACATAATTCACCGCCACATCACACAATCCTAGGTGCTTGGGAAGCACTCGACTGGTAATGAAATACAAATACAAAATTCAGCAGAGTGATCGCATTTGCTGTGTTATATTGATTATGATGATAATGATAATAATAATAATAATAATAATATATGCCCTCAATCTCCTATATTTTGATTTAACAAATACAATTGTTCATAACATTGTGAAAAAAATATGAAAACCTTTTTCACCTACATTTTCCATACCATGACTTTTAATATTTTTACTATGTCTTCCCTTCCCTTTCCTCTAAACGGAAATGTTCAAACACTATCACTTTTTTGTAGAGGATTAGACTGTAGGGAACTATGTGTGTGATAAAATCTCAAGTTTTTGTTCCAAGTATCTTGAAAATCTAACACAAGATTTCAGCTACCTGCGATTCCAGGCCACTAAGTTCAGCTCTCTTTTAATACCTCCCTCCAGCCTAGTTGGATATTTCTCCACAATATAATATCTAATTATTTCAAATAATATATAAGTTTTGGTAGAATATTCATGACTGGGAGAGCCAATATTAACAAAGTCAGGCAATAAATAGACATAGCAACTAAGTCAGCCAATAGAAGCTAACCACTTCTGAGTCTATGCAGAGAATCCAAACTGAAAACCTAAGGCTGGATATGGGTCAGCCCACTCTGTACATTCTATATCTCTCTGAACAAAAAGCTTGTCTGCTGCAGGAAATGAAACTGCTTGTAACTGTTATATAACTGTAACTGTTCTGGCATATATATATTACTATGTTTATAAAGAAATTAATGAATGCAGCTGAATCAGTTATCTGTGTGTACTTCTGGTTTTGATTTTGCAAGAAACTCTGATAAGTTTGTACAAGAAAAAAAAACCCTCTAATTTTTAATAACGTTTAATATCTGAGCCAGAATGGAATCCTATGATGCTTAGCACATCTGTTCATCTGTAGTCACCAGAGTGAATAATGCAGAAATTTCTGACGTACTGAGAATTGGTATTGGGTGGGGAACTAAGAGTGAATTATTCTGATGACAACCAAAATTTTTCTTTCCCAAATACATCCCCACTATGTTGGAAATGTAAGACAGAAATAGGTTCATACTATCATCAATGGTGGATTTGTAGCAAAGTTAAGTTATATTGGAAAATGATAGAAAAAATGATAAAAGAAATTGCATCCAAGAGATAGAAAAAAACCTGGAATTCTACTTACTGGGTATAACAAAACAGAAATATAAGAAAGATATTCTTTATCTAGTTATTCATATTTTGACCGCGGCCAGGATAGTGTATGCACAAAATTGGAAAGGGGAAAATATCCCCAAAGAGGAAGAGGTAACTAAAAAAATATTAGACTGCGCTGAAATGGATATGATGACAAGATGGTTAAATAACCAAGAGGAATCAGAATTTTATGTTATTTGGAATAAGGTGTATACAGCGATCCCTCGATTTTCGCGATCTCGATCTTCGCGAAACGCTATATCGCGATTTTTCAAAAAATATTAATTAAAAATATTTTCCCACCCGATGACGTCACTCTCTTCCTTTCTCATCTTTCTTTCTCTCTCTCTTTCTCTATATTGCTTCTTCCTCTCTCACACTCTCTTCCTCCCTCTCTCATCTCTTTCTTTCCTTCTCTCTCTTTCTCTATCTCTCCCCCTCTTGCTCTCGAGCGGCGTGTGGGCGGTGGGGAAGACCCAGGGAAGGTTCCTTTGGCCACCCAGCAGCTGATCTGCTCGGCAGCGCTGCAGCAGCGAGGAGCCGAAGATCCGGGTTTCCCCTTTGCGTGGGCGGCGGGGAAGACCCAGGGAAGGTTCCTTCGGCCGCCCAGCAGCTGATATGCTCGGCAGCGCCGCAGCAGCGAGGAGCCAAAGATCCGGGTTTCCCCTTTGCGTGGGCGGCGGGGAAACCCCGATCTTCGGCTCCTCGTTGCTGCGGCGCTGCCGAACAGATCAGCTGCTGGGCGGCCGAAGGAACCTTCCCTGGGTCTTCCCAGGTGCGGAAGTAAAAACACCATCTGCGTGGCCATGGAAAAAAAGGGCGCGCATGCGCAGATGGTGTTTTTACTTCCGCACCACTATATCGCGAAAAATCGATTATCGCGAGGGGTCTTGGAACGGAACCCTCGCGATAATCGAGGGATCACTGTATATGGCTAAATAAGAAGAAAAATTAAATGGTAAACTTGTGTGAGAATTATAAATGTTTTTAAATGATTTATCTTCTTTTTATTTTTCTTTCTTCTTTATATATGAGATTTTTTTATCATAAGGTTGAATAAAATTTCTTCTTTTCATTTAAATCAATATGTTGAATTAAGGTATTAATAATGTATTCTTTTTCTGTAAAGAAATTTGACTTCTATGACAAGAGGGGAAATTGCAACCCCTACTCTATGTTAAATGTTTGTTTGTATGTTTGTCAATTTTTATGAAAAATCAGTAAAGTTTTATTTTTTAAAAAAAGAATGGAATCCTATGATGCATAGCACATCTGCTCATCCGTAGTCACCAGAGTGAATAATGCAGAAATTTCTGACGTACTGAGAATTGGGTGGGGAACTAAGAGTGAATTATTCTGATGACAACCAAAATTTTTCTGGCCAGTTTTTCCAAATTGTTGGGTCTATTTGTTTGGCTTCTCCCCCCAAAATCTATCACAAAGTCCCACCAACATCCTGCATCCATCAAACAGAGCCACAAGATATAGTTCAAGGAGAGGCCAAAATAGATCACACATCTCTGCTTCAACATATTGTTTTCTGACTTCTGAAAGGAAGAGGGAGATGCATTATAGTTTATGGTCTTTGTTCATTTCCATTTCCATATGTCTTATTAATTATTGGAAGATTGTGTAGATACTGTAAGAATTGCAAACCCTTATTAGTTCAGGTACTAATATTTCAGGGAGCCTCCCAGAACTGGCAAAATAGAGGGATTCAGAAATATATATATTATATATATAAACCCCCCCCCCCCCAATTATTAAGCAGACATACATTTTTATTTATTTATTTATTTATTATTTGGATTTGTATGCCGCCCCTCTCCGAAGACTCGGGGCGGCTCACAACAAGTGTAAAACAAATCATAAATAATTCAATTAATTAAAATATTTAAAGATTTTAAAAAAACCATATACTAACAGACACACACACAGGCATACCATGTATAAATTAAATGTGCCCAGGGGGAGATGTTTAGTTCCCCCATGCCTGACGGCAAAGGTGGGTTTTGAGGAGTTTACGGAAGGCAGGAAGAGTAGGGGCAGTTCTGATCTCCGGGGGGAGTTGGTTCCAGAGAGTCGGTGCCGCCACAGAGAAGGCTCTCCCCCTGGGGCCCGCCAACCGACATTGTTTAGTTGACGGGACCCGGAGGAGGCCCACTCTGTGGGACCTAATCGGTCGCTGGGATTCGTGCGGCAGAAGGCGGTCTCGGAGATATTCTGGTCCGATGCCATGAAGGGCTTTAAAGGTCATAACCAACACTTTGAATTGTGACCGGAAACTGATCGGCAGCCAATGCAGACTGCGGAGTGTTGGTGTAACATGGGCATATTTGGGAAAGCCCATGATAGCTCTCGCAGCTGCATTCTGCACGATCTGAAGTATCTACAGCATTTCTATGCTAGCTTTACCTTTTCCTCTTGATGTGCCACTAAAAGTCTTGTCAAAAATAGTGCCAATATATAATGTTCTCCTTATTAATTCTCAGATTAGTTCATTTGGAAAACACAGACTGATGCTCTGAGTTTCTGGCATTGGCTCAGACTGGTGACGTGATTTCACTGATTGCACTTTCCCGTATGATAAGCAAATGATTGTCATTCTGAAAAGCAATAATGGACATGGATGTCACCTTAATAAAGAAATTATTCTCCACAAGAAACAATGGCAATTCCTGACCTGTCGTGGAAAATAGTTCTCTAATTGGTTTTGTGTGGTGGTGCAGCAGAATCATTTTCCCTAAATGTCATTCCAGTGAGCCACTACTGTACATCATTGTCAGCTTTTCAGCAAAATCTTCCTAATAAGAAAGACCAGTGTTACATAAATGGAATCAGCAATCTCTCCCTTTTATGCCCTACAAAACACACACACTCGTTCTCTCTCTCCCTCCCTCCTCTCTCTCTCTCTCTCCCCACACTATTGTTAATTGCAATTGTTTCTCTTCACAGCCCCCTTGAAGAGTTCAAAATGAATCGAGCTAACGTGAGCTATTGTAGGAAATTTAAAATAGAAAATAATTGTTGATGTGGAAAATAATTGTTTTATGGGGACCTGAATATATCTATACAAACAGATAATCATTTATTGATTTTTTTTATTTAAAAATCTGTACTGATTTGTACAGGCTCTATGTAACCTGAAAAGGGCTTTGAAGTGAGAGCTTTACCACAGCTTCAATCCAGTAGTGGGTTCTAAAACCTGTTTGTTCATGTGCTTGCTCGCACGATGCATCCCAGGCGGGTGGACGGTGGATAGTGTATTGACTAGGTCAAATCTATCTATCTATCTATCTATCTATCTATCTATCTATCTATCTATCTATCTATCTATCTATCTATCTATCTATCTATATCCCTTAATTTTAAAATTCCAGCTAAAAAAACATTCTTCCAACTTCAACAATACCATTATGTTTTTCTAATTCTTAATTTTTCCATTAATTCCTTTAGACAAAGAAATAACATTTATTTGCACCATGTATTTGTTATCCCCTACTAAGTTATTAATGTTTAATATTTTGAAGATTATTCATTATTCCATCATAATTTCAATATCCGAAATATCTAGGACTACTGATAAAGCCAAATATTAACGAAATTTAATCAATCCTCACAATTTCTAAACCCTTAAACATTTAAATTAACATTATACTTTAACACACTTTTGATATTGGGCCAACCTGATTATAAATAAGACTGTTAAATGACAACTTGTGATGTGAATCATATAGATAACAGCATTTTGGGATTCCATATCCCATGCATTTCACAGTATGTTTCAATGTTACACATTAACATCTTTGAGACAGCCTTCTACCACCTAGTTCCCAGCGACCAGTAAGGGCCCACAGGTTTGGTCTTTTCCGGGTCCCGTCAGCTAAAGAGTGTCAGCTGGCAGGTCTATGGGGGAGGGCTTTCTCTGTGGCTGCTCCAACTCTCTGGAACCATTTACCCCCTGAGATCCGAACTACCCCCACCCTACTGGCCTTCTGGAAAGTGGTAAAGACCTGGCTTTTCTGGCATGCCTGGGACTGTTGATAGTATTAATCGAGATCCAGCCATAAATGGTATGCATGGGTTTCACTGTTTTGTTTTAATTCTTTTAAAACTGTTTTATAGGTTTTTAGTATTATTTGGATGTTATATTTTTGTTGTAAGCCAGCCAAAGTCCCTAGGGAGTTGGGCGGCATAAAAATCAAATAAGTAAGTAAATAAAAAATTAGCAGTAGTTAATTATATTGAAAATTTATGTGTTTATTTGGTATGTATGTATGTATGTATGTATGTATGTATGTATGTATGTATGTATGTATTTATTTATTTATTTATTTATTTATTTATTTATTAGATTTGTATGCCCCTCTCCGTAGACTCAGGGCAGCTCACAACAACAATAAAGCAATATGTAACAAATCTAATAATTTAAAAATCACTAAAAAGCCCCTTATTAAAAAACAAAAACATACACAGAAACATACCATGCATAAATTGTATAGGCCCGGGGGAGATGTCTCAATTCCCCCATGCCTGATGACAGAGGTGGGTTTTAAGAAGTTTATGAAAGGCAAGGAGGGTGGGGGAAATTCTAATCTCCGGGGGGAGCTGGTTCCAGAGGGTCAGGCCCGCCACAAAGAAGACTCTTCCCCTGGATCCCGCCAGATGACATTGTTTAGTCGACGGGACCTGGAGAAGGCCAACTCTGTGGGACCTAACCGATCGCTGGGATTCGTGCGGCAGAAGGCGGTCTCAGAGATATTCTGGCCCGATGCCATGAAGGGCTTTATAGGTGATAACCAACACTATTTATTTATTTATTTATTTATTTATTTATTTATTTATTTATTTATGTTGAAAGGGACCTTGCAGGTCATCAAGTCCAACCCCCTGCTCAAGCAGGAAGCCCTACACCTTCCCAGCCAGATGGCAGTCAAATCTCCTCTTGAATATGTCAAGAGTTGGGGCATTCACAACCTCCGCTGGCAGGCCATTCCATTGGTTAATTGCTCTCACCGTCAGGAAGTTCCTCCTTATATCCATGTTGAATCTCTCCTTGGTCAGCTTCCATCCATTTTTCCTCGTCTGGCCCACTGGTGCCCTGGAAAATAGTGTGGCCCCTCCTCTCTGTGGCAACCCCTCAAGTATCTGTATACTGCTATCATGTTCCCCCTGCCCTTCTTTTCACTAGACTATCCATGCTCAGTCCCAGCAACCTCTCCATCTTGGTTTCTAGTCCTCTTATTAGTTTGGTTGCTCTTCTGTAACTTTTCCAGAGTTTCTATGTCTCTTTTGAAGTGTGGTGACCAGAACTGAATGCAATACTCCAGGTGTGGTCTGACCAGGGCATTATAGAGTGATATTAATACCTCCCTAGTGTTGGAGTGTATCCCCCTGTTGATGCAGTTTAAGATTGTGTTGGCCTTTTTAGCCGCTGCTGCACATTGCTGGCTCATATTTAGTTGGTTGTCCACCAACACTCCGAGATCTCTTTCACAGTCACTACTGCTAAGTGAGGTTCCTCCCAGTCTGTATGCGTGTCTAGGGTTTTTTTTTTACCTAGGTGAAGGGCTTTACTTTTCTCGACGTTGAAGATAATTTTGTTAGTTTGGGACCACAGTGTTAATCGATCTAGGTCCTCCTCCTCCTCCTTCTCTTCTTCTTCTTCCTCTTCTTCTTCTTCTGTTGAGGGAATATATTGAATGCATTATGTTATATTGATATTCATTATATGAATATTGATAATATTAAATGTATTATATTGAAGTATACTTTACTAATAAATATCCGATTATTATGATTACTATAGTATGTATATAGTAGGGATACTATGGAGTATAGATGTATCATAGCATCATAGTCTGATTACTATGACTTATTATGACTACTATATTGACTTTTGAAGTCAATGCTATTTCATTCCATTTGTACTAGATTTAAATTCTATGGATAGTTTATTTTCTTCTATCTCTCCCCCTATCTGCCCATCTTTTGTTACTTGAGAAGGATTTTGCAAATGGGGTGTTGCTTTTTGGCATGAAGTGAAATTAATTGGACAAATAGAGGTGTTGATTTCATGACACTTTGTCAGAAGTGTATTACATGCAGGGATTACACTTCAGTGGCATGCATAGAATAAGAGTATATAATTGTACAGGTCATAAACATATTTATTTGGAAATAAATCTAAATGATTCCTAAGGGACCATAGATCATGGGCATGTATCAAGACTGTGGTTCAAACAATTGTGTTCAGAGAATGGATGAACTTCCTTAAAAGATGATTTATTTTATATTGGTAATTAAATATATAAGAATTGGGGATTGTTTTGCAAAATGTTGGAGTCAAGATCACAAAGAAAACAGCTCATGTTTTTCATCTGAAAATAGCAGATGGTGGGCAGATGGTTTAAATTAATATTAATTAATTTTTAAAGAAATCTTAAATTGTTTACCCTGAATGCTCAGAGTTGGAAAGCTAACTGACATCTTCAGGTTAATAGCATTCAAAATCATCTTGTTAAATAATATCAGAGCAGAGTGTAGTATTTCCAGTCTTTTGGTCATTGGTGCTTATAATAAAAAGTGACTCCCAAGATGATTTCTTTGTGATAGGTTGGATTGTAGCCAGAGGAAAAATAATACTGAAATCTCTGAACAGTTTGTGACTATACTATGAATACAGTAATTATTTTTTACCTTTGTTTACAAACTGTTCAAAACTAGAGGGGAGGTGATTTTGAACTTTTATCTGAAAGTTTTCTATCAAGAATTATAAAATTTTCCACAGTAGCGTAACATAAATCCATTATATTTCCAAAAGTAAATCTTCTTGAGTTCTATTGAAATCTTATTCCTAAATACATAAAAGTCAAATTACAGCCTTAATGAGTTTTTAGCCTTAATCTAGAAAACTGGGTTCAATTGTTTCAAAAATTTCACACCAAATACTTCACTGAAATTATTTTTATAGTTTCAGTGACTGTTCATGCATCCAGTAGAGAAACTTCCAATGAGGCATAATTTTATCAATTTATTTGACTTTTCAAGGATGAAACATTGCTACCTTGGACGATGAAAACACATTCAGTTTCTCTAATGTGAATATCACTCAGTGTTGTCCATAGGAATTTACCTCTTTCACCTGAATAATAAATGCAGCATCATGCTACAAGCTTTGGCTCTTTGGGACATATGTGTGATACAGCAATGCATGTAGAAAAGAGGAGAAACAAGGGATGCAATTCAAAAATTTCCCCTACAGGTTCTGTGGGTATGGTTTGATGGGCATAGCAGGGGAAGGATGCTGCAAAATCTCCATTCCTGAGGTGGTATTTGCTGGTTTTTCAAACTACTAAAAGTTTCTGCTACCGATTCTCCAGAACCTGCTGAATTCCCTGGCAGAAACTTCTATTGTCCACATTGTCTCTGCCCATCTCAAGATGCCCCTGGTTCTACTCAATATCAGACAATTATAATGGATTCCACCTTACTTATCAAGAAGGTAGTTCTAGTAGTTCTCCTTTTTGTGTGTGTGTCTCTCTCTCTAGAACTAGTAGCTGTGTTCAATTTTTGTTTGGAAAAGAGTGGGGATCTCAACAGTGTTCAGATAGAAAATGAGAGAGGATGAGCCAGTATTAAGTTTGTGATGAACATAATTTGGCCATAACCTTTGACTTTTAAGTCTTCCCCAAAAGGAAAATTAAGTTATTCTGAGATGTGATTGTAGACTAATGAAAGGCATTGTCAAATTGGAACTTTCTGCATCATGTTAGATCTTCAAACTATGAATGTTTTTAAAAGTAGATATGATTCTTGCTTGTATCTTACAATTACTCTATTTCCTGGTGTTACCCTTGAGCTTCTGATGTAAAAAAATGCAGGACAGGCAACTTGATTTTATGAATATAACATGTGTGTGAACATCTAATGTACATTGTACATGAGTGTGGATGGATTGATGGATGTGGTTTAGATAGATGGACAGATGGACATCCAACGATGAGAGAACCAAGGAGAAATTTCCTCACAGTTAGAACAATTACTCAATGGAATAACTTGCCTCCAGAAGTTGTAAGTGCTTCAACACTGGAGTTTTAAAGAAGAGATTGGACAATCATTAGTCTGAAATGGTACAGGGTTTCCTGTTTGAGCAGAGGGTTGGACCAGAAGCCTTTCAAGCTCCCTTTCAACTCTGTTATTCTGTTATATTCTGGAAATAAGGAATAAACAACTGTTATGTTTTTTTTTTATATATAACTGGAAAATAACTTATGTTTGTGGGCTTTAAAAAGATGGAAAAATGTGTGTAGGAGAACATATTTTTATACACTTAAAGATTCGAGTACGAAATTTTTAGTGTTTTTTTTAAAAAAAAAATCTGTACAGTGGTCCCCCGATTATCGCGAGGGTTCCGTTCCAGGACCCCTCGCGATGATCAGTTTTTCGCGAAGTAGCGGTGCGGAAGTAAAAACACCATCTGCGCATGCGCAGATGGTGTTTTTACTTCTGCCGCAGCAGCGAGGAGCCGAAGATTGGGGTTTCCCCGCCGCCCATGCAAACTCCTCGCTGCTGCCGTGCCCACCGCTTGTCCGCCCGCCGCTTGTCCGCCGCCTGCCTGCCCGCGCGTCCACCCTTCGCCCACCCACGCCGTTCGCTCACGCCGCTTCCCAGCTGAGTCCTGAAGCGAACTTCCGCGTTTGGCTTCAGGACTCAGCTGGGAAGTGGCGCTGGGGTTTCCCCGCCGCCCACGCAAACTCCTCACTGATGCCCGCCGCTCGCCCTCCTGCCAGCAAGAGGGGGAAGACCCAGTGAAGCCGCCCAGCAGCTGATCTGCCCGGCGCCATCTACGCATGCGTGGCCATAGAAAAAAGGGCGCGCATGCGCAGATGGTGTTTTTACTTCCGGGTTGAAAAATCGCGATATAGCGTTTCGCAGTGATCGAGATCGCGAAACTCGGGGGACCACTGTATATGTAACAGCTCTAAATCTGTACCCATGAAATAGAAGTACAGTAATAGCTTTAATGAATAGCATTTACCAGTTTCTGTCCCCGTATATTTCTCAACATATCCAATCTGATTTATAACAAGTGACATCTGCTTGTGAATGAACCATGGGACCCAAAGCAAAACGCCAGAGAAAGCAATCACCTCCGCACAGCAGTGGTGAGCTCCCAGTTCTGACTGGTTCTTAGAAACAGTAGCAGCAGTGGGAAACTCTGCCAACCTGCCCAGAAGCATCGCACATGTGCAGAAGTATCGTGCATGCACACAAACCAGCGGCAAATATTCCAATCATCATTTTTAAGAAAGAAGAAAATCTGTAATTAAAAGTCTTCCTATCTCGGAGGAATTGCAAGGAGTGATTATAACTCCTGACCTGTCAGATATTCCAGACATTGGGAAAGTGTCTAATTTTGAATTGCTTCTAATTTTCTGCCTCATTATTTAAAGAGCTATAAAACTAAGAGTTTCAGTATAATTAAAAACTATATAGAAGCTTTAAAATATCCACTGTAGCTTGATTCATTTAATAAGATGTGGCAGACTTGAAAATGATTGTTACCGTCTCCCAAGAGAAAAGCAACCATTTGAAAATGCATGAGTTTCATAATGAAATCACCTGTATTCAAGTCTATTATATAGAAATAATCTATGATTGCTGAGTATTCCCTATAACGAATGAAGGCAAATATACATTGCATGGTCCAATCTCAGTTGGTCAGCAGGATCAGAGGTTAAGTCTTCCAAGCTTTCCAACTGGTGCTGGAGTCCATGCTCAGGGAATTTCTTCTCTCTACCGGAATTTCCCTATGGCACTAAGTAAGATCACTCCGTATGGGAAAATTACTCATTTTGTGTACGTTTTGGTTACAGATTCAATGAATTAGAAATTAAAAATGTATATTGTTCAGATTTCTTCTTTCACTAAATAATATTTTGCTTAAACGTCTTAGATCTATGGTTACCGCATAATAATATTTACAATCCAAAGTAAAAGCAAACTAAGAGTTTTCTTTATAGAATATAATGTGGCTTTTGTCTAGCAGCAAAGCAAGTCAGAAGGTATCTATTTCTGTTTATGTTGTTTATCCATGAATTCTAAGATAAACATATTATCAGGCCTCAAAGCTGTTGACAACTGTATTCAGTTGGGACCAGAAGAAGAAAGGTTTTAGCACTTTGTTTATATTTATTACTGTATATTTACAAATTTTTGATTGAAGGTGAATTTCATAGCTGGTGTTTCGGAATCTTTCTACTGTTATAGTATTTTGGGAATGTCTCTTCTAGAAGGAAATAGCTTTTCCTATTATCTTTTATTTTTAAGGAAAAATCTTTATTTTTGCTTTTTTACAGTGTTTTGGGTACTCCACAAATGCTATATAGTTTTAAAATTACTGTTTTGTTCAAATGAATTTCAGAGGTTTTCAAAGCTATATTTAACTTCTATACTATATGAAAAACCTGCAAGGAACCTGGGAAAAATAAGAATGTTTTGTTTTAACAAATATTGTGCCTTAATACTATATATTTAACAAATATAAAAGCATAGTGTTTTAAAGAATTTGCATCCAAAAATCTTCCACAAAATATTCTTTCTTATGTTTATTGGCCAGTTCAGAAGATGTTTATGTCAGAGTTTGTTGCAAAAAATCATTTCCAGAAAGCTCACACAGACAAAATGGCTCAGCTGGATGTGTTTAAGCTCTCATTGGCTGACTTAGTTGCTATGCTTATTCATTGGCGGACCTTGTTACCTTTGGTTCTCCCAATCATGAAAATTCTAATAGTTTAGCAAATTTTGGTGTTTAGAAGTGAAAAAATTGTGACTTATAAAGCTTTAGATTTGTTCAGCAAGTGTACTATTTTAGTTAAATCTATGATTTCCGGAATATTTATTATTTATTTATTTATTTATTATTTGGATTTGTATGCCGCCCCTCTCCGAAGACTCGGGGCGGCTCACAACAGGTGAAAAACAATCCAATACAATCCAATTAATTAAAATATTATAAGTTTAAGAAAATCCCCAATACTAACATACACACATACAGGCATACCATATATAACTTCAACGTGCCCAGGGGGAGATGTTTAGTTTCCCCATGCCCGACGGCAAAGGTGGGTTTTAAGGAGTTTACGGAAGGCAGGAAGAGTAGGGGCAGTTCTGATCTCCGGGGGGAGTTGGTTCCAGAGGGCCGGTGCCGCCACAGAGAAGGCTCTCCCCCTGGGGCCCGCCAACCGGCATTGTTTAGTTGACGGGACCCGGAGGAGGCCCACTCTGTGGGACCTAATCGGTCGCTGGGATTCGTGCGGCAGAAGGCGGTCTCGGAGATATTCTGGTCCAGTGCCATGAAGGGCTTTAAAGGTCATAACCAACACTTTGAATTGTGACCGGAAACTGATCGGCAACCAATGCAGACTGCGGAGTGATGGTGAAACATGGGCATACCTGGGTAAGCCCATGACTGCTCTCGCAGCTGCATTCTGCACGATCTGAAGTTTCCGAACACTTTTCAAAGGTAGCCCCATGTAGAGAGCATTACAGTAGTCGAACCTCGAGGTGATGAGGGCATGAGTGACTGTGAGCAATGAGTCCCGGTCCAGATAGGGCCGCAACTGGTGCACCAGGCGAACCTGGGCAAACGCCCCCCTCGCCACAGCCGAAAGATGGTTCTCTAATGTCAGCTGTGGATCGAGGAGGACGCCCAAGTTGCGGACCCTCTCTGAGGGGGTCAATGATTCCCCCCCCAGGGTAATGGACGGACAGATGGGATTGTCCTTGGGAGGCAAAACCCACAGCCACTCCGTCTTATCCGGGTTGAGTTTGAGTCTGTTGACTCAATATAAAATAAGATTTTAAAAGGTGGACTTGTTGATGAATAATATACCAAAAATGCGCACTTTCTCAATTTTGTATTTGTTGTGGAAATACTTAAACTAAGTTTTAGTTTAGATAGCAATGAATAAAGCATAGGAAACATTTTAGAAATATTCACAGATTATATTGTTAAATTTTGTTTATTGTTACCTCAAGAGACAACCTAATAAAAATGGATAATTTGTTACTGGAACCAGAATTCAAAAATTGTTATTGGGATCACAAATATTATGTGATTCACAAATATTAACAGAAATATAATAAAAGGCCAGGCATGTAAAAAGATTGGTGCAATAAAGAATAATGTTGCTTATCCATACAAAGCAAAGTATTGATTTTGTCATTAGATATTTCTTGTGCTTGGGAAAAGGAAAGAAATTTGAAGCACAATATTGCAAGTTTTAACAGCATAGCATATTGTCAATGCTTTCATGGTTTATTTTGCTATTTTTTTCACATCTCAAAACCTAATATAGTAATTTACTGTAATTCCCCTTTTTGTAATGTACATATAAAATGTATACTATATTTATAGTCAAAATCAATTTCTGGTGCTTCCCTCCAAATTATAGTAAAATGTGGCGATCACAGAATGAATACTATCTTCACAGCACCAGAAGTATTTTTGAAAGATCTGGTGCTTTGAGGATGGTATTCATTCTGTGTTTACCATATTTTACTATAATTTGGAGGAAAGCACCAGAAAATGATTTTGACTAAACCCTAGAATACTCTAGAAAATACTGCTTTCTAGATCAGTATCAGTCAGCATATATTTTATGTTGGAAATGATAGTAGCTATTGTACATCATTCCTCTAAGGCAGTGATGGTGAACCTATAGCATGGGTGCTGCAAGGTGGCACATGGAGCCATATCTGCCGGCATGCTAGCCATTGCCTAGCTCAGCTCCAGAACCATGTGCACACCAGCCAGCTAATATTTGGCTTGCATGGAGGCTCTGAGAGGGCATTTTTGGCTTCCGGAGAGCCTCCGGGGGATGGGGAGGGCATTTTTGTCATCCCTCCCCAAGGCTCCAGGAAAGCCTCTGGAGCCTGACAAGGGTGAAAAACAGGCCTACCAGGCACACCAGAAGTTGGGAAATAAGCCGTTTCTGGCCTACAGAGGGCCTCTGGGGGACAGGGGATGCAATTTTTGCCCTCCCCAGGCATTGAATTATGGGTGTGGGCACTCATGCAGGCGTGATAGTGTGTGTGCAAGCGCTTTCGGTACCCAAGGGAAAAAAGGTTCATCATCACTGCTCTAAGGCATTGTTTCACAATGAACTTCTCCTAAAATACAACAGCCAACCAGGGCTAGCTGGAGAATTCTGGGAGTTGAAATCCAATCATCTTAAAGTTGCTGAGAAGTATTACTATAAGACAACAGGTTGCAGAATGCTGGCATAAATTATCATGTGGGCTTTGACCAATTTCTTTTTTTTTTCCCCTTTCAGGAAAATACATTACATTTATAATAAATCCCTTGCAATATCATGCTGTGACCAAGAGCAGCAAGTATCTGGGATTTTCAGAAATTGCAGATCAAATATCAAGCCAAGCCTTTGACCATCCACCAATTATAAATGGGAAATTCCCTGACTTAAATGAACAAATACATAGGAATTATCAACATCTTCTTGGAGAATCATTGGACACACTCTCCGATAACATGATGAGGAATCTCCAAATTATATTTCAGAAAAAGTGTTCACAAATGGTAGATTGGGAAATGGGAAAAATGCGCGACTTCTGCTTCTCTATAATATTTGAAGCCAGCTTTAAAACATTGTATGGAAGGGATCCTCATAAGGATGGCTATAATGTTACTGATGAAATTGGAGAAAAATTTCTCCAATTCGATGCCAAATTTGCTTATTTGGCTCTAAACGTACCAACGATATTGCTGGGAGCAACCAAGAAGATCCGGAGAGAAATAATAAAGTTTTTAAATCCAAAAAAGATGGAGAAATGGTTAGATGTTTCTAAAGTGATCCAAGACAGAAAAGATATATTTGAAAGTTATAACGTGCTTAGCGATGATGACAAAGCAGGTTAGCAAACTTTTGAATGATTGCTTGGGTCGAATCAGATACAGTGATATCTCGTCTTACAAATGCCTCATCATACCAACTTTTCGACATTCAAACCCGGGGTTTGAGAATTTTTTGCCTCTTCTTACAAACTATTTTCACCTTATAAACCCACCGCCGCCGCTAGGATGCCCCGCCTCCGGACTTCCGTTGCCAGCGAAGCGCTTGTTTTTGCGATGCTGGGATTCCCCTGCTGGGATTCCCCTGCAGCATCGCAAAAACACAGAAGTCCAGAGGTGGGGTTTCCCATGGAGGGGAGCCTCAGGGGAATCCCAGCAGCACAAAAACGGGCGCTTTGGCCGGCAAAAGGGGTGAGTTTTGGGCTTGCATGCATTAATTGCTTTTCCATTGATTCCTATGGGAAACATTGTTTCATCTTACAAACTTTTCACCTTAAGAACCTCATCCTGGAACCAATTAAGTTTGTAAGACGAGGTATCACTGTAATTTACTAGAGTCCTTTGAAATAAAATGGCAAAATTTGTGACCTTGAAATTTTTATGTTTTTTTCTCTAATTGGGTAATGGTAACATGTTTTACTCCGAAACAATCCTGTCTGATAATTGATTCTTTCTTCCTCTCTCTTTTTTTTGGCTGAGGTGGTAAAACAAGATACTTAATGGTGATAATGAGAGAGATTATAACTGAGCTGCATTTCCTCCTTTTATTTCGCCCCCACCCTGAAATTACATTTCAAACTATTCTCATTAAGCAGAAAATTAGACTTTCAGAAGCCTATTGGTCCTCATTAGCATTCACTGATCCTTGGCTGGGTCTGTGTCCTAACATCTTTTAATTAGCACACTGCAAATCTAATCAGTGTAATAAACGCTATTAATCTTCCTTTTCACTTATTTTCTCCCAGCACATCATTTCACCTTTCTGTGGGCCTCAGTGGGAAACACAATCCCTGCTATATTCTGGACGATCTATTATCTGTTGAGGCACCCAGAAGCTTTTGCAGCGGTGCGTGACGAAATTGACCATTTGCTGCAGTCAACAGGTCAAGAGAGGAGGCCAGGATGCAGCATCCACCTCAGCAGAGAACAATTGGACAACCTGGTCTACCTAGGTAATTTATTTTATCCTTCCTGAAGAAAAGTAGGCCTCTCCATGTAAACTCTGTTTATCACTCGTTCTGTTTAGTGGGAAGGTGGAGAACCCAGCTGCTTAATTGACATAATAACGATCATTTACATCAATTATAAATTATGTACTTTATAGCTAGAGATACACTAACTGCATGTAAACATAAAAGCCCAGGTAATTAACTAAGCAAAGTATGGAAAAGGTTAAATCAAAGCTTTGCAGATATTTACACAATGTGTACACATATTAAGTCTGAGTCTAAACATCTGCTGAAGTGGAGAATACATTTCAGAGACATTGCTCACAAGATAGCCGAGCAGGGTCTTCTCGTGAATTGAAAGAAAATATTTGGAACAATCAACTTATTCTCAGGGACCTCCTTCTGCTATGCGAATCCCAGTGACCAGTTAGGTCCCACAGAGTGGGTCTTCTCCGGGTCCTGTCAACTAAACAATGCCGCTTGGTGGGGCCCAGGGGAAGAGCCTTCTCTGTGGCGGCCCCGGCCTTCTGGAACCAACTCCCCCCAGAGATTAGAATTGCCCCCACCCTCCTTGCCTTTCGTAAGCTACTTAAAACCCACCTCTGCTGCCAGGCATGGGGGAACTGAGATGCACTTCCCCCTAGGCCTTTACAATTTTATGCATGGTATGTCTGTATGTATGTTTGGTTTTTTATATTAATGGGTTTTTAATCATTTTTAGTATTGGATTATTATTGTACATTGTTTTATGATTGCTGTTAGCCGCCCCGAGTCTTCGGAGAGGGGCGGCATATAAATCCAATAAATAAATAAATAAATATCATCACACTGTACAGCATCCTTTTAAAACATAAAACAGAAATACATCCTCATTTTTCTATGGATTGGCAGCTTGTTATCTACGCAGTAAAATATAAAAATATTTAAAAATCAAAAAAGATATTTTCAAAGAAGAGAAGATATACATACAGTTGACAAACCTCCCACTTTTTAAGCAATTGATAGAAGCAGTAGCAGCAGTCATAGCTTTTCATAATAGGAGCGAAACTTGTTTTAGAAATTATAATTGTCATATCTACAACTATCCCACATATCTTTCTTGAATTTGCACTACCTTAAAATCCTTGTGCAAAATTGCTTTTAAAAAAGTTATTTCTTTATCTTATTGCTTTTTTTAAAAAAATCATTTTATGAATTGTGCAAAAAAAATAAGCTAAGAGAACTATGCTGGAGAAAAATTATCTATCTGGTTGCTCAGAGTCAACATCAACATGATGCTAAGTATCCATCAGGATATCTAAAGATTCACAGACAAATTAACTTCAGTTTACAATGGTGCTTGAAAGTTTGTGAACTCATATTTCTCTATAGATGTGATTTAAAATAATACCTGTTTTCCATGAATAGTTTTGGATAATTTGTTTTAGTAAATAAATGAACAAGCATTGAATTATTTGATCTAGTTTTATAGGTATTTATACAGAAATATTGAAAAGTTGAGAGTTCATAAACATTTAAACACCATTATAAATATACTTGGTCTAAGCCTCATCATACTTCTTTACTATTACTTATGAGTATTCTTTACTATTACTTTGCTATTCTTTATTATTACTTATGAGTACTATGTACTATGTTACACATACCAACTTCATCATGAAAGGTACACTTAAAACCTTTTCTATATAAAGAAAAACTTGGGAAGTTGGGAGGAGGGATAGTTAGAACATACAATACAATGGTATATCAGAAATGGTATGCTATTCCATGCATTTTTACTAGTCTCATCATTAATGGAGATTTATTTATGTAGCAAAATTTGTGACCTGCCTTAATAGTTAAGTCAGGCTAAAAGCACACTAAATAGGACAACTATCCCAACTCATTTCCTTATTCTTAACTTGCTTATGTATAGTTCTGAAATCAAATAGTAATTTTTAGTGTGACCGAAGAAAGTTCTTGAAAAATAATTTCAATGCAATATAATATATTTTTGTCATAGACTCACCTATTGATTTTCCTCAATTCCAATCATTTATATTATATATATATATATATATATATATATATATATATATATATATATATATATATATATATATAATTTTGTCCAATACACAATACACATTGAAAAGAATAAGCATGTAGTAATATATATCAAGGAAAGGATAGAAGAAAAGATATAAGAACAAAAGAATAGAGAAGATATAGGAGATATAGGAGTGACAATTGGACAGGGGACGGAAGGCACACTAGTGCACTTATGCACACTCCTTACTGACCTCTTAGGAACCTGTAAAGGTCAATCATGGATAGTCCAAGGGAAAAATCTTGGGGGTTACGGGTTGACATTATGGAGTCTGATAATGAGTTCCACGCTTCGACAACTCGATTGCTAAAGTCATATTTTTTACAGTCAAGTTTGGAGCAGTTAATATTAAGTTTGAATCTGTTGTGTGCTTTGTGTTGTTGCGGTTGAAGCTGAAATAGTCATTGACAGGCAGGATGTTTCAGCATAGGATTGTAAGTCTAGTTTCGTAGGGTATTTTGTTTCGAGTTGAGGAGTGAAGGGCTCTTCTGGTGAAGTATCAGAAGTATCAGAATTTATTATATTTCTATGCCACTCAACTCCTGAAGGATTCTGGGCAATTTACAATAGGATATAGACAATATATTTGAAAACATCATAAAAGATTAAAAAACAGTTTAAAAATCATAAACATACGGACCTCAAAATTACAAAATCAACAGCCCCAAGCCTGTAGGAAAAGCCAGGTCTTCAATGCTTTCCAGAAGAAAAACTTTAAAAAAACTTTTAAAAAATTATTCACTCTTTCTTGCTTTCAACTAGTCAGTCTCAAGATGGGTGAACACTGCGGTCAAGCAGTAGGAAAAGCAAGTAGAATGCTTGGCTATATAGCTAGAGGTATAACAAGCAGGAAGAGGGAGATTGTGATCCCGTTATATAGAGCGCTGGTGAGACCACATTTGGAATACTGTGTTCAGTTCTGGAGTCCTCACCTACAAAAAGATATTGACAAAATTGAACGGGTCCAAAGACAGGCTACAGGAATGGTGGAAGGTCTTAAGCATAAAACTTATCAGGAAAGACTTCATGAACTCAATCTGTATAGTCTGGAGGACAGAAGGAAAAAGGGGGACATGATCAAAACATTTAAATATGTTAAAGGGTTAAATAAGGTTCAGGAGGGAAGTGTTTTTAATAGGAAAGTGAAAATAAGGAGAAGGGGGCACAATCTAAGGTTAGTTGGGGGAAAGATCAGAAGCAACATGAGAAAATATTATTTTACTGAAAGAGTAGTAGATCCTTGGAACAAACTTCTAACAGACATGGTTGGTAAATCCACAATAACTGAATTTAAACATGCCTGGGATAAACATATATCCATCCTAAGATAAGATACAGGAAATAGTATAAGGGCAGACTAGATGGACCGTGAGGTCTTTTTCTGCCATCAATCTTCTATGTTTCTAACTACAGTTATATCTGGGTTGCTATGCACCAACACTTTATCAATTTGTATTTGGAAATCCCAAAATATTCTAACCTGCTCATTTCAACTACTTTTTTAACTCTTCTATTTCAAAGACTGAAATTGAAATCTTGTATATGCAAAACACTCTTTATTTCCCTGATGCTTCCTGCTTTAAATAAATTATTGTATCATTAGAGATCTCAGGTGGTGAAAGAAGAACCTCAGTTGAGAGATGTGAAAGAATTTTCACTTTTTAAAATTATTTATTTATTTATTTGTTTATTTATTTTTTCAATTTGTATGCCACCCATCTCCCTAGGGACTCTGGGCGGCTTTTGTAAGTATTTGTGTCAATAATCTTAGACAATTTATTTATTATTTATTTATTTATTATTTGGATTTGTATGCCGCCCCTCTCCGAAGACTCTAAATTAATTACATATTTTGGTCTAAATTAATTACATATTTTAAATATTGCCAGACATGTAACAAAGGAGGATTTGTTCACCTTCTTGTCTTCATATCCTCTGTGTAGCAGGTGCAGCTTTAAAATCAAAATAATTGTCAAATCATATTTTCTTTCTTTCTCTTTCTTTCTTTCTTTCTTATTTATTTGCCACCGATTTTGTTAAAGTGACTCTACACAGCTTACAGTACTAAAAACATAAAAACCATAAAAATAAATATTTCTAAAATGATAAAAATGGAGATACAATCAAAGATAAAAATTATAGTTAAAAGATGGGGAGGGAGCCAGATGCATTGGGCGGAGGGGAGGTGGGATTGCCTCTTAATTCATAAACCACTTCGGGTGTTATGCCACACCCTTTGGAACCCAAACCATCTGGTAGAGCCAGGTCTTCATAGAAGATCAAAAGGATGGGAGCCAATCTCAGCTCAGGGATAAAATGTTTTAAAGTACAGGAGCAATTTAGAAAAGAATCTTCTCCTAGACCACACTATCTGGAATTCCTTGACTGATGGGGTCTACAGCATGCCTCCTCTATCAATGTGGATGGAGTGGGTCAGTCCCGTTAGAGCGGGATAGTTCCTTAAAGAATGGAATAGAATGGCAGAGTTATAAGGAACCTTGCAGATAATCTAGTCGAATTTCCTGCACAAGCAAGAGACCCTATACTATTTCTGAAAGAGGGCTATCTAATCTCTTGTTGAAAGCTTTCGGTGATGAAGCACCCACAACTTCTAGTAAGCTTTACATTGGTTGATTGTTCAGTCAGAAAATTTATCCTCATTTCTAAGTTGAATCTCTCCTTGATCAGTTTCCATCCATTATTTCTTGTCTGGTCTTCATGGCCACGCCATGCAGAGCTTTAAAGATAATAACCAGCACCTTGAATTTCACTTGGAAGCAAACCAGCAACCAATACGTCTTGTAGAGCAGTGATGTAACATGGATAACCTTAGGGACCAAAGAACTGCCCACAGCATTGCGCTTTTTGCCAATTGAATTTTATGGATATTTTCCAAAGATAGCCCCATGTAGAGCTCATTGTAGTAGTCCAGATGTCAGATGACCAAAACTTGAATGACTGAGCTCAGAAACTCCCAATCTGAGAAAAATCCTAACTGCTACAACAAGAAACTGTGCAAAAGCTGTCCTAGGTATAACGGCAACCTGATTTTCAAGTCCCAAGTGCAATAAAAACCCCAAGTTTCAATCCAGATCTGTATGGAGTAGTGCAAACCCATCCAGAACTACGTATTTTGAGGTTCCATGCACCCAAAGCCATGTGGTCTGCCAGGGTTCAGCCAAAATTTGCTGTCCCTCATCCAGCCTTCACAACTTCCAGGCACTGGAAGACAATAGCAGCAGCATCACATGTATCACTTTTGAGTATCTTGTTTGTTTGTTTGTTTGTTTGTTTGTTTGTTTAAATGGACTGTTTTCACAATAGTAATAATTCAGACTTTCTTGTACTGTTATATATTGTTTGCTTCTTTCTTTCCTTATTATCTCTTTATAGACTTCACAGCCTAGATTTACATTTATTTCCTGATTCCAGCAATTAGCTTCAATCCCTCCCTTTAAATCTACAAACCCATAAATCACAATACTAGTCAAACCTTTCTTTGATGAAATTTGAGAAATGCATTGGTAGTGTATGTTCTTGAAAATAAAGATATGCTGGGGAAAACATTATCAAAACATAGTTTTTCTGATCCTGGAGAAAGTAATTTCATATACATGTAGGCCTAAGTACATTTCGTCTGCACTGTTTTATTGTGGTTTTTTCTTGCAAATGCTAAGAAAATGGTTAGTGTGTTTCCCCTTCCCCATTTGTCCCCATTCTAATTATCCACATCCTCCTTTAGCCTGCTTATATATCTGATAGCCCTAAATATCAATGAAATATCAGTTGCCATTCTTAATTAAGTTGGACTAAGTTGAAATGAGCATCAGCTGCTAGGTAAATAATACACACATACACAGTTTCCCAGAGATATCATAAATAACTTTTTATCATAGATCTCCACATATCACAGAGTCTATCCATCTCTCTTCCAGTATCTTAAATGTAATATAGTAGGCACATTTATTGATACACATAATGCATACACATAGTTTACATACTGGATATTTACATCCTAAATCTTTCTCCTGTCCTAGGAAGAAATTTTGAGCTACTTCCTGCCTCTGCAGCCTTGAATCTTGTGTCTAAGGGAATCTGCCCCTTTTCTCTTTGGCAAAAAGAAAAATCAAACAAACAAACAAAACAAACCAGCAAATTTTATTTAAAAGGGAAATAGGAAAAGAAGTTGTATAAGTTCCTTTTTAACTTTAATTAGCCACTTCGTTAACAAAGTTCCTTTTTAACTTTAATTAGACTCTTTGTTAACAAAGGCAATGCAATTATAGAGGTATTCAAAATCAAGCAGAATCTGAAAACATCTAATAAAAAATATATAGGGCAGTGATAAGTTCTGAACAAAATTCCAAAGTGATCCATTCTACTAATGGAAAAGCAACTGAAATATAAAGAGATGCCAATCTGCATTAAAAAACGCAAGTATTAAGTTTGTGGAAAGATCATAAGTTCCAGATGCAATAAAGTGGTGTTAAAAATTGAGAGAGAAAAATTAAAATTAAGTCTTAACTAACATTTCCCTTTTCTTTTTAGTCAGTGACTCCTGGAACGATCTCTGTGCCAATTTGTTATCTAGAAAATCCCCCTTCCTTGTTTTGCCTGCTATAATCAGGATATTCTTAGTTTTCTCTTTTTTTTATCTTACCTGGTCATAAAACTTTTCTTTTCTTTTTTTATCCTGGACTTCTACTTTGTTTTTCAAAAGGATTCAGGTTCCCTGTCTCTGACACAGAAGGAAGCATTGCCAGATGTTTTATTGTTGTTGCCTGCATGGTGAACATCATGTGCAAGACAAGATTTTATTTTGAATGGCTAAGCTGTCCTGAATATTAGTTATTTACACTAAAGAGAACATTGTATGGCACATTTTTTTACTAGCTCATAAAATAAAATTAAACAGTGCAAGGATACAAACTATCTTTAAAGTCACAGTAAAAATGGTACTGTTAAACATCACTGTTTTAAGACTGAATGAAGTGGAAGAAAGTCGATATTTTATCTTTGTATCCTGTGATTTATCTAGTTCTGTTCAGTCGTTCTGCAATTTATAGGTGCATTGCATTTCATAATTCTTTTATATAATCACAGTGCTCTGAAAAGAGTAGATGTATCCAAAATTCTTGCATGCTGAACAACTATTTTTCTTTTCTATACTCTTGACACTTACAGGGTTCCTATTACCTGCTTAATATAAAAATTTAAAAACCATTATTTGCAGTGGGGTTTTTTTATTAAACAGTAACAGATCAAGATCATATTTAATTAAAATTAACTTGCTTACCAAAGCCAAATGTACTCATGATTCACAATGACCTTTTATTACCTGCAATCCCTTGTTTTGGCTGGATGATTGACAGCTTGCTGTTTGGCTCCGTGTTGTATTTCAGCTGACAAGACTTTTCATTTTAACTCAATTTGCCTGCCTATCACAAGCTGGTGGCGGGCCAGGCGCAAGTCGGCCAGCTTTGCCTCAGCAGCTTGCTCCATTTCTCATTAGTACGCATTTATTCAGTGGAAATTGGAAGACAAATGCTTGAAGGCATGTGAACTAAGTATAGCAAATTAGGTTTAAAGACTGAATATTTATAAGTATATTGAAATGGCTTCGACTTTTAAAAAAAGATTGCGGATGAATTGGAAGCAGAGAATATAAGAGAAAAGGGGAGTGGGAAGACTCTAAAAATAATACTCTGAGAAGTCTGAAGTCCCCCCTCTTCCTCCCTCCCTTCCTCCTTCCCTCCTTAGAAAATATGTCAACTTTACTGACAATCTCTCTTCATGTGTTGAAGTTTCAGCATCTCATGTGTGTAGGAAGTGGGAAAACATGAGGGTCATGTTCATTTGCTGCTTGGTTATCTCTTGCTTTGCTTTAAATTGCCTTGTTTGTTCAGCACTCGCACAGAAACAGATGTTGTTCTCCAGAGCTGGATCATTTACGGTGCCTCCTGGTGCAAAATGGGAGGCCTCCCAGGCTATCCAGCTGGTCTTACAGGAGTGCTGGCTTATGCCTACTGAAGTATGACAACCACAAGTACTGTACAGGCTGCTGTTTTATCATCTAGTTGTCATTCAGTGTCTAAAATCCAGCATGTAAGAATGGTTGGGGAGGAGAGGAGGGGGCCGGGAAAGAGTGTCATTTTTTTGTTTGTTTATTTTCATGGTCGGCTGCCACAAACCCACACCACTCCCTCCCTTCCTTTGCTGATCAAAATGTGACTCATTACCTTTGTCATCTAAGGATGATCAGCAAGATCGCTCAGAGCAAAAGCCGCAGCTCCATTTCCCCCACATAGCTGGTACCGGAAGGTAAAATAGATTTGTCATTTATGACCTGACCGCTAAGCCGTGCTCTGAGCTCCATTACTGTGATTAAATTCTCTAGAAGAGAAGTTTGTCCAGTTGTCATTTGGGATGCCACAGTGGTCAACAGACTGCCATGCTTCCTTTCAAAATGTCAGCCAATCCGATATGACTTTGTGGCTTGTGCTACTCAAGTGGAAACCTGCTATTTCAGCAGCAGCAACACTTGGCCTGATGATTTCGCTTATCGTTGCTGGGTGTTTTGTGCTTCACTCCCTTCCTCTCACTGGCCCCCGACCAGCTTTGGTGTCCAGTGGCCCTACATATGTCAGTTACCATTTACATACTGCAGCCTACGATGCTCTAATCAGCTTCATTATGCCTAGGCTGCATAAAGCCAAGAAATAGAGCCTGGGTCTTTCTTTTGCATTGGGGGAAGTTTTCTCTTGCCAGAATGCAGCCATTTGACATCGATTGTGCCTCGTGGCTATCCGCAATAGAGGCCATCCATATTCTAGAATCAGAGGGTTTTTTTCCTGGCTTCGTCATCAACAAGCCAACTTGATTCTCCCTGATTATAGTAACGAAGGCAGTCCAAAAAAAATATGCACAGCCTCACTGTACGTCACATTGAATCATGGTGTTGGCCACACAGAACTGACCGCAGCCTCATTTCTTTAGACAAATACATGCTTAAGGGAAAAAAAAAACTCTTGCAGAAAAGCATCCAAATCAGCTTTATTTGCCATGCACTGTTTTTAATTTTTTGTAAAAAAAAAAACAAAAGAAAAACAAAACCACCCACACTTGTAACTGTCTCTTTAAAATGCTTTTAGGCTAAGGTTGCTTTCTTGCAAATTAGCCTTTAGGTTCTAGAGATTGATCAAAGCTGGTCTGGCAAAGAGGAAATTTTAATGCGGGCATTCCAAAATGCACATAAACAACTATTTATATTTCATCTTACATTCTACGGGTGCTCTGGTTTTGGCATTGCTAAGGCTTCTTTTTACACTGATAGCTTAAAGGAGTTATGCTGTCTCCTGCAGGACCCAGCCATGCTGGTGGAGAAATAGTCAGTTTTGATTACTAAGTGAGAGCTGCAGCCCCAGACAGGAGGTACATGCTGATATGCATGCTATCAGAATGATTTATGCAAATTATGCATATTATTCCCAAAGGAATTTCCCCTCAAACTGCCAGGATAAATTGCCGGAAATTAGCCATAAAATCTGTCATGCTAGGAGCAAAAGGTGAAGGCTACTGGGATGGCAAGGACATTTGCCTTCCCAAGCTTTCCAGGTTATAGTGGGCGTCTGGAAAAGGTTTGGGATTTGTGTCAAAGCATTACACGGGATATGGGTTTCCCCCCATTAACTTGTCAAAGTGCCACGCATAATTTGAATTTGCTCAGCCAACAGTAGAAATTATGATGTGGTGATGATATTGCTAAGGGGTCCCGTAATTCCTAGCATCCTAACTTCACAGCTCAATGTATAATTATTTGAGTGCTTCATATTGGAATGCATGATTGAAGTCCAGCACGAGGCCTTTGGAGGAGAGCTCTGAATCTTAAAGTTGATATTGCAACCCTTGCAATGTAATATAAATGCATAAAAATATTCCTGTCTCTAAACAGTGGCATTTTAGTGACATGTACAAATAATGGTTTTCCACCCAAAATCTACTACTTTGCCTTGAGCTTAACTAAATACATCAAATGCTTAAAACCCACCTCTGCCGCCAGGCATGGGGGAATTGAAATTCTCTTTCCCCCTTGGCCTTTACAATTTTATGCATGGTATGTCTGTATGTATGTTTGGGTTTTATAATAATGGGTTTTTAACTGTTTTTAGTATTGGGTTATTATTATATGCTGTTTTATTATTGCTGTTAGCCGCCCCGAGTCTCCAGAGAGGGGCGGCATACAAATCCAATAGATAGATAGATAGATAGATAGATAGATAGATAGATAGATAGATAGATAGATAGATAGATAGATAGATAGATAGATAGATAGATAATATTTAAAAATTCCAAACAGCAAATACTCCCATTAGTCCGACAAGAATGTATTTGTGTCTCATTTTTGGTTCTCCCCTGCCCTTCCCCCCACCTATTTTTCTCTCCATATTTTTTAATAAACTAATTCAGTGGCTGTTACAGGAACTTGTAAGTTCCTGTCATCTTCAGTATTTTTAATGATTTTTTTTGTTCTATTTTTCTCTTTGTTTAAATGCAGAAAGTGCTGTAAATGAGAGTTTGCGATTTTGTTCCTCGTCAACGAATATCCGTCAAATCAAAGAAAGTTTTATTCTCAAGTTTGAAGACAACCATGAAGTCTCTTTGAGAGAAGGAGATTTGTTAGCAATTTTTCCTCCAGTTCTGCACATGGACCCTGAAATCTACGAAGATCCTCAAGTAAGAGTTGACTGCTATTGCACATTATGATTACAGGCATATTTCGACCAGGTTCCTTATAATACAGATTTTTTTTTAGAGAGAGAGAATGGGGAGGTGGGGGACTGTGGAACAAATCTCCCTGCTTTTAGTTCTTTTCAAGATGCCTGCTGCAGGTCAAAGGATTCAAGGTCTAAAGGGAGAAATAATGGCAATGAGACTGACTGCTTTACCCCCTTTGAGACGAACTGACAATTGTTCACTGACTACCATAAACTTGAAGCTAAATGTGGGCTTTGTTTGGAAGTGGATCATTGAATGCCCAAAGAGGGCAGAATAATGGAAGGTGGCTTAAAGAGCAAATAATGTGGGCTATTTAGTTAAGTGCCCCAAAGTATCATTGATTCTCTAAAGCCCCTTTAATAGCAGTGTCTTCTTAAGACGTATGGTTTTTCACCTCTCTTTATAGGGATTGGTCTTTTTGTGGTCAATTAGTGTGGCGTTGTGAACTCAGGATTGTAAAGCTGTTGCTCTGCAATGAAGCTTTGAGGGCAATTGTGTCATCTCCATGTATTTTCTCTTTTCTGAGACTAAAGTTAATGAATATCAAAGACTGCAAATTAATCCTGTCTAGTTCAGCTTAATGCAGCTCCAGAAGTTCATCACCTGCATGCAAATTGGAGGGCTGTTTCCTCCGTTTTTACTGAAATATTTTGTGGCTGCCTTGGAGATGGAAATGGAAGTCACGAGGCTTTTACCAAAAAAAAAATCTGCTTTTTACTGAATTCCATGGAGTCCAGGGATGGCATGACATGTTGCAGTTATGGTTTATAGGGCATATAAACCTATCCAGTGATTCTGATTCTGAGCAGTATTCAACTCCCCAAGCCCATAATTTGGGTTAAATAAATATCCAATGATGAAAAATTAAAAGCAAGCTAATATATTATAAAGCAACCATATACATTAGGAATCTGCCCATGTTACACCAACACTCTGCAGTCTGCATTGGTTGCCGATCAATTTCCGGTCACAATTCAAAGTGTTGGTTATGACCTATAAAGCCCTTCATGACATCGGACCAGAATATCTCCGAGACCGCCTTCTGCTGCACGAATGGCAGCGACCGATTAGGTCCCACAGAGTTGGCCTTCTCCGGGTCCTGTCAACTAAACAATGTCAGTTGGCGGGCCCCAGGGGAAGAGCCTTCTCTTTGGTGGCCCTGACTCTCTGGAACCAGCTCCCTCCAGAGATTAGAACTGCCCCCACCCTCCTTGCCTTTCGTAAACTTCTCAAAACCCACCTTTGTCGTCAGGCATGGGGGAATTGAGATATTTGCCCTTGGCCTATACAATTTATGTATGGTATGTTTGCATGTATGTCTGCTTAATAATGGGTGTTTTTAAATATTTTAAATTGTAAATTATTAGATTTGTTATGAACTGTTTTATAGTGTTGTGAGCCACCCCGAGTCTACGGAGAGAGGCGGCATACAAATCTAATAAATAAAAATAAATAAATAAATAAAATCTGCCTTTCCAAAAACAATTAAAATATTTACTCATTAAAGGGGCAACCATAGTTTCTCTATCCTCAAAGCTTGGTGAAAGAGCAAATCTTCACATATTTTATGAAGGCTCGGAGGGAAGGGCCATCTTAACCTGGGAGAGGGGATTCCCATTGATAGGAGCATCCTTTGGAAAGGGTCCTTAAGTATATTTTTCCTTAGATAAAGGAGACGTCTTGAGAAATGTCCAAACCACTTTGTTTTTCTCAAATCACCAGCCCTGCCCAGTTCCCTTATAGACTGAGGAGATGTAAAGGATGCTTTCACTGACTGACAATAAGCTGCTGATACCTTTTCAAGATACGGTCCTTGATATTTATGAGCCTAATTATTTTGGAATTGGGTTATTTGAAGAAGACCTGCTTCCATCTAGTCGTATCTGATCTTTATATTCTGATCAGGATGCCTTGCTGACCATAATATATATATAAATGCGATAATGGATGAAAATTGCTACCTTTTTCATTCTGCCAGCCGAAAAGTTATGCTGAATCAAAAATCATTTCCTGATGGAATGGCATTTCCAGACAGAGATGGCTCACTCTGGAGTCAGCCTGTTGTAATAGAAAAATAATGTTCTGCCTAACTGGCTCGGCAATGCGTAATAGTCCAAGGAAAAGAAATCAAACACACACGTGTTCTGCTAATCAGCAAACTTGTATTAGATAAACAAAAATGGCTTACTCAAAAAACAGTTCCTAATGTCCGAAAACAATGCAAGGCTTACTTGAGCCGCATACAAAAAACACAGGGAAAAACAAACAAAGACAACCTGGAATGAGCAAAGACGTTTCAGGAGTCCTTTTGAATCATTGAAGTACACAGCAAGTCCCAGAGTTTTCACCTCCCACTTGTCTGAAAAAGTTGGGTTGAAAACTCCAACGGCACAGAAACTTCGAAGCAGGAACCACACAACAACACAGATAAACAGCCACAGTTTGCCTTGGCCTTTTGTTCCCTTTTATCCCTTTAGCCCTCATTAAGGGAACCACACCCAGCCCTCAGTATAAGAACCACACCCAGCCCAGGTGCTCCTATAATGATTTGTAATACTCCTTAAAGTGATCCCTTCTTTGCATAGCTCTTCGGCTACGTAGATCAATATATTGATCTGCAGAAGAACCCAGGGAGGAAAGACTGTATGAGGGACTGCAGGACAAATCTCCTGGGCTGTCTGCTGAATCCTGCATCCCAGTGGCCTCGTCCTGGCTGTTTGCCACATCTTCCTGGCTGTCAGCCAGGCTTTCACATTCACTTTGTGCTGCGTCTCTCCCATCTGTGGGAGCAACAGCTGGCCCAGGCCCAAACACAACAAATAATAATAGTTACCTTTTCAGAAAATGATGCTAAAAATAAAATGTGCTATTTTCTATGCTTTGTATCACTAAAACATTATATTTACATGTATTTGTAAAGTGGGCAGTTTACATGGATAAAAGTATCTATAATGCTAACACCATTAAGCATATAAGCATGCACTAATCAGATTAAAAATTGTTAGACTAGATGATGTTTTAAAAATCAAAATGTTTAAAAATTAAACCACATGTTCTAAGATCACCCGGTCCTCTGAAATCTAGGATAAGGATTGTTGTAGAAAATAACAGCAGGAAAGAGTATTGTGAGGTATGTTTTATCTTTAAACATTTTAGCAATCCTTTCTGGTGACATATGCCATCTATAAAATATCTTATACATAGTCTCTTTATATGCTGTTGCCATAGTCAATTTATAAACTTTCCCAAAGTTGTTGCCATTTATCTAGTTCTATAGTATAACCAAAATTTCTTATCCATTTAATCATTGTATCTTTCACCTGTTCAAATCCTAATTCTTTATAAAGAAAATAATTATTGGGTATTATTATGTCTTAGTTATTATTAGGTATGTTGACCACCTTGATTTATTTATAAAAATAGTAAAATTTGCATTTAAAAAAATAATATAAATAATTGAATTAATATCATAACAATTTGGCCCAGATCAAAGCAGTTTATCCCAATTGTAGGATTCCAATAGTGGTAATTTGCAGACTGCAGTGTTGTCTTTCAGATGTAAAGTATTGGTAATATAAAGCTATAATTTTATTGTTTGTTTATGTTGGGCAGAAAGCATGCAAATATCCGTGTGATTCAACACTCTGTAACTTGTATACTCTTATTTGTATCAAATAGTTTTACTCACTATATGTGTTCCTAGCTTTAATGTGTGGGGAAGGGAGGTATAATGTATAACCGTTATAATCCACATTTCAATTATGAATTTCTCAAGGCAACAGACAACAAATAATGACACAAAACCAAGACAGCTGATAAAAGTATAGCTAAAAATAGTAAGTGTCATTAGTACCATTAAAACAGGTGATAATATGGCTCATATCTAGAACTTTAAAGTCAAGTTAGCAAGTTGGATAGGTCTAAATAGAGGATATCACCATCTAAGTAGCATTCGAAGAAGATCCATTCAGTCACTGATGTACAAAATAGGTACATAGGCTGATGTACAAAATAAAGAACTCAAAAGATAAACTTGGTTAACAGGACATATATATCTGAGACCGACCAATGATGGGCAGGGGTTACTACCTCACCTGGACATGACCTTCAATAGAAGGCAAAATTTATGAAATACACATGGATATCATTATAAGAACTTTATAGGTTGTTAACCTTGAACAACTTCAAGGTTCTCTTGTACCCTTCAATATTTGGTGTGCAGCCAAGTTCAAAAGTTGAATTTAGCTTTTAGAGCTTGTAAATTTATCCATACTGTCTAAACACCTGCTCAAATATAAAAGAACCCAGTGTGATTTGGAACAATACAATTCTTGTAACAAAATCAATTCCTCGTGGGGACAACAAAGAAGGTGGGAAATGCAATGGAACATATAAAATCTGTTTGGAAAAACAAAAAATTCTGAGCTGGTATCACACAATCTCACAGTTGGTGTCAGTCTGTTTCTGTAATGGTTGCAGTGGCACAGTGAAATAATCACTTGTAGAGACAAAAGTGCAGTTCAGTTGTTTAAAGAGGAGACACATAACCTAGGCAACTCACACTACAGTAAAAAAATAAACAACCATTAACAAAATATTTAAAGTTAAGATTAGGAAAATAAAATTAATCACTTGGCTTTATCAATTACATAATATTTCCTTCCTTGCTTGGTTGCTTACAACTATTGTATACTGCTCCTTCTGTAATTAACACCCACTGTAAAAGCAGCCTTGATTGTTTTGGGGAAAGGGGGATGGAGCCCCCTTCTCTATTCCAAAACCAAGGAGTCAAGGAGCAACCATGAAAAAACCCATTCCCGGTGGGGCAGGGGACTCATAGTGATACAGAATAGATACTGTATTTTTCAGAGTATAAAACGCACCAGAGTATAAGATGCGCCTTAGTTTTTGGGGAGGAAAATAGGGAAAAGAATCTGCTTAGCAGGTATTCATCTGGCTAGCGTCCTTAGTCGGGTCAGCTTCAGCACATTATTTTATCCCCTGCTTAAGAGCTTTAAAAAGCTTGATTTGGAGAGTGTAACAATGAAAGAGCTTGCAAGCCAGTAAGAGCTAGGAACATCATTAGCACCTGGAAAGAAACACTTGGAGCAAACAGAGCAATGGAAAAAACCCTGAAAGACTTAGGACTTGGAAAACATTCTTCGCAAAGAGTAACAATGAAAGAACTTGCAAGAAGCTGGGAATATTGTTAAACGTACCTGGTTAGGAGCTGGAAAGAAACATTTAGAGCAAGTAAAGCAATGACAACCACCACCACCCCTACAAAGACAGAGTTTGGAAAACTTTCTTCACAGAGAGTAACAATGAAAGAGCTTGCAAGTAAGAGCTGGGAAGATCGTTAGCAACTAATTAGGCCTGGGGGAAAAAAATCTACATTCAGAATATAAGACGCATCCAAATTATCAGTCTCTTTTAGGGAGGAAAAGGTGTGTCTTATACGCCGAAAAATATGGCAGGCATGTCCTATTTGGATAACATGGACCTGAATTTTAAATAGCTTTAGTAAATTATAATTATAAAAGCTGAATTTAATAACTCTTGAATTTAGATAAGCAATAAGTACATACCCTTCAGAAACATCCATTGTACAGTTTTTACTGGTTGCCTTTCTATACTAACTTAAGTTTTTGTATCATTTTCAAGAGCAGCTCCAGCTCAGCAGTTCCACTTAATGTAGACATGAATTTTTACTTCCCAAGGAACTGCTTCCAATCAGAGTTGGGGGAAGAAATGATGTTTCTTCCAATTTGAGATAGAAAGCTTATAAAAACTACAGTGGAAAGCCCGATTCAAAAACAAATCTCCCAATTGCCTCCTCCTTCAGCCCACAAAAAAGATGAAAGCCAAATTCTTGGCTCTCTTATTTGCATAACATGGTTTCCTGGCTGAATCACAGTTGAATCTGCTAGTGTACAGAATTTAAAAGAAGGGCTTTCAGTAGGGATGAGGTGAGAGTGCACATAAGTGTGTATGAAGGACCATCTGTAAGTTGTGTTTTAATGCATTCACTCTGAAGTCCCTAGTCTGTATTCTGTAATGATTTCCTGGTTGCAACATACTTTAAACAGATGGGCCCTTTATCAATTACTAAAACTATAAACAAGGACAGTGTGCCCTTCTAGTTTCGATTCCAATCATCCCAGATTTTCTGTATGAACATATTGCAAGGTTGTCTCAGTAATGCATGTTAGTGCATTTAGATTTGCCTTCACAAGTTAGAAACATTTCCAGCAAGGATTTCCTGGTTCTGGAATAATTCTTAATAATTTAAGGAATTATTTAGAATTGCCATTGTTGTGGTTTGCGGTAGTGGTGGCAATTAGCAATGTTCTCATGGTTACCATTTCTACAGAGCGGTACTTGTCATGTTTATTTTGCTGTCGCACATTCTCCCCAAATACCAAGGTCACGTCATGAGAAGTACCTTCAGCATGGCCTGGCTTCTGTACAGTTATGTCAAATTTAACAAGCAGGGAATTGGAACCAAAACCAGGAAATGGAGTAGAGGAAAATGAAAAGGTGGTACTTAAGAAATACAGTGATACCTCGTCTTACAAACGCCTCATCATACAAACTTTTTGAGATACAAACCTGGGGTTTAAGATTTTTTTGCCTCTTCTTACAGACTATTTTCACCTTACAAACCCATCGCCGCCGCTGAGATGCCCCGCCTCCGGACTTGCGTTGCCAGCAAAGCACTTGTTTTTGCACTGTTGGGATTCCCCTGAGGCTCCCCTCCATGGGAAACCCCACCTCTGGACTTCCGTGTTTTTGGGATGCTGCAGGGGAATCCCAGCAGGGGAATCCCAGCATCGCAAAAATGGGTGCTTTGCTGGCAACGGAAGTCCGGAGGTGGGGTTTCTAAGCGAGGGGAGCCTCAGCAAAATCACAGCATCGCAAAAACACAGACCTCTGGAGGTGGTGTTTCGAGGACTTTGATTCCCCTGCTGGGATTCCCCTGCAGCATCGCAAAAACACCGAAGTCCGGAGGTGGGTTTTCCCATGGAGGGGAACCTCAGGGGAATCCCAGCAGCGCAAAAACGGGTGCTTCAGCTGGCAAAAGGGGTGAATTTTGGGCTTGCACACATTAATCGCTTTTCCATTGATTCCTATGGGAAACATTGTTTCGTCTTACAAACTTTTCACCTTAAGAACCTCATCCCGGAACCAATTAAGTTTGTAAGACGAGGCATCACTGTATATTGCTCAGATTTAGAAAAAGGGAGGTAGCATGCTGCCCTGAACAACAAAAGTGAAAAAAGGAAGTTACATTAACCTGAGAGAAGTGACTAATTTTACCTCCCCTTATTTTAGTTAGAAGAAGCAAATGCCAATTTATAGTGCTTCTTTTATTATGTTTCATGTACTTTGTCTTAAAATACGATCTTCATGTTTCTGTATCATCACTAATATAGTATATCCACATGGAACCGAAAATCAGTAAGCAGAGGAATAGCAGTTAATCCAATTTGTTTTAAATGAAACCCAAAAGGAAAGGTATCCAAAGGTGTTAAAGCATAGGAAATCTGTTCATGAAATAGAATACAGAGCTGTACGGCTTGATTTGAGTCAAGAGGACCACATTTTAAGGCTTAAGGCACAAATGTGGTCTTACTTGCCTTCCAGAAGTATTCAAAACAAAAACAAAGTAGTTTTTCCTGCTTCTTATGGCCATGTGGCATCTGTGTAACCACTTAATTTTCATTTTTCTTCCAGGCATATAAATTTGACCGCTTTGTGGAACACGGCAAGAAGAAAACAACCTTCTTCAAACAGGGAAAGAAGCTGAAATATTTTCTAATGCCGTTTGGCTCTGGAGTCAGCAAGTGTCCTGGGAGATACTTTGCAATGAATGAAATTAAACTCTTTGTGATATTAGCATTGGTTTATTTTGATATGAATTTAATGGAAGACAAACAACTTGGACATAGCAAGGAAAGAATAGGCCTGGGTATTTTACTGCCAGATTCTGACATAACTTTTCGTTATAAGCTTCGCTCTTAGTACAGAACCTCTTTTGCTTATATATTATATATTATATTATATTATATATATTGCTATATTGCTTATACAAATCAGTCTTTTATTAAATGTAAGCTAGCATTTGTATTTATGGGTGCCTTTAGAGACTTACTCTACTTTCATTATTATTAAGTGTTTTAAATATTATAGACTGTGATTTTCTGTGCAAAAAAGAATGAGAGATCGATATAATCCATATAAATTGTTTTTAATGATACGAATTCTTGGATCTAAGGATCCCACAAGTAATTCTGACTCATGGATCCATTGGCCTTCTACAGAGAATTTGATACTAAAACTAAATTCCCAAACATCTTTTGGGGAAGGTAAAGATCTACTCATCCTGTTGACACATAATCCAGAGTAAATAAGGATCACTTTTTCTATTGATTCTGAAAAAAAATGCCAATAATAACTATTGCTTTTATTTATATTCTTCTATTGCCACCCCGAGGCATGATAACAAGGATTTATCTTTCATTCCTACATTCTCAGAAAACAAATTGTCAAAAAAGCTCAATGTTTTTCCGTGCCAAGGTACTTCTGTTTTGTAGCCAACAGTTTCCTTCCACTGGGGAGTTTTTCAGTAGGCTACAGCATTTGGCAAAAGTTGGAAAACTTGCTAAAAATATAGACCCCCCTTCCCCATCCTCTTCATATATGCTCCATAGCTACCTTGAAGAAGATAGGAAATACTCAAAAGGTTCTTCTTATATGGATTCTGCAATAAGGCAAGGTGGCTGGAAAAATATGACCAAAAGAAAAGACACTTCATGTTGCAGGGATGAAGAGACTCTACTCATCATGGAAAGAAGGAACACAACTCTCACTGACACACTTTATGATGCTTCAACACTTTGACCACCAATTCCATAACCAGAATTGGTTCTGTACATATTTGTTATTTCCCCCCCCCCTTCTCTTCAATCCTGCCAAATGGAGAAGTTCCCGCAGTTAACTTGGCAAAGTTTTTTCAGAAATAATTCGTGATCGCCTTCCTCTGAGGGCTGAGAGGCAGTGACTGAACTGAAGGTCATCCAGCTGGCTTTGTGCCCAGGCTGGGGTTAGAATCCCCAGTCTGCTGATTCTAGGCTGATGCCCTAACCACTACACCAAACTGTCCCTATACATGCACAGTTTTTCCCCCCTAGAAACGGGATCCGTGGTCTTGCAAAGAAATGATTTGTCTAAAGCATTATACAGCTCTAATAGATTATCTGCAATGTAACATAATTTATGAAGCATTAATTAGATAAGGTACCTGTTTGCGCTATTGGTACTCATACGTGGGAAGAAATAAACTTTATTTTAAAATTTATCTGTCAGATTTATTCTAGAAGGTGATGGTGCACACTCTGTGGGCAAATGCATTGTATTTTCAGTTGAAGTTCAAAACCTAGTTATTTTTTACAGAATGATAAGCAAAAGTAACATTATTACAATATTATATGGACATGCTTGCAAAACATATCCACAGTTGTGAAGTGTCCTCCTTTGGCAACCTTTTCTTTGATTTTTTTTTTATTTTTCTACACCACAAAAACAGGCTAACAACATCATATACCTTCGATACAATTTAGACACCTTAAGTACAATTTAAAAGAAAAAACCCCCACATATCAATTCTATTATTTCTTAATCCTAGGTATATAGGGCTTAATTCCCACTTCCTACTTTTTTTCTTATTTTGTCATCCAGGTAACCCAATTATCTT
Organism: Erythrolamprus reginae; assembly: GCF_031021105.1. NCBI lineage: Eukaryota > Metazoa > Chordata > Lepidosauria > Squamata > Dipsadidae > Erythrolamprus > Erythrolamprus reginae. The sequence goes on along the minus strand of NC_091952.1, from coordinate 214,364,964 downwards.
CCAATTAAATTCACGATTGATATTCCTTCATGTATGTAATTCAATATCTCTAACTTCTTAAAACTACGCTGTAATGCCTCCCTCACCTCCATTCATTTTTCTAAAAACTAAAAACTCTGATAAGACTTATAAGACCAGTTGCAGCCCTATTTGGACCGGGAGTCACTGCTCACAGCCACTCATGCCCTCATCACCTCGAGACTTGACTACTGTAATGCTCTCTACATGGGGCTACCTTTGAAAAGTGTTCGTAAAATTCAGATCGTGCAGAATGCACGAGAGCAATCATGGGCTTTCCCAAAAATGCCCATGTAACACCAACACTCCGCAATCTGCATCGGTTGCCAGTCAATTTCCGGTCACAATTCAAAGCGTCCTCACCTATAAAGCCCTCCATGGCACCGGACCAGGGTATCTACGAGACCGCCTTCTGCCGCACGAATCCCAGCGACCGGTTAGGTCCCACAGAGTGGGCCTTCTCCGGGTCCCGTCAACAAAACAATGTCATTTGGCAGGGCCCAGGGGAAGAGCCTTCTCTGTGGCGGCCCCAACCCTCTGGAACCAACTCCCCCCGGAGATTAGAATTGCCCCCACCCTCCTCGCCTTTCGTAAACTCCTAAAAACCCATCTCTGCCCTCAGGCATGGGGGAACTGAGATATTCTTTCCCCCTAAGCCTTTACAATTTATGCATGGTATGCTTGTTTGTATGTATGTTTGGTTTTACAAATAAGGGTTTTTTTTAGATATTTTTAGGATTGGATTTACATGCTGTTTTTGTTGCTGTTGTTAGCCGCCCCGAGTCTGCGGAGAGGGGCGGCATACAAATCAAATCCAATAAATAAATAAATAAATAAATTGATTGATTGATGTAACATGGGTGTATCTAGGTACACCCACAACAGCTTGCGTAGCTGCGTTTTGGACCAACTGTAGTCTCTAAACACTTTTTCAAGGGTAGCCCAGTGTAGAGCTCATTGTAATAGTGTGAGGTTACTTGAAAATCTGACACTAGGAATGAGTCAAGTCACCATTGGCTGACTATGAACCTACCTGAGAAGAAGAGCTAGAAGGTAGCAGTTCTCAGTGGGAGCAGTTGGAGGGTAGAGTACCTTTTCCTTTCCAGCTGTTTTAAGAACTGGATTTTAACAGCACATTTTCCATTTGTTTCCCTTTTTTACCTTTATACAGTGGTACCTCAAGATACGAACCCCTCGTCTTACGAACAACTCGTGATACGAACCCGGGGTTTCAGAAAAATTTTGCCTCTTCTTACGAACTTTTTTCGAGTTACGAACCGGCGTTCGGAGACAGCTGGGAAGCCGCGCGGCTGTTTTAAAAGGTGACAGCCAGGCGGCGGGGCTTCCCAGCAGCCTCCCGAACGCCGGTTCGTAACTCGAAAAAAGTTCGTAAGAAGAGACAAAATTTTTCTGAACCCCGGGTTCGGTTCGGGAGGTTGCTGGGAAGCCCCCCAGTCCGTCTGTGACCTTTTAAAACAGCCACGCGGCTTCCCAGCTCTCTCCGAACACCGAACGCGGAAGTTCAGCTTTGGCGTTCGGCTTCGGGAGACAGCTGGGAAGCCGCGCGGCTGTTTTAAAAGGTCACAGCCGCGCTGGGGGGCTTCCCCCCCGAACCCCAAACCCGGAAGTTCGGCAAAAGTTCGGGGTTCGGGGGTGGTGGGAAGCCCCCCAGCGTGGCTGTGACCTTTTAAAACAGCCGTGCGGCTTCCCAGCTGTCTCCCGAAGCCGAACGCCAAAGCCGAACTTCCGCGTTCGGCGACAGCTGGGAAGCCGCGCGGCTGTTTTAAAAGGTCACAGCCGGGCTGGGGGGGTTGCTGGGAAGCCCCCCAGCCTGGCTGTGACATTTTAAAACAGCCGCGCGGCTTCCCAGCCATCTCCCGAAGCCAAACGCCAAACCCAAACTTCCGCGTTTGGCGTTTGTAGGCTGCTGGAAAGCCGCACGGCTGTTTTAAAGGTGACAGCTGGGCTGGGGGGGTTGCCGGGAAGCCCCCCAGCCCAGCTGGGAAGCCGCGCAGCTGTTTTAAAAGGTCACAGCCGGGCGGCAGCGGGTTTTTTGCGGGGGGGTTTTTGGTTGCACGGATTAATTGACTTTACATTGTTTCCTATGGGAAACAATGTTTCGTCTTACGAACCTTTCGTTTTACGAACCTCCCCCTGGAACCAATTAGGTTCGTATCTTGAGGTTCCACTGTATATTAAATTGGTTGAATGCTGATCTAATTTAAACCCTTACTGAATGTTAAAGGTTATGATTATGTTTTATTGTTTTATTAGAAGTATTGCCCATCACTTCTTCCTTTTCCATATGGAAAACTTCAGAAGCTTTGGATAGTGATAAAAAATGGATTAGATTTATATTAATATCAAATTTTCACCATAGGGATTTTGGATTTTATATTTTTATTTTTTTTAAATCTGGTCTTAATTTTTTTACAATTTCTAACAGAAATCTCTCCTGCTGAAAGCTCACCTCTGTTTTTTTAGACTAATCTGTTACTGTACTTTTCCTGTCTTTGAGAGGAACTGTTTATGGCTAGCTGTAAATTTATTTATTTATTTATTCACTTGTCCAATACACAAATACATAGGAAGAAAAATACACATGTAGTAATATATATAAGGGTAAAAGTGAACTTAGAGAAGAGGATATATGAAAGAAAGAAAATATATATGATAAGTGAGAGAAAGGAAAGACAATTGGACAGGGAACGAAAGGCACACCAGTGCACTTATGTACGCCCCTTACTGGCCTCTTACGAACCTGGAGAGGTCAATCGTGGAGAGTCTAAGGGAGAAATGTTGGGGGTTAGGGGTTGACACAATTGAGTCCGGTAATGAGTTCCACGCTTCGATAACTCGATTGTTGAAATCGTATTTTTTACAGTCAAGTTTGGAGCGGTTCGTATTAAGTTTGAATCTGTTGCATGCTCTTGTGTTGTTGCGGTTGAAGCTGAAGTAGTCATTGACTGGGAGGACGTTGCAGCATATGATCTTGTGGGCAATACTCAGATCGTGTTTTAGGCGCTGTAGTTCTAGGCTTTCTAGGTCCAGGATTGTTAGTCTATTTTCGTAGGATATTCTGTTTCAAGTGGAGGAGCGAAGGGCTCGTCTGGTGAAATATTATTTTAACTGCAAAGTATTTTGGACTATACCAAAAGTGTCAAAATTCAAGCAATATATCAAGACAAAGTTTATTGGGTAAACTGGGCAGAAAGAATACTTTTCAACTTACAAGTTCAACTTGAAAATTTGGATTAAAAGCTTGATAAAATAACCATGGTTTTAGAAATTGGCAACCAGATGCAAATATTTTGTATTTTTGTATTTAAGCCGCCCTGTGTCTGCGGAAAAGAACAGCATAGAAATCCAACCAACCAACCAAATAAATAAACAACAATGCTAAAACAATATTTGCAATAGATAGATTAGAATGTAATTTGATGCTGACAGTTCTGAAAGATGAGGTAGGTTTAGGAAATCCAAGAAAGGTATGGATATAAAGACTCAAAATTGATCAGTGATGAGTTCGACATTTTGAGGGAGATTGTGGAACAGATTTATTATCCCCAATCGGAAAACAAATGTTGAGAGGTGTTATGTTACAATTGAAAGGAGACTGTTTTGTACAACATATGCTATGGAGATACACACAACAGTCTCTTCTGACTTTGGGGAATAAAATCCAACTGCTAGAAAACATTCCAATTAATATCTTAAGGAAAAGCCTTATTATTAAGAATCAGCTGAGGATAAATGGTCAAAGCAATGGAAACTGCAGCTTAATGTTTCCAAATGTAAAATAATACACTTGGGGAAAAGGAATCCTCAATCTGAGTATTGCATTGGCAGTTCTGTGTAGGGCAAAAACTTCAGAAGAGAAGGATTTAGGGGTAGTGATTTCTGACAGCCTCAAAATGGGTGAGCAGTGTGGTTGGGGAGTAGAAAAAGCAAGTAGGATGCTTGGCTGCATAGCTAGAGGTATAACAAGCAGGAAGATGGAGATTGTGATCCCACTATATAGAGCGCTGGTGAGACCACATTTGGAATACTGTGTTCAGTTCTGGAGACCTCACCTACAAAAAGATATTGACAAGATTGAACGGGTCCAAAGACGGGCTACAAGAATGGTGAAGGTCTTAAGCATAAAACGTATCAGGAAAGACTTCATGAACTCAATCTGTATAGTCTGGAGGACAGAAGGAAAAGGGGGGACATGATCGAAACATTTAAATATGTTAAAGGGTTAAATAAGTTCAGGAGGGAAGTGTTTTTAATAGGAAAATGAACACAAGAACAAGGGGACACAATCTGAAGTTAGTTGGGGGAAAGATCAAAAGCAACGTGAGGAAATATTATTTCACTGAAACAGTAGTAGATCCTTGGAACAAATTTCCAGCAGACGTGGTTGGTAAATCCACAGTAACTGAATTTAAACATGCCTGGGATAAACATATATCCATCCTAAGATAAAACACAGGAAATAGTATAAGGGCAGACTAGATGGACCATGAGGCCTTTTTCTGCCGTCAGTCTTCTATGTTTCTATGTTTCTATATTTGATCCTGGACAAATCACAGACAATGACTCTGGTGAATTAGGGTAGACCAGAAGCCTATGTTGACTTTCTGCAAGTGACACACAATAAATGGATTGATACAGAAGTTTCTGAAGTTTAATTTAACTGTTGGTTTTACCTGTTAACTATGTTTTTCATATAGAGGTCTACAAACTTGGCAATTTTTAAGATTGTGGACTTCAACTCCCAGAATTCTCAAGCCAGCTATGCTTAAAATTCCCAGGTTTGGGGACCCCTGCAGTAGATAGATGTCAAGCTAAGTGGGTTAGGTAAACAGTGTTGTAGACATTTATAAATTATGTGTCTCTTTTGCAAGGCAGAAGCATATATTATTTTTGATCGGTATATCACTATCAACTAGGGGAGACAGTTTATGTATCTCTCTGTTTTGTTTTTTTTACCTGTTATGCACTTTTTGAGGGTGGTCTTGTTTAGCTTTGTTTTGTTTTCCTTTTTTGGAGTTTGCATTTTAATATTTTGAATAAAATTTAAAAAAATCAGAATCAGGTAAGTGTGGTCAGTTGAGCTGTTGTATACCAGAGGTGTGCTTTAGGTATGTTGAAAGTGTTGGTGCACTCTCATCCCACTGGTTGTTAGCCAACTTCTCTTTCCGCTGATTGCTGGTCTACTTCTGCCTAGGTTGATTGTTCTTTTTAGATTCGTGCATAAATGAAGAGGAGAGTCACAGCAATAGTTCAGCACATTTATTAACTCCAGGCTGAGGCTAATATGGACTGCCCGCAGGCTGCAGGGAAGCCACTTTTAAGGGCTTCCCTGTAGCCTGCTAGCCACCGACAGGAGTTTAAAATCCCACCACTAGATTAGCCAATCAGTGGTCATTATGCAAATGATTACTATGTCCGTCCTTATGTAACATTTCTCACCACTAGCACCTGGCTATCTCCACGTTTTTCATGCCTTCTTTACTGGTCTGGATATCAACTTCTCTCCAGGATTCCTAAAAAGGAAACAAGGCGAGAAGACCCCCAATTATTTTATAAGCTGAAGAAAAGAGGGCATGTTTCCCCCCACCTTAATCTGTTGTAACTAGTGTTGGGCAAACCCAATGAAATTCGGGTTTGGTGGGTCCGTGCGAACTTGGCAGCTAGTTCAGGCAAGTTTGTGGAACCCGAACCTGCCGAACCCTTCTGGCCCCGCCCTCCTGTCTTCTGCCAAAGCAGCCCGCGGCCGCCGCCCCATGCCTTCCTGTCTTTGCAGCTGGCAGGAGAGCAAGTGAGCGAATGGGTCTTCCACACCCACTTCCCTCCCCCCCACTCCTCAAATCATGGTCTCCTGCAGGCAAAGGAAAAAATAATAATAATAATAATAAAGGAAGGGGGGAGGGAAAGCCATTGCGGTCATCGAGGAATGGGGTGGGGTTTGCAGGTGATGAGGAGGAGGATGGGTGCACGCGGTGTGTGTGGGTAGCGTTTCTCCATTGGGAAAGTAAGACGGCGGCAAGTTTAACGCGCTGAGAAACTTGCCACCTTCTTACTTTCCCAATGGAGAAATGCTCCCCCCACACACTGCGCGCACCCATCCTCCTTCCGATGTCAAAGGGGGGGGGGGGACGGTGGCAGGCAGAGGGGAATTCCCCATCCCCAGTCCCCCAGCCTCCCCACAATGGGATTCCGGGGACGGGGCTTTGACGTAATAGAGATGTCACTTCCTGGCTTTTGGTGTGGAGGCTGGGGGAGTGGGCATTGGGGATTCCCCTCTTCCTGCCACCGCCCCCTCCCCTTTGACGTCGGAAGGAGGATGAGCGCGCACGGTGCGTGTGGGAAGTGTTACTCCGTTGGGAAAGTAAGATGATGGTAAGTTTCTCGGCGTGTTAAAGTCGCCGCCGAGGTGGTCCCCGCCGACAAACTTGCCACAGTCTTACTTTTCCAATGGAGAAACGCTCCACATACACACCGTGCATGCCCATCCTCCTTCCGACATCAAAGGGGAGGGGTGTGGTGGCAGGCAGAGGGGAATCCCACTCCCCCAGTCTCCCCATGATGGGATTATGGGGGCAGGGCTTTGACGTCACGGAGACATCACTTCCTGGCCAGCCGAGGTGACCGAACACCGAACGCAACCCCGAACTTTGCCCAAAATTTTAAAAAAAATTGGGTTCGTGTTCCGCATGCCGAACATTGCAAAGTCCGCATGGACCCAAATTGTGCGAGTTCGGTTCGCCCAACACTAGTTGTAACAGTATTCTCAAATGGAACTTTTATTTTGCTACAATCCTGCTTTTCCTGTTTGTAGTGTCCAGAGAATAATGAGTGAGATTGGATTTGGCATTAACTTGCTTACTTGTTGATTTGCAATTTCTCTATAATTGTCATTTTCAAACACCTGTTTTCTCTTCTATTCATAAGTGGAAATAAACCTACTAATTCAGCAACCAGTTAGTTCAAAGGTACCTAAACTTGGCAACTTTAAGAGTTGTGGACTTCAACTCCCGGAATAGCTGGCTGGGGAATTCTGGGAGTTGAAGTCCACACCTCTTAAAGTTGCCATGTTTGAAGACCTCTGAGTTAGTTTCATTCACCTGGGTTTGTAGCAGGATTCAAATATTTAAAAGACACATCCTATTAGTTAAAACTAAAGAGGGAAGCTGAAGACGAAAGCTCCAGGAACAGAAAAATGGCTTATTTCAAGGCAATGTTTTTGGCGCAGTGGTTTTCAACCTGGATGTCAGGAACCCTTTGGGGGTCAAATGACCATTTCACAGAGACCATGGGAAAAGACAAATTTCCCACGATGTTAGGAATTAAAGCTTCTATTCTGGCGCCTTGGAACATATTTTTACAATCCGACCAATCAGGCATTTAAGTAGGGGGAGTGTCCCACTAAACCTCCTGCCAATCAGCTTAAAGTTCTGTTGGGAGAATTGGCACTAGACTTATGGTTGGGCGTCACCATAGCATAAGGAATTGTATTAAGGGCTGACAGCATTAGAAATATTTGTTTGTTTGTTTGTTTGAATTTTATGCCACCCTTCTCCTTAGGCTCAGGGCGGCTTACAACATGTTAGCAATAGCACTTTTTAACAGAGCCAGCATATTGCCCCCACAATCCGGGTCCTCATTTTACCCACCTCAGAAGGATGGAAGGCTGAGTCAACCTTGAGCCGGTGATGAGATTTGAACCGCTGACCTACAGATGTACAATCAGCTTCAGTGGCCTGCAGTACAGCACTCTCCCTGCTGCGCCACCCCGGCTCAGAGAACCACTGCTATAAAGAAGCTTTGCAAGTACTCACAGAGTCCTGGGGCTCCACCAAACAGAGCTTAACAACTCTGCTTTGTGGGACTTGGCAAGTTGCACAATCAGAGGACGTGCTTGCCTTCTCGCTGGTATCTTCCATACATTTCTTTATTTTGCATTTTTAAAACCTAGAAGCTATCTAGAAATGTAGGAGAGGGTAGGCAAACCAGCTTAAAGAAAACAAGGCAATGATCTGAACTCCCAGGCCTGCTTCTTTTGCTGCTGTTCCCTTATTTCTGTATGCTTTTTCATTCAGAACTAGGATGTCTTGAGATAAATCAGTTTCCCTCTGACAAATGTACACTCAGAAACCATTACAAGATTGGCAATGTCTTGGAAGGGCAGGAAATGGCAATGTGGAGAGCAAATGTTATGCCAGCACAGAGGGAAAAAAGGTTTGCCATCACTGATCCATATGCAAATTGCTCCTTATTCTATTCCTCTTATCACTTCAAAGTCAAGTAAAACAATGGAAGAGATATTCAACTTGTTGGGTTGGTTTTAAAAACAACAACATTTTGTTTTGATGTACTTCTCGACACATATTATTCTGTTTGCTTTATTCTGTTTCTTCAATTTTATGGCTTTTAAATTTGCATGTAGATTTGTGGTATGTACTCATATAAAAATGCTAACCAATCATTCTAAACCACCTTGGAAATTGTAAAAAAAAATGTATTTGAAAAATATTTATTGCTAGGGAAGAGCATTGTACATGGGATTAAAAATCTACCAGATAAAGTATATTGCATACATTGCCTCTTGTGTGGTGTTTATTTATTTATTTAATTTATTTATTTATTGGATTTATAAGCCACCCCTCTCTGCAGACTCGGGGCGGCTAACAACAATGATAAAAAACAACATGTAACAATCCAATTTAATAAAACAACTAAAAACCCTTATTATAAAAACCAAACGTACACACAAACATACCATACATAACTTGTAATGGACTAGGGGAAGGAATACCCTAACTCCCCCATGCCTGGCGACAAAGGTGGGTCTTGAGTAATTTGCGAAAGACACGGAGGGTGGGGGCCGTTCTAATCTCTGGGGGGAGTTGATTCCAGAGGGCCAGGGCCGCCACAGAGAAGGCTCTTCCCCTGGGGCCCGCCAAACAACATTGTTTGGTCAACGGGACCCGGAGAAGGCCAACTCTGTGGGACCTTATTGGCCACTGGGATTCGTGCGGTAGAAGGTGGTTCCGGATGTATTCTGGCCCAATGCCATGTAGGGCTTTAAAGGTCATTAACAACACTTTGAATTGTGACCGGAAACTGATCGGCAGCCAGTGCATATTGGACAACTATTTTGTTTGTTATGTAAGATTTTCGTAAAATTTAAGAAATTACAAAATTTACCAATAATGTACAGTTCCAACTAAGCAACAATAACTTACAATTCTAATGAACATATTGATGATGTTGTCCCCAAGATAATTCACTCTTGAGTCCTTGGATTACAAAGTCAGTGACTAAAATAGAAGTGGCCCATCAGGAATTACAAATCTGGTCATGGCCATCTGATTAACAGGCCTGCTGTTTTTGGACTAGCCATTGTTTCTTAGCCTAAGTTACATCAAGCAATCTTTTTTGCAGAAACAATTTTGGTAGAGGGATACTAAACATATCACCTAAAGCTCCATGAAGAAAAAGTACGAATCTAATAAACTATTCTTCATAGTACTTTGAAATCATGTGGCCATATTATTATAACTGATGCTTGCTAGATAATGACAAAGGAAAAACCTACTGTATAACTTTGTAAAAATTTGAATATTGAACAATATTTCAAAAGCCAGCAAATGTTGACTATTTTATTAAGCTCAAACATTAATATTCCAGTAAAATGTTAACCGCTGGTGAATTTTTAATAACTGTTTTGTTTGCTCTTAAACCATATATTGTAGAAATCCTCATTAGTAACAGCTAATAATAGGAAAAACTGATACAATACATATCTGAATAATTACATATGACATGGAGATAAATCTCATTTAACTTAACTTTCATTTCAAGAAAATCATATGCCTATATATTTCAAATAGCTCAGGGTTTGCAAAAATCATGATATGTATTGTTTCAGGAAAATATCAGTTTTCCCTATTATTAGCTGTTACTAATGAGGATTTCTACAATATATGGTTTAAGATTCATATTGGGAATAAGAAACATCCTGGTTAAAGATTTTCACTGTAATCATGAGGTTTCACAGATTATTTATCAAATGTATCATAAAATACAAAGCTTTTGTACTTCTTGTAAACCTCTGATAAGGTCTCATTAATTTGTGAAAATTTAAGATTTAAAACCATGAAAATGTCATAATTAGATACACATTTTAAATTATATCAGTTTATTACAAAAAGTAATAAAATTATTATGTTTAGATATTAAGGCGGTGTTCTAAATCTTGATCTATTTGTACCTGTATAATTTTGTATAATAAGAATAACATACTTGAATTATAATTTGAAATCCATGTATATTAAAAAAGCTTTTGCAGGAAACAGAATAAATTTCATGGCCAAGTTTGTGTATTTGTTTTATAAATAATATATTCTTGCTTTGTAAAAATGCAGGTTTATCTGTTATGGAGTAGTAAATAAATGAGTGTATCACTGAATAATGTGTTCATCACTTGCCCTTATCAGTTGTTTGAATATACTGTATTAATCTGGAGGAGGCAGGAAGTCAATATTTCTGTTATTTCTTGCCTTGTTACTGCTCTAGCACTTATTCAACATTACCCATGTTCAAACCAATTTCTCAAAGTGATTTATATAAATAACTAGAACTATAAGTCGACTGGCTGTTTTTTAATTTATCCTACAGAAATGCTTCTTAGGGTTTCAGGCTTTCATAGAGATGTACAGATTCAGATGAAAGACAACTTGCTTATAATTTACTCTGTTCTTTTTGCCTAATAATTAAGACTGTGGATAAATTATATTATGTGATATCACATCACAAAGTGCAGTTCATACACATATTCTAATTTGACATTCAAGTAATCCTATGATCTTCACGCCAAACTAGACTGCAGAGATAAGGTCATAGATCAGTCACTTTTAGACGCAGGACATTTTTATACAGTAATGGAGAAAAACTAATGCCACCTGCCAAAATGCTGTCACTTAATGAGTACGAATAAACATTTAAGTGAACAGTGGGTGAATGAAAGGCAGTAAAAATAGGAAGTGTATGCTGAAAGCAATGCAAACAGCAATGCCTTCCAATTAAATTCTTCGAAACCACAATTTTTAAAGACAGTCTTAAATTTCTTGCTGGTTTACAGACATTGCTATTTTTATTTTCATAAATTAAGTTAGCCTCAAGGAATCTCATTCCCAAGTAAATATATACAGAAGTGAATGTAAAAAAGAAGCATTTTTTAAAAAAAGTTCATTAGTCACTTAAGGCAGGCTTACCTTTTAGCTACACTATTTTTTCCAACTACCAGTTTTAATTATTCACCCTTTGAAGTCCCTATGCCTCTCCCTTCCAGTGTGTTGTGTTGTGTGATCTCTCTCTCACTCTGTGTGTGTGTGAGAGAGAGAGAGAGAGAGAGAGAGAGAGAGAAAGTGTGAGTGAGTGAAAGAGAGAGAGAGATTAAGTGAAAGAGAGAGAGAGTGAATAAAAGAGAGAGAATGAGTGAAAGAGAGAGAGTGAGTAAAAGAGAGAGAGAGAGTGAAATAGAGAGTAAAAGAGAGAGAGAGTGAGTGAAAGAGAGTAAAACAGAGAGAGAGAGAGTGAGTGAAAGAGAGAGTGTGAGTAAAAGAGAGAGAGTGAGTGAAATAGAGAGAGTAAAACGAGTGAAAGAAAGATAGAGAGTGAAAGAGAGAGAGAGAAAATATTTTAAAATGCAGGAATAAAAATGCTATGAACACACCACAACTTTTAAAGACTATTTTTCCCCACATCTTGTGTCCTGCTGAAGAGGCAAAGGCAATACCCTTGCGGTCAGGCGGTAGGAAAAGCAAGTAGAATGCTTGGCTGCATAGCTAGAGGTATAACAAGCAGGAAGAGGGAGATTGTGATCCCACTATATAGAGCACTGGTGAGACCACATTTGGAATACTGTGTTCAGTTCTGGAGACCTCACCTACAAAAAGATATTAACAAAATTGAACGGGTCCAAAGACGGGCTACAAGAATGGTGGAAGGTCTTAAGCATAAAATGTATCAGGAAAGACTTCATGAACTCAATCTGTATAGTCTGGAGGAGAGAAGGAAAAGGGGGGACATGATCGAAACATTTAAATATGTCAAAGGGTTAAATAAGGTTCAGGAGGGAAGTGTTTTTAATAGGAAAGTGAACACAAGAACAAGGGGACACAATCTGAAGTTAGTTGGGGGAAAGATCAGAAGCAACGTGAGAAAATATTACTGAAAGAGTAGCAGGTGCTTGGAACAAACTTCCAGCAGACATGGTAGGTAAATCCACAGTAACTGAATTTAAACATGCCTGGGATAAACATATATCCATCCTAAGATAAAATACAGGAAATAGTATATCTATGTTTCTATGTTTTTAATTGTCAAATCTCTCTGATGGGAGATTTTAACCTGTCGAGTCAAGGCGTTCCTAAATGAACGCTCAGCCCAATAGGGAACGCTTTCTCTTACCAGCAGACTGCAAAGGAGGGAGGGAGGGGAGGGGGGGGCTCCCCCACCCAGGAAATGCTTTCAAATACATGAGTTAAACGCTACCAATCTGCCAGAGTTCCGTTTGGTCAGGAAACCGGCACTACCAGTTAAATTCAAGGCGACTTCTCGGGGCCCAAACCCGGGAACTAACGAAGCCTTCGGATACGGACGCAGTGGGACGCGCGGCGTTTTCGACTCGCGACTCAGAAGCGCCGGTGAAAAGATGCGAGCAGCTTTGGAAGAAGGACGTTCTCAACCGGGAACCTTCACAGAAAGAGGCGGCGGCCGCCAGTCCCTTTCGAAGCGGGCGAGGAAGCGCTGGCGCTGGATGCCAATGAGGTCGCCTCGCTTCCGTTGGGCTTTAGAAGAGTTTCTCCTCTTGAAATCAGCCGCCACTCTTTCCCCTTCTCCTTATCTGTAGGCGCCCGTGAGCCCAAGCCTTTCTCCGCGGTAAACCAATGGGGACCTGGGGGTGGGGTGGGCAGAGAAGTTCCCTACACGAAGGAGGGAGGGAGCGAGGGGGGGAGGAACAGAGAGGGAGGAAAGAAGGGAGGAAGGGAAGGAAGAAGGAAGGAAGGGATAAGGAAGGAAGGGGGAGAAGGAAGGAAGAAGGAAGGAAGAGAAGGAAGGAAGAAGGAAGGAAGAGGGAGAGAGGGAAGAAAGAAGGGGAGGGAGGAGGAGAAGGAAGGGAGGAGGAGAAGGGAGGGAGGAGGAGAAGGAAGGAAGAGGGAGGGAGGAAAGAAAGAAGGGGAGGGAGGGAGGAAGCAGGAAAGAAGGAAGGAAGGAAGAGGGAGGGAGAAAAGAAGGGGAGGGATGGAAGAAGGAAGAAGGGAAGGAAGGAAGGAAGGAAGGAAGACTTTGATCAACCCGAAGAGAAAAAGAAAAGGGTCTCGGAGATCTCTTTGACTTTTGGGAAGAAAAGCTGAAATCGAACCTTCGAAGAAAAGAAGTTTGGCCAAGCGGGGGAACTCCGCTCCTCCGAAGTGAGTCTTCCTCCTTTGGCGGCCGCCCGCCGTTTCACCCTGGCGGAGGGGGCGGGGCCACGGTGTCCGGATACAATCGGAATCTCCCGAGCGCCAGGACCGAAAGGGCGGCTCCACTTGCATTCCAAGGGGGCGGGGCAAGAGACGCTTCGCGGCGGCCTCATTGGAGGCGGGAAGGAAAGAAGGCGTGGCCGAAGGGACGCTTGGAAATCTCTGGGTAATTAGCAGCGCCGGCGCCGGCTGGAGACGGAGGGCGAAGGCGGGAAAGGCGCCCAAAAGAGAGCCCTCAGAACGGGAGGGTTCCTCTTTCCCCGCAAAACCACGAGGATGTGGCCCAGTCGGAAATGTGAGAAGCAATTATATTACTGTTATTATTTAAAATCACCTCACAGCCTACAACCGTTCTCTCTGCCTTATTATGTTCAAGCCTACAATAAATGTAACTCTATAGAGTCCAAGGTCCCCAAGCTTGGCCACTTGAAGACTTGTGGACTTCAAGTGGCCATGTTTGAGGACGTCTGCGACATTGAATTATTTACAGAGAAGTCGCCGAGTCTCGGCTGTTAGGGGAGGTTATTTAAAGTAAAGCAATCCCCAAACGACCCAATTGCAAAACAACAACTACTACTACTACTACTACTACTACTACTACTACTACTACCCTCTTTTTTTTAAGAAGCACTAACAACTTGGTCTCCGGATATTACATCTCCCGCCTCCTTACACATCTCGTTTTTCTTGGGGGAGTAATTCTGTCAAAAAAAATTGTTTTTGAGCGCGCGTCTAATTCCTTTTAACCATTTTTTTTAAAAAAAATTAAATGCGTTTTGGCCTTTACAGCTCTCTCTTTTAATTACACGTAGAGGCCGTTTTATCCACGTTCTCTTCTGTTTTTCCTCCCCTCCCCGTCCTAAATCACTTTTTCATTAAAGCTTCTTAATAAGAAAAATCACTTGGCCGCTAGTCATTATCTCCTTCCCTTCCTCGCGCGCAAGTTCACTTACCCATCCTTTCCCTGATTCACTTACTCATTCCAGCAGATCCGCCGCAACTGACGGCTTAAGCAGGGATGCGAACACTCATAATTATTTGTCAAAGTCTGCAAAGTGTATTATAGCCTCTCCCCCCCCCCAACTCTCCCTACTGGTAATTAGTTACCATAGCATCTAATACGTAAATGTGCCCAGAGCACACCATTAACAGTTAAACGGAGGATTCAATTTAACACATGATTATATCTTTCATAAGTCATTACATTGGGAAAGTCAATGTCACTCACGCTGGGACAACCGCGGGATTAGAACTGGGGGCGAGGGGGGAGGAAGAGAGGGAGGGAGGAGACAAGAAAGGGAGCGAGCTCGCCTTGGCAGCCAAGGTGAAAAAGGAAGGGAGGGAGGGGGGTGTACGTCGGGACGGGATGGGCGTCCCTAGTTTGGCTTCAGCAAAAACCAAGGCGCTTGAAGGGGAAATCTTCATTTCTGATGAAGTGATCCGTCAAATAAGGCAGAGGAGGGGGAAGGGGTGGCACGCATGGAGGCGGGCGAGGAAGTGGAAGGGGGAGGGAAGAGACAAGATCAGCTGCTCCTCTTCACGTCTGGAGCCCTGCTCAGGGATTGCGGGTGGGTCCTTGGTGGTTAGGCTTTATAATAGGAGCGCTGGATTTAAAACACCCAAGTAGCTCTCACCGTTCTCACATTTTACATAGGGAGTTAAAGCGCCAGTAACTTAACAGAAGGGGCAAAACGGAAAGTGGCTGAAATTAAAGCGCCAGTAACTTAACAGAAGGGGCAAAAGGGAAAGTGCCTCAAACCAGGAGAGATCAGAAACTTTCTTCTTCCCTGTTTCCCTCCCCCACCCCCAGCAGGCAGGTTTTTACCTCCCCCCCCCTAATTTTCAAGAGGAAGTGAAAGTTGAAAAGGAACAATCCTGTCTCCGGCCATCCCCCCTCCCCCAAGCAGACAGGTTTTTAACCCACCCACCCCCCAATTTTCAAGAGAAAGTGAAAGTTGAAAAGGAATAATCCTGTCTCCGGCGCGTCTGAAACTTTCGACCTGGCTAGAAGTTGGTGGTGTAATTTCTTATCTCAGCTGATGTTTGTCACTACCCTGAGTTCCGCCGTAGCAAAACAAACAACACCTAGGAGAAAAGTCCATTGAGGTACTTAGCGGAAAGGAGAGAGGAAAAGAAAGGCAATGAAGCGAAAAAACCCTTCGCTTGAGTTGGTGAAAAACCACCTTCTCCGGTCGTTCTTGGACTTTTGCTTTCTGCTGCTGGGGTAAAAAAAATAAAACGGGCAGAGAAAAGGGGAAAGGAATGGGAAATACACAGGTGGTCTATCCCCAGAATTACAGCTCTGTTCACAGCATCTTCGGGGAGAGGGAGGGAAAAGGCTCAAACCCTAAGGGAATTTTCTGATCCTCACAATTTAAACTTCGGCGGAGCCGTAAACTAAAGAAAGCTCGCGATCCGGTAGTGCCACCGTGACTTTTCTTCCTGCGGATTGCGAGGGGAGAAAGTTGCTTTCTAAAACTGATAACAGCTGCCTGTTTCTAATCCCAAGACCTGGTTCTGAAGGGAGGCAAGTTCCAAAAGAAATAACTGCACCAAAAAGAGCTTTAAGGAGATACCGCAGAAGCAGCTTTTCGGAAATCCTTTGGCTTTTGAACAAGATGCTATTCGCTAAAGTTTCCTCCTCTCTTCCTAGTTTTGCCCTTTCGCTCCATTCTCTCCCCAGCTAAAATCAAGGGGTCTGCTGGTCTTTTAAGGGCAGGCTTTTCCTACAGGGGGGAATCCAGAAGATTTAAATCTGCCTACGCCTGCCATGTTTTGGGTACGTCTGGTGGTGGAAGGTACAAGCAGACTGCGTTTGATTTCCTAATCAGGATGATGGACAGCGGGAACAGAACAATGCAAACTAATGGCTGTTCTGCTGATCACTTTACCCCTTGATTAAAGACACCCAATTACGGCGCAGAACAGTGTCGTAATTATGTTCCTTAATCACATCCAGGAGGCCTAATTGCCTTAACGACGTGTTTCATTAAATGAATTTAGGTATTATAGTCGACAGTTTTCATACACAGTTGTTTTCAAATTAACATAATATTAGACACCGTCATGGAAAATTGTTTTAATAATCATCATCAGGCGCGCTCCGGGCTTTGTCTGGTAAATATTGAGAGGCGGTTTCTCCCGACGCTTAAGGGTGAGTTGCTCTCAGCCTTGTCTGGCTACCTTCACTCTGCTACACGGCTATTAGTCCTGAAAAGTTGCCGGTTCTGGTTAATTATTTTTATTTTTTTTTAAAGAAAGAAGTGGAGCAGAAAATCTTTATCTGGTGTTCCTCCCCCTTCCATCCTCGGGAGCCTTTGAGAGTTTTCGCTGGAAGGAGGCTGGAGGGAGGTACGAATTGCTGACCCACTGACGGTGGCAGGCGAACCCGCTGCCCCAGAACCTCGTGGGACCGCAGGCGCTGGGCAGTGAGTTCGACCTTCTAGTCAGAATGGGCTGGCACGCTTCCCCCCTGGAGGGAAAAGGTGGATCTGAAAGGATCCTGGGATTCGCTAGGTTATGGAAAGCCTGCGGTACTTTCTGAAGTTTTGCCAAGTACGTCCACCTTAGCGTTGAAAGTCCAGAACTTTCTCGGTAGGAAACCGGAGCGCAATGGACAAACGGAAAGGTTTCCCTCCAGCGGTTCTTGTTAGAGTACCACCTTTCCTTTCTCTTTCAGGAAGCCAGGGCGAAGGCTCACCTGCACGCAGCCTTTCCTCGCCTTCTGAGTACAGGGTGCGGACACTGCGGAGTAAAGGTAGCTGGGCGCTTTTGCTCTTCTTAAACGAGGCCTTTCTTGCGGTTGTCCGAGCAAAGCAAATAGGCGAAGAATTGCGGAGGTGCTTTGACCTTTTCCCACTCCTCTTACAAACGAAAGTGGGATGGAGATTTGTTCAAAATATTTTAATACAAACTATTTTTCTGACATAGATATATACATACAACCGACCATACATCACTGCCCATCCTCTTACTGACCTATTTTCATGTAGACGACTCTTTAATATGTCCATGACCTGCCAAGGAGCTTTCACAGCATTCGTTTTGTCTATCCAAAGCTGACAGACCAAATTTGAATTGTAGGAAGCAGCTGGAAATACTAAGTCTCAAAGATTCTAGGGCTGAAGCAGGCAAGATAAATGTTTTCGGGGACTATTCTTATTAAGAGCTATATCTATGAACCAGTTCTGTCGAACAACAGTTCAAATCCCACTATTTGACCTAGCCACAAATCATAAAAATGTAAACAGAGACAGGCTTAGGCCCAGATCTAAATTAAACGTTTCATCCAGTTTAGTACATCGGAATTATTTTTACAGCTGGAAACAAAATTATTTTTCATCCTACAATGCCAAGCATGCTTAACCAAAGGAGAATACTAGAATCAGTGGAGCACCTACAAATAAATGTGGATAAATTAAGAAGAGAACATTGGGTTTCATTTAATTGAATCAATCAGTTTAAAATTCATGCACTTCAGCTTCAATAGGTTTGAACTGTATGAGAAAACAAATCTATAGTATTAATATTCAGATATATTTTGAGGTAAACACTCATTTACTTTTCCAATTTCTATCATTCTGAAGATAAAATATATGTAACCCTTCTTATAAAAACTGAAATGTCTTTCATCTAAAATAACTTCTAAATTAAAAAAAAACACCTAAATTTATTCTAAAAAAAAAAATCCAACACTACCACATGGAAAAGCTTTCTTTGGCATATCCTTGACAAGAACTATTGCCTGGTGCCTTATGGTGATAGTAATTAAAACATTTTTTGCATGTTGCAAAAAGTTTGTTTAGTCACCACAGTCCAGTTCATTCAGCAATTAAGAAAACACTTCTCTCCTCATTTTTGGACTGAAGCAATTTATTAAAGCTCAATTTATAAATACAGGGATGATGCAACTTAAAAATCCAGATGACCTTTCATAAACCTCAGCAGTTTGGATACATCAAGATTTCTGATTCAAACATCCTTGGCAAATCCAATGTTTCAAACACTTGGCACAAAGTTTAAGTTAATGAGATTTTTAAGAAGCATTTGAAAAATAAAAAGCACACATAACTTTTAACACAGGGTGAATATTGTCATGAAGAGATCTCTGAAATAAATATGTGTTCCGGTACAGATAGCATTGCAAAGTGAAAAGAAACAAGGTGCACATCTTCAAAAGTAATAATCAACTTGCAATACTTCAGCCGTGTGAACATTGTTGTTTTAACATCTTAAGTAAACACTCTCTGCCCAAACTTTGCTCATTTTCACAGGCTCAAAAGTTCAGAACAAATAAAAACACGAGGAATCTCAGAGCAATTTTTGCACATACGGTATCTAATTTCAGGAAGTCTACGTTTCAAGTTTGCATGTTCTCTGGCTCAGAAGCAATGGAATAAAACAACATTTTCCTTTTTTCTTTTTTTAAAAAAAAACCCTTTTAAGTGCCCTTCTTGATTTGTCTGAGTTTACAATCCAGTTTGCTTTCTGCCACCTGTTTCCCTCGCCGCAGCCCAACCGAGCAATCTTCCAAACCACGGTCGCCGTGTAGCAAAAAAAAGTTCCCCAAAGTTTGGAAGTCTTAAAGAAACGATGCGGCGTAAGATTTTTTCCCCTCTCTCTCTCTCCATCTCCAAGTTGTCCGCGATCACATTTCACCCTTCCCCCCCACCCACCCCTATAACCTTCTCGGGGGGGAAAATAAATAAATAAACGCGACCGCGTGTGTTAAACTTCGCTGAGGTCTCAGTTGCGCTTTAAACTCCCCCACATCAACCCCCATTGACCATCTCCCTCCCCTAAAGGCGGCTGCGGCGGGCAAAGTCCGGCCAAGGAAGGACTTTTAAAGGGACGCACGAAGGGCTCGGACAGAAGTCCGTCTCTGTGTGTGTCTGAGTCTTTTAAGGCTTCTCCGTGCACTGTTTGCAGAGGCTGGACGAGACGCTGTTGAAAATGGCACATTTTTCCGGGCAGGAGGTGGCGGGAGGCAGGCCGGCGCTGAAAGGGTAGCCCGCCGCCGCCTGCTCGTAGGCCCCGAGAGCTGGGTGCAAGGCGGCCGCTGCCGCCGCTGCGGCCGCCGCCGAGGAGGGCAGCGAGGCGGCGGAGATGGCCTGGCCCTGGTTGAGATAGGCGACGAGGCGGCGCATCTCGTCGAGGGCCTGTGCCTGCATGAGGATGTAGTTCTTGGCCAGGAGGAGCGTGGCGATCTTGGAGAGCTTCCGCACCGAGGGGCTGTGGGCGTAAGGGATGACGGCCCTCAGCTCGTCCAGCGCGTCGTTCAGGTCGTGCATGCGCCGCCGCTCGCGGGCGTTGATGTTAAGCCGCAGCGCCTTCTGCTCCTTGGACTTCTTGCCCCCGCCGTGGTGGCTATTGGGGCAGGCGCCGCCCTCCGGCGCCTTGAGGAGGGCGCCCCCCGAGCTGACGACGACTCCGGCGCCGCTGCCACCACCGGGGCCCCGCAAGAGCAGCTCGCAGCGCCCGTCGCTGTCGTCGTCCGGGCTCTGCTCGCCGCCGCTGCTCTCGGCCACCGAGCCGCGGCCGGTGGCGCCCGGCCCGTACTTGACGCAGACCGAGCCGCCCAGCGGGTCGCCGGCCACCAGCGCGCCGGCCGCGCTTTCCCTCAGCAGCGCCTCAGAGTCGCCGGGCTCGTAGCAGCTGAGGGGAGACGGCGCCTGGCGGGAGTCGCCGCGCTGCTGGGGCTGGTGGGGGGCCAGGTCGAGCCCCGGGGGCGAACGGAAGGCGGACTCCATTCTCTTGGCCGAGGCGGTGTAGCTCTTGTGGAACAAGTCTTCGTCTGTAGGGAGGTTCAGCGCCCTCTCCATAGTGCCGGCCGGCGGCGGGTTCCCCTCCTCCAACTCCTCCCTCTCCCGCGCCCCCTCCCCCCGCTCGGGTCCTCCGACGCCCCGGCTCGGGGGCTCCTGCCTGGGTCGAGGTCCTCCTCTCCCCGAGAGCGCGGCTCCTCGGTCTGGCCCTCGCCGCCGCCGCCGCTGCCGCCGCCGCGCTCTTCCAGTGTGTCCGCGAGGCAGGCCGCTTTGGCGCGCGTTCTCTGTTTTGTTTTGTTTTTTTCCCTCAGCGAGCGTCTGTCTCGCTCACCGCCTCGATTCCTCTCAGCGCTTCTTCTCTCCCGCGCGGGGCTAAGGCATTGTGAGGCGCCGGCGGACTCTCGGCGCCTTTCCCCCCGCTCAGCTCGGATTCCCCCTTTCGGGAGGTTTCCCCGGACGCGTCAAGTAAGGAGAGAAAAGCGGGAAAGAAGAAAAGAGAGAGAGAGCCGGAGCGCCCGCTGAAGGCGGCGGCGCTGGTGGCTGCTAGTACTCCCGCTGTTGCTGCCGCCGCCGCTGCTGCCGCTGCTGCTGCTGCTGCTGCTATAATAACTGCCGCCGCCTCAGACGGGGGAAGTCTTTTACCTCATTATCTCGCGGCGAAGGTTATTAAGAAGAAGCCTCGCCTGTTGGGACACAGCTTTCCACCCAATCAGGTTAACGTTTTAATTAATAGGATTAAAACGGTAACAAAACGAGCCCAGGCGCTCAGGCTTGGCCCGGAGTCTGGAGAGTTTGCGTTTCACACCGGTCTGGAGGAGGAAGAGGAGACAGGCGGGCAGCTCACGCTTTATTTATAAGAAGAAGAAGGGGGGAAAAAGGCTCCCGCTCCCATTATTCTCCCCGCCATCTGTGGGTGCAGCTCCACGCATATGTTTGCAAGGCGTTGGGTCCTATTAGGGAGCCAACGACTGCCTTTACAGCCTTGACAGGTGCGGCGACTTTCACTCCTCAATGAGCACGCTTAAAAGCCAGTCTGAGGCGAAGGAGGAGGCTCTTTTCCCTCCTTCGGCAAATTGCGGGGCGGCGATGGCGGGCTGAGGGAGAAAGGGGTGGGAGAGGGGTGGCGACGAAGAGCTCGCTGAACACTTCGCCCCTCCGCCCGCCCGCCCACGAAGACGGGCTGCCAGCGGACTTCAGCGAACTTTCCGCCGTCTGACGTTGGGCCGCGCCAACCTTCTTCGCGCCCCTCTGCGAAGGAGGCGGACCTGCTTTGCTTGTCATCCGGCTTCACCTTGGCCTCCACCCATTTGTCTCGCTCGCTTCCAGCGCGTTTCTCTCGCTCCCTCTTTGGGGCGAGGCGTTTCCATCTTTTCCTCAAAACTCCCCCCCCCTCCCCATCTTCACACACACACACACACACACACATTTTCATCCTCTCCCAGAGTCATCGCTCTCTCGCTCTTTTTTTCTATACGGAGCGGACGTACAATTAATAGTTAAGCTTTTAATTAATTAATTGGGGGGAGTGGATCTCCCTCCAGCTCCTCCCGCCCACAACTTTCAAAATCGCTTTCTAACCAACGAGAAACTTGGAGGACAGCCAAATTTATTCTAAACTCCCTAATTTAGTAGATACCCTCTCACCCTTCCAATCGCAGGCTTTAAGGATTGTGGGACCAATTGTCACCTAGGTAGCTCTTAAGTTACAGGTGTATTATTTTCTCTATCTATCTATCTATCTATCTATCTATCTATCTATCTATCTATCTATCTATCTATCTATCTATCTGACTTCTATGCCATTAGCTTTATTACGTAGCTATTATTTTTTTAAAGGGGTGGGATTTCTTTCACTTTTTAGGAGAAAGTTGCATCCAAATGTTCTTTGGAGCCCCGTGTGTGAAGTGAAGCGTTTGCTTTATTTTTAAGATTTATATCTCCATTATCTCCTGTGACGCTGCACTCTTTCTGAGTGGCTGGCGTGGAACAATAAAGTCCTGGAGCCAACTCTTATATTTAGTGTGTATCCATCTGATCCCCTCCACGGAACGCAAACCACTTTTGTTTTTTATTCATGCTCTTCCTTTTAAGGGAGGGCAGTGGAAAGATTTGCTTTTATCTCACATTTTATGACGTCGCCGAAGAATATTTATAATGCTTTCATCAGATCTTATGTGATAAAATAACCAAAGGTTATGATGTTCAGTTTCTCTGGTTTCATTTTAAAAAAAAACACCCAACCTTTAATTGTGTCTTTCTCAGTTGGCCCCAGGTGCTGGACTCTTTTCATTACATTTTGCTCTAATGTGATGAAATTCTAATTCTCTCCTTACCATATGGTTAAATTTCCCCACTGAGAATTAGTTGAAAAAGAAGAAATAATCTATTAATCTCTGTAATAGATTCACAAATGAGGTTTGCCACAGAACTTCGCTTTTGAATGGCAGCATGAGAACAGTTGGGTGTCTTGTTTTAGCAAAGAACAGGAACAGGCGACAGCCGACTCTGTCTGGATTTTTCACCTGGAAGAAGAGAAGAAGCCAAGCACCAATAAAACCTCCCTCGCTTGCAACAACTGAGGACAGGAGCTTTCCCTCTAGTTCAAACTCCGCGAACGTGAGAAGTCGCTATTGAAGCCTTGCCCTGAATAAGGAACAAGATAAACTTATGAAAAAGCCTTCTGCTTCTCTCGGAGCGCTAAACCCCACTCACATCAAGGCACTGGCCCCTAATCCTATTCGACTGTCCCCATCCATTCTTAGAAAACCACTACACATTTTCACTAGTATCCTAAAACTGAGATTTTGTTCCCTGCACCTTATACCAAACCCAACACGCCTGGTTGGTTTGCTTCTGCGACTTGATTTTGGGCAAAGGAGCACTTCGCTGGGAAACTACCTCTGAAAAGAGGGACGTTTCGTCAAGTTCAGTAGAAGATTTCCTTGTAGGAAATAGTAAAGCAGCTGAGTGATTGACGTTGCTTCGCCCTTTGGACAGATAGATCTGTCCAAATGGAGAAGTCAAGGACGCGTCTTAAATAATGAGATTTGCAGAGGAGTGTCTCCCAGGTTTCTCCCCATTGGTCCGTCCCCTAAGACGGTCACTGACTTCCTCTTCAAACACACGGAATTCCTCTTCAAACAAACCCTTCCTACCTTCCACTCCCTCCGACTCTGCCTTCCCAACCCCGACAACCGCCTCTCCGTTTGACAATTCCCGTTGGTCCTGCCTCCCACCAGACGTTCAGATTTTGGCGAAACTTCTCTGTTCAACCCAATCCCCAGAAACGTGATATGGACCTCAATTCAATCATCATCATCTTCTTCTTCTTCTTCTTCTTCTTCTTCTTCTTCTTCTTCTTCTTCTTCTTCTTCTTCTTCTTCTTCTTCTTTTTCTTCTTCTTCTTCTTCTTCTTCTTCTTCTTTTTCTTCTTCTTCTTCTTCTTCTTCTTCTTCTTCTTCTTCTTCTTCTTCTTCTTCTTCTTCTTCTTCTTCTTCTCCTTCTCCTTCTCCCTCTCCCTCTCCTCCTCCTCCTCCTCCTCGATGTTTCCAGGCTCGCAGTGTTTCTGTTGAAGTCTTTGAGGAATGGAAGTTGTTTATAATAGTCACCACCTTTTAGTTTAGTTTGGAAGTAGGTAGAATTTATAGATGGTTTAAATGCAGCGCATATAAAAAAAAAATACCCGAGGAAGGCTCTTTGTGGTTTATGCAGTCGTAAACTTTTGCTGATTGCTTCTGGGAAGTTGTCAGGCTTTTAAAAGTGCATTTCACTTATGGTGCAATGAAAATGCATCTGGCCCAGCGTCTCGTTACCTGGCTTAATGCAACTCAGCCCCCGCGTCATTGCCGAAATCAAATGCCCACTTTTTCATCACCTCGACTGCGAGCCACTGAGTCTTTAGGGCGAACAAGGGAAGCGTCTAACAAATCAAGCAACTTGGTCGTTATGTCGAAGAAATGTAAACTGCCGGTGAACTTTCCTAGACTGCGGGGCGGTACTTCAATTTGCAACTGTGGCCGGCAGGCGAGGCCGGGAGAATTATGTAGGGTTGCAAAAGCAGGAAATTCAAGTCAAGACTCGCAAAGTAATCTCCCTAGACAGTCTTTGCCCTGCCCTGACGTTAGGCATGGATAAAAGGAGGCCACTGGGGCTGATCGTAGGATGGATGGGGAAGGCTGATCTTCCCAGATTTACAGGTAGCACTTGGGCTCCAATTCAATATTAACAGGCCCCAGTATGGCTTGTCACTCAAAGACGGGAATCCCAACTGGTGTTTAAAACAGGTCTCTTGCTATCTGCTTCAGACTACCTACATATTCCTAGTACCTTTTCTTTGTTTATTCTAAAAACGTTGTGTCCCATACCAGTTAATTAAGAACTGTGTGTTTGTTTCTTTATGAAGGTAAAAAGGGTCTTCAATGTGTCAATCCACCCACAGTATGGGTTCCCACTCTCCTATGAACCAAAGAATAAGGTTTCTCCCTTTACTCACAAGTCAACAGAACAATGAGATGTCAATGCATAACATTTGTCAATATGTACCTGTATATCAGAGTCTCGTAGATTACTCCAATGAAAAGTTCATACCCTGAATTATGGTAATTCTGAGAGAGAGGGAGGGATGAGGGAGAGACAAAGATAGAGTGAAAGAGAAGGAGGGGAGGGAGAGAGGGAGGGAGGGAAGGAAGGAATTGATGATCTGCAAGGTCCCTTTCAACTCTAATAAAACAAACAAACGAAGCAATGAAGGAAGGAAGGATATATATATATATTAAATCAAGAGGTATTATTTATTTTGGTAAATTTGAGCTAATCTTAACTTCTGGTGCTTGGGCTAGTTTTCTACAGTTTTCTTGGCAAGATTTTCAGATAGTTGGTTGCCATTTTCTTCCTTATAGGCCTGAGAGAGAGAGAGGTCACCACTTGGACTCATGCCTAAAGGAGGACTAGAACTCATGATCTCCAGATTTACTGCAGATTAAATGATAGTTTAGAAACAACTCATTACAGTTCAATAGATTGTTGTTTCAACTCTCTACAGGTTCAGACTAAGATCACAACACCCCATTCACAGTTTCTGAATATTATCATAGTTGAGTTTATCTGATGATAACAAAAAACCACAACCTTACCACATACTACCAAGAGTCTGGCACTCCTCCATCTTATCTTATCTCCCATGAATGTATGAGTAACCATAGTGCAATAGCACAGCATATTTTATAAAGATTAAAGTGCTTCAGAGCAACAGGATCTATTCCAAAATCTCTACATACTGTAATTTGAAAAACATTCATAATTTCTTTGACACATTCACAACAGCCAACAAAAGCAATAATAAAAAGAAAAGACTGAACCTAAGATAAATTTATTTCATCTGGCGATTATCTGACCTAATCTCAATTCCTTTTTAGACAACTTAAATGAAATGTGGCATTCCTAGTTTAATCACATTTACTTGCAGAAGTACAACTGATATCTGAAGAAAATTAGCCTATATAAAACTAGCCAGACCTGCAGTCTTATTTCCAAGTACACTTAAGGTTAGAGTGTTTGATATCTAAATCTGTGAGTCTACTGGACTGGGCTTTAAGTAAAACTGAGATTTAATTTCAGTTTTCAATCAGAGGCCATTTAATTTTCTTCTTCCTGCACATTATATTAACTACAGTACCTTGGGGATCAAAAGCTGACACATTTTTGACCTGACCCAAAGTCAGTTGGGATTAATAGTGAGTTCCTCTATCCGTTTTCTTGGGAAGCATTCATTTTGCACATCTGAATCAACAGGCTTAGGATATGGGTCCACCGTTCATAGAAGGCAAAGAAACAAATGCATTGGCACGAGATTAGAGAGAGAGAGAGAGAGAGAGAGAGAGAGAGAACGAGAACACAGCTCGGATCAACTTTGGGATCCTTTGGGACACATCCCATCAACTTCTTCGGTAGAGTCCATAGCCAAATGCTACTTGGGGCGAAAGTTGACGAGGAAGGTGGTTGAGATAACCAGCATTCTTCCCTAAGTCCTGGGAAAAAGGATGCAAGAATGGGGATCAAGCAGAGCGCGGAGAATTCAGAGTATGGCAGTGAAAAAAGGACCGAAAGCGCGAAATAAATGTTCGGGGCGCATTTTTCTCCCCGCCTCCCTTTTTCCTCCCTTTGACTTGCCGTCGTTTTGATGTACGTTTCGAATAGAATGCAAAGCAATGGCCTTTGCTCAGCGTTGTCTTGGGGCCCCAGAGGAGAAGTTGCAAAGGGCCCCACAGGGAAAGTCGCCATAGGAAAGGGCCAGCCCAAAAGTTGTGTGGCTAAAGGGCGTTTCCTTTTTATCTGCCCCCTAAATGGGTCTTAAATCCAGATGATCATGAGGATCTGATCCCGCCGTTAAAACCAACTCCCTCCCCATTCAAGCTTCAAAACCAGAGTACCAACATGGCAAAGAGAGATTCGACGGCAGAGCCATTCTCAAGCAGATAGGAAAATAAAATTCTGGACACGATTTTTTTTTTTTTGGTAAAAGCATTTCAGCAGTCGGTCCACCAAGAACTCAGAAACAACTCCCGGACTTTGAGCTAATTCGCATCTCCGGTCCCCATCGAGCACAAAACCACACCTAGAAAGACAAGCGCGGTCATCCGAAAACAACATCCGCTGAAAAGTTTGCTGTGTTGTTGTCCCTTTCGGAGGCAGTGTGACTCCGGTTGGCTTCCAGATCAGATGAAAAGTCTCATTGGGTCCCTTTGTGTTCCCGGGATGGCCGGCACAAAGCAATGAAGCCAACCTGACAGAGATCAGGAAAGTAAAAATTGACAGACAGGACAAACTGTTTCCATTTCTCACTATTATCAGACGTCATTTATATACAACTTCTGCCCTTTCTTTGTAGTCACGATGAATTTTTAAAAAATCAAGTTTAAGGACATTCTGCGCATCACTCACATACAAAAATAAACCAGTTCATGTAGAAATTCACAACAGGTGAACCCCTAGATAGCTACAAAATAGTCACAAAATTTTTCCTTTTTTTTGTCTCTCTCCTACAGCTTCTCATCTTCATCTCCTCTGTAATATATACTGTATACAGAAAGATATACATTGCCCATGTGTTGGTAAACATAAAGGAAGGCTTTGAATTAATGGATTTCTATAGGAAGACATTGAACTTTCTCGCTCCACACAAGTTGATTCACACAGACTCACAAAAATCCTGAAGATAATACACAATGAAATAACATGCTGTTTCATTTTTGTTTTAAAATATTTAGAGATTATCTGCTTATTTTTAGTCTACCATTCCTACTGTTAAGTGCAGAAATTGACACCTTTCAGCTCACATTAAAATTATGCGGTAGCATTTTTCTTTTTTTAAATGTCTCTGAGAAAGAAACTTGGATGCAGGATGTGACTAGAGTCTCTTCTTATAAGTTCCAGCCTGCAATTTAAAATCCACAGCTCCATCTCCTGGAAAAATGAGAAAATGGCTTCATTTAAAGGAGGCAATATATTCCAAGACGTTTCCAATAAAGTTCATTTACTGATTATTTTTTTTAACCAAATTTTATTCCCCGCCCCCCATTTTAAAACACATTACTCTGACTATGGAGAATGTTGTATTTTTTAAATTAAAGACATTTGTCCATTTGCACCAAAATGTACCTGAACATAAGGTAACTTTTCCCCCTGCTACTTCTGCCATTTCTGCCAACCCAATCTTGCCTACATCTCATCTACAGCCTATGAATGAGACATTGTTGAAACAGTCATAAATCATATCAGTTTTTATTGTTGTAAGAAAGTACAATATGCAACTGTGATCTCATTTGTCTTCGGAATTTGGTTTGTGAAGGCAGCATCTGAAATGGCTGAACTGCTATCAATATTGAAATATTTTTCCAGTATTTCCAAATGTACATTATTTTTAAAATGAGCAATTTAAAAAAAAAATTATGTTTATTTTATGTTTAAATTTAAATGTTTATAATAGAAAGATATCAGTCTAGATTTGCAATTTTGGATGCACTCTTATTTTACTTATGAATTGGCTATTTATAATAATAGAAAGACCAACCAGTATTAATTCCTTAATTAACACTGTGATTGAAAAAGTGAGCTTTTTTTAAAAAAATACCTTTTATAATATGTTCCTGTTTCTTTTGTCTATTTTTATTTCTGAGTTTTGTAATTTTTAATGTGTTACAGAAGCAATTTAAAAAAGACCTTAGATTGTCCTGAATTATAAAAATGTCATTTATTTCAACAGTGACCAAGGAGAACTAAAAGTTGCCTACAACCAGTGGTGGATTGCTCCTGGTTCAGTCCGGTTTGGCCCACCCGCCCACCTGCCCAGGATGCTTCTGCACATGCTCAGAAGTATTGCATACATGCATGCACAAGGGTACACATGAAATGATAGCAATGAGATTTAGAGCCCACTACTGCCTACAACCTATTAGGTTTTGCCACCCATTACTTTGGAGGGAAGTCAACTGGCTGGCAGTTACTATCAATAGGAGAACAGAGGCTTGGTTAAAGACTGGTAGTAGGAACACCAACTCTCATGGCAGTTGAATATGATTTCCTACAGTTTCAAGGACATTTGGATGGCACATCACCACAATAGTACATCCATGAAAGCTGTACTTCCTGATTCTCCTAAAAAGAACCTTCTGCAACCGATGTCAATATCCAACGTTCTCAGCCATGTCTATAAAACTTGAGAATTCTGGAAATTGAAGATCATATCTCTGGAAGGTGTTCTAGTTAGGAATGAAAAATAAATAAGAAGGGATCTATATAGTGCCTTTTTCAATTGACAAATTCTATTTTATTCTATCAAATTATATCACATAGGTGTCAACCTACACTGCTCAAAAAATAAAATAAAGGGACCACTTAAACAACACAATATAACTCCAAGTAAATCAAACTTCTGTGAAATCAAACTGCCCACTTAGGAAGCAACACTGATTGACAATCAATTTCACATGCACATTCAACTTTGTACAGAACAAAGTATTCCATGAGAATATTTCATTCATTCAGATCTACGGTGTGTTATTTCAGTGTGTCCCTTTATTTTTTTGAACAGTATTTTTCAAAAACACCAGAGGACAAGGCCAGAAGCAATGGATGGAAACTGAACAAAGAGAAAAGCAACCTAGAACTAAGAAGAATTTTTCTGACAGTCACAATTAACCAGTGGAATGACTTGCCTTCAGAAGCTGTGATTTCTCCATTACTGAAGGCTTTTAAGAAGACACTGATCATCAATTTGTTTAAAATGATATAAGATCTCTTGCTTGAACAGGAGGTTGGACTTGAAGACCTCCAAGGTCTCTTCCAACTCTGTTATTTTATTAAAAAGCACAAACATTTGTCAGCTACAGCTCACTTCATTCTATATTCATAGAATGGCTAGACTGAGGTAGGATTTAAGTTGAGGAGAAGCTGGATGGATAAAGAAAGAAGAAATATAAGTAGTTATTCAGGTACAAGTCAACTTTTTATATTGTACCTAAGGCACCTATTACTATTGGCAATATATTGGTATATATATTTATAGGTTTATTTTGATGTAGCAAACTGCCCAGAGTTGCCAATGAAATTTAATAAATACAGTGATACCTCGTCTTATGAACTTAATTGGTTCTGGGATGAGGTTTGTAAGGTGAAAAGTTTATAAGATGAAACAATGTTTCCCATAGGAATCAATGGAAAAGTGATTAATGCGTGCAAGCCCAAAACTCACCCCTTTTGCCAGCCGAAGCACCCATTTTTGCGCTGCTGGGATTCCTGAGGCTCCCCTCCATGGGAAACCCCACCTCTGGACTTCCATGTTATTGTGATGCTGCAGGGGAATCCCAGCAGGGGAATCCCAGCAGCGCAAAAATGGGTGCTTCGCTGGCAACAGAAGTCCGGAGGTGGGGTTTCCCAGCGAGGGGAGCCTCAGCGAAATTGCATCATCGCAAAAATGCGGAAGTCCTCAAAACCCCACCTCCGGACTTCTGTTGCCAGTGAAGCGCCTGTTTTTGCGCTGCTGGGATTCCCCTGCAGCATCGCAAAAACACGGAAGTCCGGAGGTGGTGTTTCCCATGGAGGGGAGCCTCAGGGAAATCCCAGCAGCACAAAAATGGGCGCTTCGCTGGCAACAGAAGTCCAGAGGTGGGGCATCCCAGTGGCGGCAGCTTGGGTTTGTAAGGTGAAAATAGTTTGGAAGAAGAGGCAAAAAAATCTTAAACTCCGGGTTTGTATCTCGAAAAGTTTGCATGACAAGGGTTTTTTAAGATGAGATATCACTGTAATTTAAAAATTGCCAGCAAATGATAGTGTATTACTTTTGTGGAAGATCATGAAAGGATACTTCTAAGTTTGTGTTTGTTGGGATGCCGCAGCTAGTATACACATTGGGGCAAAGTACACATCTGGGTTTATTATGGGGGCTTGATGCCCATTGTCCTGTCATTTCTTGTTCTTGTGAGAGTCTGTTTCATGTTGCCTAACTGCTTGTACGCAAATATGGGTCCTATACCCTACGCCAGAAAAAAAATACTATGTCCTTGATCAGTATCTTTGTAGATCATTAATAATGGCTTAGAGTGGTGTAAACTTTATGTGACAACTATTTGTGTTATTTTGTTGCCGTGGTTTGTTCTTTTAGTAGTTCTTCCCTGGGAACTGATGTAATTATACTAATTAGTCTATTGATCTTGTTAGATTGGTAGTTCAGTTTCCTGAATGGTTTAATTCTGTCAGTGGACGGACATCTCTGTCAAACAGGTCAAAACAGTGGATGATAGATGTCATGGTTTGTTCTAGGTTGAAGCTTACCTTGTAGTACTAATAGAGATTCATTTCCATGGATCCAGAAGATGCAAATGTCATAAATGAATCTCAAGTAAAATAGAGAAGGTCAGAAAGTTATTGTTGA
Organism: Erythrolamprus reginae; assembly: GCF_031021105.1. Lineage (NCBI taxonomy): Eukaryota > Metazoa > Chordata > Lepidosauria > Squamata > Dipsadidae > Erythrolamprus > Erythrolamprus reginae. The sequence goes on along the minus strand of NC_091952.1, from coordinate 214,333,738 downwards.
CATATTTGGTCCCGGCAATCAGCTGAGGGACATATCCGAATGAGGATGAATTGTGTAATCAGAAATAGTATCATGACATACTGTAATCTTGTAAACATACACATTTATAAATAATTATATTTTAATAGTCCTACTGCAGAAGAACCAGCAATAAATATTATGGTGTCCCAAACGTAAGCATTCAATGACTGGTGAACAAGCCATTTATTGTGATATATTATATATTTTCTTTAGAAATTATGCCTTTTAAACTCCTAGAATCCTCCTCCAATCCCGTATGTGTGCATATGTATGGTACTTTTCATTTACCTAGGTCAGTGTTTCCCAACCTTGGCAACTTGAAGATATTTGGAATTCAACTCCCAGAATTCCCCAGCCAGCGAATGGTGAATTCTGGGAGTTGAAGTCCAAATATCTTCAAGTTGCCAAGGTTGGGAAACACTGACCTAGGGATCGGAACATACCTTTGACTTTGGAAACAAAATATACAACCATGTCAAGTGACATCCATGCTTCCATAAAATATCAGAGAGATTTGTAGGCTTTCAAGTTAGAATTATTATAAACTCTATAAATCATTTTACATGTTTAATAATTTGCTGAAAACATTCAATTTAAAATGTGATAAAAGAAACAGAGTTGTCTCAGAATCACTGTTCAGTATCTTCAAAACATAAATAGAATTTTCTTGGAAATGTAACTATTTTTAGGAAATAAAATTAGCTATATTTTTTTCTCATGTCACCCCTTGGTGACTTATTAAATAATGCAAATAAATGTATAGAATCTCTGAATATTTTACTAAATATGTATGAAATATTTTAGCACAATATATTTATTATATATCTCCAGACATCTGATTGTCAACTTTGCATTTCAAGAAATGTTATCAGCAATTCAGGAAATGTAAAATGTTTCTGTCTAGGAGGCTCTGGGTCCTATGCAACTTTTATTGTCATTGTAAGAATAATTTATTGAAAATCTTAAACCTTGTCCAATTCAACTAACTTTTGATTTAAATGTATGTGCTTCCACTTATGGCAATGAACTGTGGTGAACGCTATCTCCTTCCTTTCACCAGAATTAGATTTTGCAGTTTATAGCACATACTTGAACAGCAAGAGAATATTTTTCTCTGAAGGACATAAGTAAGTGAGCATCAGGAAAATAAAGTCTTAGTTTTACAGCAAACCTCCCCAACTTCTCCAGCATAGCTGGCTGGAGAATTGTGGGAATTAAAGTTGCATGTGAAAAAGCAAAAAAAGGTGAAAATTGCAACAACAACAACAACAACAACAACAACAACAACAATAATATTTGCCCAGGTTCGCCTGGTGCACCAGCTGCAGCCCTATTTGGACCGGGACTCACTGCTCACAGTCACTCATGCTCTCATCACCTCGAGGCTCAACTCCTGTAATGCTCTCTACATGGGGCTACCTTTGAAAAGTGTTCGGAAACTTCAGATCGTGCAGAATGCAGCTGCGAGAGCAGTCATGGGCTTTCCTAAATACGCCCATGTCACACCAACACTCCGCAGCCCGCATTGGTTGCCGATCAGTTTCTGGTCACAATTCAAAGTGTTGGTTATGACCTATAAAATCCTTCATGGCACCGGACCAGAATATCTCCGGGACCGCCTTCTGCCGCACAAATCCCAGCAACCAGTTAGGTCCCACAGAGTTGGCCTTCTCCGGGTCCCGTCGACTAAACAATGTTGTTTGGTGGGACCCAGGGGAAGAGCCTTCTCTGTGGCGGCCCCGACCCTTTGGAACCAACTCCCCCCAGATATCAGAGTTGCCTTTCGTAACCTCCTTAAAACCCATCTCTGTCGTCAGGCATGGGGGAATTGAGACTTTCCCTCCCCCTAGGCTTATAAAATTTATGCATGGTATGTTAATATGTATGATTGGTTTCTAAATTGGGGTTTTAAATTAACTTAAATATTAGATTTGTTTACATTGTATTATTATTGCTGTGAGCCGCCCCGAGTCTGCGGAGAGGGGCGGCATACATATCTGATTAATAAATAAATAAATAAATAACTATTATTATTATTATTATTATTATTATTATTATTATTATTATTATTGTTGTTGTTGTTGTTGTTGACATTATTATTATTATTATTATTATTATTATTATTATTATTATTATTATTATTAATTAGATTTGTATGCCGCCCCTCTCCAAGGACTCGGGGTGGCTCACAACAATAATAAAATACAATAAACAGTGGTACAAATCTAATATTAGTAAAACTGAAGTTAAAACCCCTTAATATTAAAAAAACAATCAATACTACACAATCATAAATCTGACCCGCGTGAGCACCCTCGCGCAAGATTTTGTTTAAGGCGCATGCGCAGAAGCGAAATCTCATGCAGGGGTTCATGTACACATTTCAGGGCACACCCACCTGTGCTGGCCTTTGGAACTAACTAAAAAGCCGTACCGGATCGCCGATCCCATTCATACTGAGAGGGGCCCATTACTGCTGGGACATACAGACATACATTACAGCTTACAAAATACATCAAATTATCTTAAAACACACAGAGCTTACTAAATTGGTCACAGTGAATCAGCAGAAAAAGCAGAGAAAGCAGAGAGAAAGAATCATGTTTTCTGGCTTCCTCTTATGGGAATTTGCAACATTACCTCTTAAAGCTATAGTACTTCAATACAAACAAACAAACAAACACCCATTGTTAGCTTGTTTATATATTGCAAACTCAACTGTTTTGTACAGGGTGGTGTTGTACATACTCCTGATCAGTTGGAGGATGATGAAGATATTGAGGACTCGGATTCAGCTAGTGTTTATGAAGTAGTGGGGGGCCCTGGGTTACAGGTAGTAGAACAGGTGGGAGGCCAGCCACAGGATGGGGCTATGAGTTCAGAATCTAGTGAGGGAGAATCAGACGCTCGCTGGGTTAATCCTAAATTCAGAAGGATTCAGAAACGTAGAGAGCAAAGGTCTGGAAGAAGATATTAAGGAGAGGAATGGGTTAAATATTGTAGTGAGGTAATTGGCACATCAGGGGGCTACTGGAGAAGAAGGGTGGAGTTTCAACGTTGCTGAAAAGAAATATGGACGTGTTTTCACCACGTTAAAGTAAGCCAAAGTATTTTGTATTGTATTTAGTCAGTGCTGCTGCCTTTTTTAAAGCTATGTAGTTAGGAAATAAATCTTGTCTAAGTGAAGCAGGAAAAGGAATGAGAGAGATAACGGACCGAGTGATGTCTGGAATGTGTTGAAGTACAGGAGAGCAGAGAAATAAACGGAGTTGCTTTATTCATGAAATGATGCATTTAATGAGAGCTATTTGTAATTACTAAACTTATACCAGAAACCAGAACAGGTACTAACACAAATTATCTTATTGTATAGTTCATAATAATTAGTAAGAATTTCAGCAAATGAAACTAAATTAACACTTGACTCCTGGGCAGCTGTTGGGACATTTGACTAGTCACACATACTCAGAAGCTTGATTGAAATTCTTACCTAGAATTTAACTCAAAATAATTAAACTGAAAATAATTTGAAGTGTATATATGTGTTTAAACGTGATTAAAATATATTGAAACATCTAGAGTAAATTTGTTCACATTTTGATCCTTTGAATGTGTAGTATTTCGCTTTCTGGACATGACATGCTCCTATATCAGAGGTGCTACCCCTCCCTGAACACCCCATACACCCTAGCAGCTCATTTGAGGGCAGCTTTTAGGGCAGTTCATTCAGGCTGCTCAAACCAGATTACAGTAGCCATTGCATCATTGACCTACAGTGAGATAGGGACTTGTCTATCCTGAGCATGTGAAGATAGAGGGTTTAGGACATTTAGCCTCCGCCAGTTGGATGAAGCTCTTTCCTCCACAGCAGCTGATCGGCTGCTGCTTTTTTCCCCTCGCCCAAAGGCCCCTAGCTCTTGGCCCCAGCCTTTTGGTCACAAAAATCCAAATTCAGCCACAGCCTTTTGGCCACATGGGACACTTCGCCACCACCCAATCAGAACAGTTGTTACAAAATGCTACTTTTGGAAGGAAAGAATGGGACAGTTTGCTCTATCATACACAAACACACACATTGAATGATAGAGATGGAAGGGACCTCTGTGGCCATCTAGTCTGACCCCCTTCTCATTCAGGAGACTTACAGAATGATAGAGAGGGAAGGAACCTTGGTGGCCATCTAGTCTGACCCCCCTTCTCATTCAGGAGACTTACAGAATGATAGAGAGGGAAGGGACCTTGGTGGCCATCTAGTCTGACCCCCTTCTCATTCTGGAGACTTACAGAATGATAGAGATGGAAGGGACCTCGGTGGCCATCTAGTCTGACCCCCTTCTCATTCAGGAGACTTACAGAATGATAGAGAGGGAAGGGACCTTGGTGGCCATCTAGTCTGACCCCCCTTCTCATTCAGGAGACTTACATAATGATAGAGAGGGAAGGGACCTTGGTGGCCATCTAGTCTGACCCCCCTTCTCATTCAGGAGACTTACAGAATGATAGAGAGGGAAGGGACCTTGGTGGCCATCTAGTCTGACCCCCTTCTCATTCAGGAGACTTACATAATGATAGAGAGGGAAGGGGCCACAATGGCCATCTAGTCTGACCCCCCTTCTCATTCAGGAGACTTACAGAATGATAGAGAGGGAAGGGACCTTGGTGGCCATCTAGTCTGACCCCCTTCTCATTCTGGAGACTTACAGAATGATAGAGATGGAAGGGACCTCGGTGGCCATCTAGTCTGACCCCCTTCTCATTCAGGAGACTTACAGAATGATAGAGAGGGAAGGGACCTTGGTGGCCATCTAGTCTGACCCCCCTTCTCATTCAGGAGACTTACATAATGATAGAGAGGGAAGGGACCTTGGTGGCCATCTAGTCTGACCCCCCTTCTCATTCAGGAGACTTACATAATGATAGAGAGGGAAGGGACCTTGGTGGCCATCTAGTCTGACCCCCCTTCTCATTCAGGAGACTTACATAATGATAGAGAGGGAAGGGGCCACAATGGCCATCTAGTCTGACCCCCCTTCTCATTCAGGAGACTTACAGAATGATAAAGAGGGAAGGGGCCACAATGGCCATCTAGTCTGACCCCCCTTCTCATTCAGGAGACTTACAGAATGATAGAGAGGGAAGGGGCCACAATGGCCATCTAGTCTGACCCCCCTTCTCATTCAGGAGACTTACATAATGATAGAGAGGGAAGGGGCCACAATGGCCATCTAGTCTGACCCACCTTCTCATTCAGGAGACTTACAGAATGATAAAGAGGGAAGGGGCCACAATGGCCATCTAGTCTGACCCACCTTCTCATTCAGGAGACTTACAGAATGATAAAGAGGGAAGGGGCCACAATGGCCATCTAGTCTGACCCCCCTTCTCATTCAGGAGACTTACATAATGATAGAGAGGGAAGGGACCTTGGTGGCCATCTAGTCTGACCTGACCCACCTTCTCATTCAGGAGACTTACAGAATAATAGAGAGGGAAGGGAACTCAGTAGCCATCTAGTCTGACCCACCTTCTCATTCAGGAGACTTACAGAATGATAGAGAGGGAAGGGACCTCGGAGCTTCATCCAACTGGAGGAGGCAAAAAGTCCCATCCCCAAGATATATTCCGGTGGACTGAATGGATGAATCTACTGGATTAGGACAACGGTGTCATGAAGGTAGTCTCTGCAAGTGATGTGGTACACTAAGAGCACAGCAAGACATGAAAGGCGTCTCGGTCAACCACTGCACCCAGACAATCTCCAACTGTCTGGACTCTTTTCCTGCTATTGGACCAAGATGGAATCTGGGAAGAAAGAGTGAGGCTGCCTATGCGAACCTCTCCCTCACTTTAATCCAATTCACGTGCAGGTCTTGACACCCCCTCCAAGATGTCAAGGTCCTCTTTGAAAACGATGGACAAACATCACAATTTCACTTTCTATATTCTGAGTTAATATGCTCTTTTGGAATTGGGCATTGAAGTCCAACATATTTAGAGAACATGAAAATCTGCTATAGACTAACATTTTTACAATAAAAAGGACACTTGGAGAAAAAGCAGGAGAGATTTGTGATGGGGACAGCTTTATTTAATGACATTCGTCTAACAGTGTACATACTGTTACAAGGAATATACTAACTCTTGGTTAAATAAAATAAACTTAATTAAGATATGTACAGGTAGTCTTATGTCCACAATTGAAGTCAAAATTTATTTTGCGAAGTGAGACATTTGTTAAGTGAATTTTGGTGTACTTTATTACCTTTTTGCTACAGTTCTTAAGTGGATCACTGTGATTGTTGAGTTAGTAACATGGTTGCTAAGTGAATCTGGCTTCCCCATTGACTTTGCTTGTTAAGAAGGTGGCAAAAAGGGATCACATGATCTTGGAATACTGCGTCTGGAGTTTGATCATATGACCATTGGGATGCTAGAACGGTCATATGTGTAAAAATGGTCATATGTCACTTTTTTCAATACAGTTGTAACTTTGGTCACTAAATGAACTGTTGTAAGTTGAGGATTACCTGTACTGATGAGTTAGGGAAGTAGCGCATGTATATTCATACAAACAGAAATGTATTGGACTTCTATGATTCTCTACAAGAGTGGACTTTTACCATGGAGTAAAAGTACAATACAATATCTGTGACAGGGATGCATTCCTCCTAATTTGGGCCAAATCACCCAAACTGCTAGCAACCCACTGGTACCATCAGGATGGCATCATGGACTCAGTTCGGTTGGTGCCAGTTTTTTTGTTGTTGTTGAATTTTTGACGATTATTTTTTACTGTTTCAATGTTGTTCCCTCGGTCGCTGCTTGAAAAAGGGCCTTCACGGTCACCCCCAGGTTAAAACTGACCTTTATGTCTTCATCCGAAGCACAGCTGATCAGCTCCTCAGCTGTGTTTCAGGCTGATTCTAGTTACTGGAATTGTTTATGACCTATAAAGCCCTTCATGGCACCAGACCAGGATATATGCGAGACCGCCTTCTGCCGCATGAATCCCAGCGGCCGGTTAGGTCCCACAGAGTTGGACTTCTCCGGGTCCTGTCGACTAAACAATGTCTGCTGATGGGACCCAGGGGAAGAACCTTCTCTGTGGTGGCTCCAACCCTCTGGAACCAGCTCTCCCCAGAGATTAGAATTGCCCCCACCCTCCTTGCCTTTCGTAAACTCCTTAAAACCCACCTCTGTCGTCAGGCATGGGAGAACTAAGACATCTCCCCCTTGCTCATGTAGTTTTTGTGTATGATATCATTGTGTGTATGTTTTTATATATTGGGGTTTTTTTTAGACTTTTTAATGTAAAATTGTTATTTTTAGATTTTAAATATTAGATTTGTTACCATGTATTGTTGTTTATCACTGTTGTGAGCCGCCCTGTAGGGATTGCAGAGGCCAAGACAAACAATGAGAAGACCAAGACAAACAATGAGATGACCAAGACAAACAATGAGATGACCAAGACAAACATTGAGAGACCAAGACAAACATTGAGAGAGTAAACTAGCTAGGCTTAGGATGAGAAGTGAAGCTTATCTGGACAGCTTAAGTGGAAGTTCACTGGAAAAGGACATTTCCTGTATGACTCATGAGATAGCCATGCATTCAATAAGACTATGGACAAATAGAAATTCCCCAACACCTCATGGCAGGAGTATAATTGGTCAGCAGCTCAGCCCCTGATTGGAGCATTAAGTAACTAGAATATAACCAATTAGAAGTTTAGGATATGTAACAAGTACCAATTAGAAACTTAGGATATATAACCAATAGGATGACAGTGTTTATGGAATTGAGCCAATGAAATTATGCTTTTGTAAACCTGTAAACCCCTCACTTTGCATATGAGAAGGTATAAAAGAAGCTTGTCTGTACAATAAAACTTTGTCACTTTACCCAGACCATTGACTCCGTGTCTCATTGGCGCTCACTGGTAATGGTCTCAGGATCGGGCTTCGTGAGGTGAACCACCACAGGGTTGTCGGGACCCTCGTTTAGCGGGGATCACATCTCGTCACCGCCCCAAGTCTACGGAGAGGGGCGGCATACAAATCTAAATAATAATAATAATAATAATAATAATAATAATAATAATAATAATCATCATCATCATCATCATCATCATCATCATCGTCATCATCATCATGTGCAGAAGCCAAATTGGATGAAGGAATGTGCGTGCATGTGCACACAAAACATGCATGTATGTGCAAAACATTACAATGGAAACCAGCAGCAAGGTAAGCAGGACCCACCCCTGATCTCTGGTAAAAACCTCCGGGCATTAGAGGCACAAACTCTTGCGCAATTTCACAGAGCAGGAAAAAGTAAATATAGTGGTAGCTCTACATACGAATTTAATCAATGTAAAGGCAAATAATGCATGCAATTGGGGAAACCACAGGGAGGGTGGAGGCCCTGTTTCCTCCCAGAAGATTCCTAGAGAGGCCCCATGGAGACTTCTCCCTGCCTTTTCCAGCCCTGTTTCCTCCCAGGAGCTTCCTATAGAGGTCCCGCAGAGGCTTCTCCCTGCCTTTTCTGGCCCTATTTCCTCCCAGGAGTTTCCTAAAGAGGGCCCACAAAGGTTTCTCCCTACCTTTTCTGGCCCTGTTTCCTCCAAGAAGAATTCTAGAGAGGCCCCACAAAGGCTTCTCTCCGCCTTTTCGGGCCCTGTTTCCTCCAAGAACATTCCTAGAGAGGCCCCACAGAGGCTTCTCCCTGCCTTTTTCAATTACAGTTTTGGAGGCTCAGGTTTGTAAGTGAAAAATGGTTCTTGAGAAGAAGCAAAAAAATCTTGAACACCCAGTTTTTATCTAGAAAGGTTTGTAAGTAGAGGTGTTCTTAGGTAGAGGTACCACTGTACTGTATAAACATGTTTCCATTAGTGTCAATGAGATCAATATTTCAGTGTACAATTACCATGATTAGACAACATATCTACTGCTATATTGTGTATGCATTTGAATACATCTCTGTTTCCCCAGCCCCCAAACTCCTTTCTCTGTATACATAAAATTGTATAGGGGGAAAATAAGCTATTTAAGACATTCCGTGAATATCTGAAAACAAGGGGAGGCAAAGTGAAAAACCTTCTGAAAATAAAGGGACATTTTTCATGCACGGATACTTAATTCTTATTTACACAGCAGACCATAAGGTGTACTCAGATCTTAGAAATTAAAGGCAAAAAAAATGGGGAGGTCATTATATCCATCTGGAAGCCCGTCTGCTTGGACACCCTTCTGAAATAAATTCTGAAAATGACATCTTACATAGAAATTGTTCAGATTTTTCATGCCGATTTATCATTCTGTTTCTTCAATTTCAAAGCAAACTTTTTCCCCAACACTTTCCTTCCGTGGCTATTGTTTTAATGCATAATATTTTATGTTAACTGTAACAGAACAAATCCAGTCCATAAAGTCAAGGCAGATGCTGAATTGCAAAGGTATTCAAAGGTTGAACACCAGAAGCATGATTTCATTTTTTTTGTAGTGTAAGAAATTACAGATAATCTTTGATTTATGACTGGCTGCATAGTGACCATTCAAAGTTTCTCTCTCTCTCTCTCTCTCTCTCCATCCATCCATCCATCCATCCATCCATACATCCATACATACATACCTATCTATCGATCTCTCTCTCTCTCTCTCATCTATCTATCATCTATCTATCTATCTATCTATCTATCTATCTATCTATCTATCTATCAATCATCTATCTATCTATCTATCTATCTATCTATCTATCTATCTATCTATCATCTATCTATCTATCTATCTATCTATCTTTCTCTCTCTCTCTCTCTCTCTCTCTATCTATCATTTATCTATCATCTATCATCTATCTATCTATCTATCTATCTATAATCTATCAATCTATCTATCATCTATCTATCTATCTATCTATCTATCTATCTATCTATCATCTATCTATCTATCTATCTATCTATCTATCTATCTATCTATCTATCTATCTATAATCTATCTATCTATCTATCTATCTATCTATCTATCATCTACCTACCTACCTACCTACCTATCTATCTATCTATCTATCAATCAATCAATCAATCAATCATCTATCTATCTATCTATAATCTATCTATCTATCTATCTATCTATCATCTATCTATCTATCTATCTATCTATCTATAATCTATCTATCTATCTATCTATCTATCTATCTTTCTTTCTATCTATCTATCATCTATCTATCTATCTATCTATCTATCTATCTAATCTATCTATCTATCTATCTATCTATCTATCTTCTATCTATAATCTATCTATAATCTATCTATCTATCTATCTATCTATCTATCTATCTATCTATCTATCTATCTATCTATCTATCTATCTATCTATCTATCTATCTATCTATCTGATTTATATGCTTCCCCTCTCCAAGGACTCAGGCTGGCATCCTAATCCAATTAATTTAAAAAACTAATTAATCTAAAAACCCCATAACAATTAAAAATCAATCATTCCCATTTGCACAACAAACATACATTACATTCGTCAGCCAGGGGCCTACAGTCTAATGGCATCAAGACGACCACAACAATCATGCATACAAGTGGGGAGACAGGTTTCTTTACACATTATGAATACAATGTGGGGGGCGGCATACAAATCTAAATAATAAATAAATAAAAAAATAAAATTCCAGCTATTGCAGATGACCTAATATTTTTATATTGAAGAGCCAAAAGAGACAGGACAAATTTTATTAAAGGATGTAGAGAAATATGGAGCAGTAGCAGGCCTTAAAACTAATAAAACAAAAACTAAAATGATAGTGAAAGATGTAACTTCAAAACAGTAAAGACTATTAGAGGAAAAATTGGAACTAAAATGTACAAAGAAAATCAAATATTTAGGTATTTGGTTAACAGCGAGAGGCTCTTCAATTAAAGAAGATAATTATGGAAAATTAGTACAACAAATAAAAATGGATTTGGAAAGATGGGGAACATTACAACTATCCATACTAGGTCTTGTTGCAGCTATTAAAATGAATATCTTGCTGAAGTTGCTGTACTTTTTTCAAACAATAGCCATAAAATTAGATATATCTTTTTTTATAAAGTTGAATAAAATTACAATAAAATTTATTTGGACAGGTAAAATGGCAAGAATAAACTTAATAGACCTTCAGGACGAGAGAAGCAGAGGTGTGATGGGGCTCCCTGACTGGTGACTGTATTATAAAACAGCTTTGGTATGGGTCAAAGAGTAGATTAACCTAAGAAATAAAAGATTACCAATGCTAGAGGGACATGATCTATTAAAAGGGTGGCATGTCTTCCTATGGGACAAAGAAAATAAGCCACATACATTTTTTAGGAGACATAAAATAAGACAAGCCTTGATGCAAGTATTGCAAGAGATTAAAATAACACATTATATGAAAATCCCTAGGTTGGTATCCTCAATGGAAACAATAATTCACCCAAACACTCTGGACTTAAATAAGATGGTTAACTATCAACAACTTTTAGATAAAAAGGAAATCTATAAAATAGACAACAATTGGAAGACCAGGGCATAACAATACATAGATATAATGGATAGTCTTGTGAAAAGAAGGGCCAGGGGGGACATGATAATACAGGTACTTGAGGGGCTGCCATGGAGAGGAAGAGGTCACACTATTTTCCAGGGCATTAGAGGGCCAGATGAGGAAAAATGGATGGAAGCTGACCAAGGAGAGATTCAACCTGGAAATAAGGAAGAACTTCTTGATGGTCAGAGCGATTAACCAGTAGAATGGCCTGCCAGTGGAGGTTGTGAACGCCTCAACTCTCAATATATTCAAGAGGAGATTGGACTGTTATCTGACTGGGGTGGTGTAGGATTTCCTGCTTGAGCAGGGGGTTGGACTTGATGACCTGCCGGGTCCCTTTCAACTCAAATGAATGAATGAATGAATGAATGAATGAATGAATGAATGAATGAATGAATGAATGAATGAATGAATAGGTAGCTGTACATGCAAGTCCAATCACAGTATAAAAAGGCAAAAAAAGTACAGATTTGAGACAGTTCCACATCAATTAAATAAAATATTGACAGGCCCATATGAAAACTTAATAACAAAAATCTACAATTACCTATTAGAATTTGATAGAGTAGAAGATATAGTGAAAGGAGTTAAGATAACATGGGCAAAAATGTTGGACATAACATAGAATTAGAAGATTGGGGGGGGGAAATCTGGAATAGAAACTACAAGTTAACTAAATTGGCAAAATACAAAGAGAACAAGTATAAAATGTTTGGCATCAGCAAAACTGGCAAAGATCTATCCAAACTCGGAACCATATTGTTGGAAATGTGGTCAAAAGCAAGGTACCTTTTAGCATATATGGTAGTTATGTACAGAAACAAAGAAATATTGTGTAAAAATTCATAGATGGGTTCAGGAAATAACAGGCCTTCAAATAGAATGTACACCAGAATTATTTTATTGGGGATTACTAGGGGGAACTATAATAAAACAATTACATACGGTATGTTATATTACATCTTATAACAACAGCAAGAATAGCATTTGTGCAAATGTTGGAACTCCCAAAAATATACCATCTGAAAGCTTAGTAATAAAAATATATGATTGTGCTAAGATGGACAAATTAACAATTGAATTGAAATGACAAATGGATTCAGAATATTATGCAGTATGGAAGAAATGGTACTATTGAATCAAATATAGAAAATGAGAAAAAAGAGGTAAAATACAAGTAAAAGTATTTTAGAATGCTTCTAGAAGTAGAAGTAAAATGTATATTTGAAGTGAATGGAGTATATTTGGATTTGAATGAAAAGATGTGTAAATAATATGTATGGAATATATTTAGATCTGAAAGTAGTGATACGTAAACAATACATATGTAAATAATAGGTAAATGAGCACAGTCATGTATAAATCATGGAAATTTGTTAAATGAGAAAAATACAACAAAATATTTTTTTAAAAAAGAAAGAAATTTATTTGGATGACTTATATGGAGCCCTCCAAAGCAACTTCTTCAGACTGAAGAAGTTACTTGGATAAGCAATGGCACATTCTGAACCAACAAGAAAAGAAGTCCGGTTACCATAACTCAGCATCCAGAAGGCTCATAAAGTCTTCAAGGGCTGTTTGTTTTATATAAAAAACTTATTGCAGGATTAAGCAGAAGGCACCATTTGTAAAGAGTACAAAATCTGTGGGAGTCAGCAGTTAATTTTGCACAAACAGATGTAAAAATTGTGTCTACCAAATAATAAGCAAGAACTTTAAAAGTATTGTTATGTATAACTCAATGATAGGTTATCAGAACAAGGCAGAAACAAGGCATACTAGATATTTCAAATGTACAAAATTCAACATCTAATGAAATGTTGGTCATATCTGTTCTGTCATTTTTATTTTCTTCCTCATTGCACACCATTAATCTTTCTTTCTTTTTTTTCCAGGTTGTATTTCTGTCTCCATAGTTTTCTTTTTTGGGGCAATGACAAGCTATTTTATATGCAGCGTGCATACCACGTAAACAGTGATCAGATTTAATTTTGTACCAGCTGTACATACATACATGTGGCATATGAACATTGCTGACTGCAAATGGTGCTTATTTTAATTTGGAGCTGATATCTAAAGCTGTGAATTACTGCTTTTATACGTATTGTTTTGCTTTCAATTAGTAAATTCTATGTGTATTAAAGAAAATAAAAGAAATGCTTGATGCTTAATTGCCATTTTACTCTTTTAGAGGTTTAGATTTGAATTTACTGTTAGAAGAAGCATTGTCTTATAAACTTTCCTCTTTCCTCATCAGAAGCAAGATAGTCAGAGAGAAGGCAGGACATTACAATAATCCCAGATGCTAAGTTTTCTATATAACGTTTTCCACTTGCACAAATATACTAATCCTTCCTTCCTTCCTTCCTTCCTCCCTCCGTCCCTCCCTCCCTCCCTCCCTCTCTTCCTTCCTTCCTCCATTCTTTTCTTCCTTCCCTCCTTTCTTCTTTCCTTCCCTCCCTCCCTTCCTCCCTTCTTTCCTTCTTTCCTTCCTCCCTTCTTTCCTTCCTTTCTTCCCTCCCTCCTTCCTTCCTTCCTTCCTTCTTTCCTCCCTCCCTCCCTCATTCCTTCTTTCCTTCCTTCCTCCCTCCCTTTAGCATTTTGCCTGCTAAAACATTCATATACTAAACAATTATTTCCACTCCTTTTATTTTTTGTTTCCATGTCCCTCCTCAAGGCTAGGTTATTGATCAATAACTGATAGTAAGCTGCAAATATATGCCGCAATCACAACAAAGATATCAAACCAATCAATTGTATCTGACGTGGGCAAAACGTTTTGGACATGTGATTTTAACCCTAATGGCAAGTGAAAAAGAATTGATTCTGCATAAGGCCATAGCTGCATTTCGGGCGGGTTTGGAGTGGGGGTGTAAGATGCACAGGTGGCATTTAATAGAAGCACACATTAATTCCCATGATCTGAAAATTGCTGATACCTGTTATTACGCAACTGTTTAGTCCCCAATCCCTGGTGGGTCCCCAATCCCTGGTCCGTAGACCGACAGAGGTCTGCACGAAGAGTCATGCAAACAAATGTAGCCCCATCTGCAGGTTGCAGGCAGCGTATGCAATCACATCCCTCCAGTCTGCGGAAAGACATCTCTCCATGGAACCTGTCCCTGATGTTTAAAAGGTTGGAGGCAGTGAAGGGCTACCAAAACTTTTACTACCATACTGTGGGCGTGGCTTATGCAGGATGCCCTGCTTTTTCTTTCAACATCTTTCAGGGCAAATGCTCTGGGGTGGAGCTCCATTTTTGCTACCCCACTGTGTTCTCCCCCCCCTCCATCCAGGAAGCAGCCCACCCCTGGTTGGAGGCCACTGGTTTAGACTGTGCATATTGTAGATTAAATTAGCATTTAAAGAAGAACCCTTTAAGATTCATGAATCAGAACCTCTGCAAAACATTATTAATGTCTAAGATGCCATTTTACTCCTAAATTTTCCACTGGGGTTGGGCTGCCAATTAATTTAAATAAAGAAAGAAATAAGGAGGCTCTCAGCACAGTCACTCAGGCTCTCATCACCTCCTCTTTTGATTATTGCAATGCGCTCTATGCGGGGCTACCCTTAAAAAGTGTTCGGAGACTGCAAATAATCCAGAATGCAGCCACGAGAGCTGTCATGGGTGTACATTGATATACCCATATAAAATCTTTGTTCCGTGAGCTGCACTGGCTTCCTATTAATCTTCAGGCACAATTCAAGGTGATGGTTATTACCTATAAAGCCCTACATGGCTCAGGGCCAGACTATCTACGGGACCGTCTCTTGCCGCAAAGCTCCCAGAGACCAATAAGAGCTCACAGAGTTGGCCTCCTCCGGGTCCCACCAACTAAGCAATGCAGGTTGGCAGGACCATGGGGGAGAGCTTTCTCTGTGGTTGCCCCAGCTCTATGGAACCAACTACCACCCAATGTCCGTACTGCTCCCACCATGCTGGCCTTTCGTAAGGCCAGGCTGGCAGGCCTGGGGGTCATAAATTTACGTCTTTGATGGCCAACTCTATGAATGGTGTGCATGTGTATGAGTGTTATTACCCTTTTTAAAATAACTTTTTAATGGGGTTTTAGTTTTAGATAATGTTTTCGTTTTAGATAATGTTTGACTTCTTTTTATCCCCTTGTATCTATTTATATTGTATTTTTATTATTGTTGTAGGCCACCCTGAGTCCCTTGGGATTGGGCAGCATAGAAGTCGAATGAATGAATGAATGAATGAATGGATGGATGGATGGATGGATGGATGGATGAAGGAACGAACGACCGAACAAACAAACAAACAAACAAACAAACAAACAAACAAACAAACAAACAAACTCAGGATAATTCCCACTTCCACATTTCTAAGAGTCCTTGGAGTTGCAAAAGAGAGTTAGTAGTTACATGTACTTCGGGAGTAGTCCTTTTTGCATTCTTAAGTTAATTGTATCTTGCTGGCTGTCCTTCTAATCAGATTTTTATTTTGAGTCTGTAGATTTATTTCAAAGATGAATGAAGAAACAGAGATATAAAACTTAATGCAGTTTTCAGACCATGTTTCAGAGACCATTTCTTGGACTTACTTTTTAATCAATCTTATCCAATATCTTTTTAGATTACGTGGCACTTTCTTTCTTTCTAAGTAGGAATGGCACTATTCTCCTTTCAATAGTATACGTTCTGAGCTGATGATAAATTGTGATTGCTGGATAATATAACCAGAAAGTTTTAGTGGAAGAAAAGGAAGAAGATGCATTTGATATGTGGTAAAGAGAGTGATTTTATAAGTGATCTTGTTATTTAAAGCTCTAACATTAGTTTTACTAGTCTTCACCTCCTATAAATTAAGATGAAAGTAGTTGGACAAGGGGAAACCGGTGGGCTGCAAAATGCCTCAGAGATCACGTTTTTAAGGGTTATTAAACACAATTTGTTTTTGTCAGATTCCAATTTATCTGTATTTTAGCAAATCTCAAGAACCAGCTCTGACATGCTGTATATCTCTATTAATCATTTATTCCAGAGACTTTGTACTTGTTTGACCTTAAGGGCTACATACTGTTTACTTCACAGAATCCTAAGATAGACTCTTTTCTCCTGGATACAGCTACTAGACAAATCAGAAGCACTTGCGGTGCACTAAAAAGACAGGGTTTGATATTTTATACTGCAATGTAAATGACTTTTGCAGAAAGTTTAATCTAATCTGTTTGCAATTTTTAATCTTAACTAATTTTTAATTTACCCTTGGCAAATCTATATTACTACAGTTGGGTTCTATGGTTCTTAAAGCATGAGAGCCAATTTATGAATATTTATTTATTTGTCAAAAAAGTATAGTATTATAGTACATATTAACATAACATAAGTAGAACATAGTAATAGAAAGGATAATAAGACAGTAGAACAGGGACATTAGGCACATAAGTGCACTTATGCACACCCCTTACAGACCTCTTAGAAAAGGAGAGAGGTCAATTGTAGATAATGTAAGGTTGAAGATTTTGGGGTTGGGGAAGCAACAACAGAGTCAGGGAATGAGTTCCAGGCGGTGCCCACTCTATTGCTGAAATTGTATTTTCTGCAGTCAAGTTTGGAGTGATTTACATTCAGTTTGTATCTATTATGTGCTCTTGTGTTGTTGTTGTTAAAGGTGAAGTAGTCACTGGCAGGGAGTACATTATGATGTATGATTTTATGAACAACAGTTAAATCAGTTCGGAGACGATATGAATAAACATGCAATAAAAGACTTTCATTAATACAAGAGGGACTGTAGTCTGTAGAACACCCAACTGTCATCTATTGTATTTCTACCAAATAGTAAATAACTTTACTGCGAATTTGCATTTTTCCAATCCTCTGTCCTTTTCAGTTTTAGCCTACCGTTCATGTCACAATGATATCTGTTGTGGTTAGCTCTGGTCCAGTTATTTCTTTAAAAGGTCTCTGTATTACAATTCTAGCAGTTTTCTGACATGTTTTAGCATCTCTCAGTCATAGGGGTCCTCAAACTTGGCAATTTTAAGGCTTGTGGATTTCAACTCCCAGCTATGCTGGTTGGAGAATTCTGGGAGTTGAAGTCCACAAGTCTAAAGTTGCCCAAGAAGACCTCTGTCTCAGAGGGATATCCTTGGTTTTTTAAAAATATAAGTACAAGTGGTCCTCGAATTACAACAATACATTTAGCGACCATTCAAAGTTACAAGAGCACTGAGCGATAAACGAGGGATCAATTTTCCCCATAAGAAATAAAGGCTGGGAACCAATTAAATCCATTTCCTTTATTTCTTATGGGGAAAATTGTTTCGGATATCAAACATTTCAGCTAACAACCAACATTCCAGAATGGATTGTGGTCGTTAGCTGAGGTTCCACTTTATTATCTGTTGTGGTTCAGCCTGGGACCCCTCCGGGAATGGCTGATTTGCTGTCGGCTTCCAGCTCAGAGGGAGAGGCTGAGGACCAGGAGGTGCAGACTGACGAGGAAGCGGAATCCCAGGCTGAAGAAGAAGGACAGCCAGAGTTCCACCAGGGGGAGCTCTCCCCAGCAAGCAGCCTGGATTCCCTGGGGGAAGATGCTCATGACATCATAGATATGCGACACAGGAGAGCTAATCAGAGACGAACTCAATTGGCTAGGTATTTCCAGCATTAGAGGTCACAGCTGGGTTTGGGTGTGGTGCTTGGGAAAGGATAAAAGGCGGCCCCACCCTTCCTGGCTTGTGGAGTTTTATCTTGGAGATTCGTGAGACCTGTCTGTGAACTTTGGTGGCTACAATCCTGGTTTGTGCCTTGGACTATTGAAACCTTGGGGGGGGGGGGTGCCAGCAAGAAGCTTGTGAAATTGACTGGACATCAGGACCCTGTTGTAACGTATTGTAACCTGTCTGCTGTGAAGACAGGTTTTCCTTTGTGCTTATTTTTTCCTGCTATAAAATACTTTTGGATTTTACCAGAGTGTCTGGCTGTTTTTTCAGTGGGTGTGGAGGTCTGGGAAAACCCAGACAGAACAATTATCTGTGTTGTGTATGGAGATATGCTACCTAAATATGCATGCCAGTTGTGGATTGGCTTGAGTGTGACCAGCAAATTCAAGGAGCTGCCAGAGCCCCGCCTCCAAGGCAGCCTCTTTAAAAATGGCTGCCCTTTGGAGCATGGCTCACTTTGTTCCCACTACAGCTTGATCTTACAATAAAGAAATAGCAGCTACAGCAGCTCCAAATCCTTATTTACCCGAATCTAACAATCTGGAAAAATGGATGAAGTGGCTAATTTGACCATAGATATTGGGAAGACATCCGAAAATCAACACCAAAAATCAATCAGCCCAATCAATATAGATATTTTAATATTTTAAATACATAATTTACTGAGCTAGATTGAACATAGAGAAAGGCAGCAGTTTTTCACCTTTTATGAAAGCTTCATTGTTATCCTAACAGAAGACAGTATCTAACTCTCAATGTATTAATCTGTTTTGTTCCAGAATTAAATTAAGCAGGAAGCCCCCAGAATTTGAGAAAATAAGCTTCTTGCTTATTTTAAAATGTCAAATGTCTTGGTCAAGGTTTGAACTCAGCAGTGTATCTCCAATTTATCTAGAAAAGTCAGAAAATACAATTTCTGGATTTTGTAACACAACAATATTCAAAGGACCGAAGATTCCCTATAATAATTAAGATACCTATAATAATTAAGCTCCTATAATAATTAAGATATAAAGACTGCACAATCCACTTGGAACTTTATCCAGAACTCTGTAATCGATCACTTTGGGGATAGGTGGTTCAAATTCAATATCAAATTCAATACCAAACATTTTAGGAGATGAGGTCTAGTCTCCCATATTTTATGATAAATGTATATCCCAATTTTATTATTTTTTATAAATAACTTATGGCGGTGATCATGCATAATACTCCTTCCTCCACCTATTTTCCCCACAACAACAACCCTGTGGGGTGTATTGAGCTGATACAGAGGGATGGCTTTGAGTCACCCATCTGACATTTGTACCTAAGGTGGGACTAAAACTCACTGCCTTCTGGTTTCTAGTCTGGTAGTCTAACCATTAGACTATATTGACTTAGTACTTCTAAACAATGTTGTTTTTTCTTTCTTTCACTGCATATCCTTTTCCTATTCTCATCCTTAAAACATGTTTAATTTAATTTAATTTAATTTATTAGATTTGTACGCCGCCCCTCTCCGGAGACTCGGAGCAGTTTCCTGCATATATTTTTATCAGGAATTATTATTGTTCCTGTTTCTGAATTATCATGAGAGTTGCCACAGAAACATAGAAACATAGAAAGACCTCATAGTCCATCTAGTCTGCCCTTATGCTATTTCCTGTATTTTATCTTAGGGTGGGTATATGTTTATCCCGGGCATGTTTAAATTCAATTACCGTGGATTTACCAACCACGTGTGCTGGAAGTTTGTTCCAAGCATCTACTACTCTTTCAGTAAAATAATATTTTCTCACGTTGCTTCAGATCTTTCCCCCAACTAACCCCAGATTGTGTCCCCTTGTTCTTGTGTTCACTTTCCTGTTAAAAACACTTCCCTCCTCAACCTTATTTAACCCTTTAACATATTTAAATGTTTCAATCATGTCCCCCCTTTCCCTTCTGTCCTCCAGACTCTACAGGTTGAGTTCATTAAGTCTTTCTAAACATAAAAAGTTTAAGAAACCTAAAGAATAATCTTAATTTTTTGTGTGAGATAAATTTTATTTACTGTGAGATTAATTTATCCATTGCTAGATACAGCATCTGATTACTTTATACTAAAAAGGCCATAAATGTCCAGCCTTTGAGAAGAGAGTGGGCTGAGCAGAGAATATTATGGTACAGTAAAATAGTAAAACTGTGGCTCTTTCTCTTCCTTCATAGCCGAATCTTTTCAACCACAAGATATCATTCCATCAAAGAATAAAACTGATATGAGGGCAGGCCCCAATGACTCATAGCTTAACCGATACTTTTCTCTCTCTTTTCTTTTTCATGTCATCATACATTAACAAAAACGATTTCTTCTTCTACAGCTGCTGAATTGCAATTCACTGCATAATACATGGGACAGAAACCTTCACAGAAGGAGAGATAGGAAACAATAGATTCTGACTACGGCAGAACTGAAATCTGATGCATATGCCTAATATAGACTGTAAGTACAGTGGTACCTCTACTTAAGAACGCCTCTACTTAAGAACTTTTCTAGATACAAACCGGGTGTTCAAGATTTCCCCCCCTCTTCTTAAGAACAATTTTCTACCTAAGAACCCGAGCACTGAAAAACTTCCCAGGAAATTTGAGAGTGGCACGAAGGCCCGGCCAGTTTCCTGAAATTCCCCCTGGGTTTCTCTCTCTGATGCAGTATATGGGAGGCAGCCTCGCGCCGGGTGTATGGGAGGCGCGTGCTCTTACTTGCCGCCTCAGAATCCCTCTTTTTTTTTAAGACTTAAAGTTTTGGATTTTTTTTTATTCCCCTCACCTCACCTGCTTCCTTCGGCAGCGACTGTCCTCCTCCTCTTCTTCTTCCTTCTCCTCCCACCAAAATTCCGAGCTTTTATTTCTTTCCTAATGGTTTTAGATGCATTATTTGCTTTTACATTGATTCCTATGGGAAAAATTTCTTCTACTTACTGTTCTGCCAGGCTTTCTGGTAGGAGCTTCCCGAAAATTCAAGGGTACAAATTTCAGACACACACACACACACACACACACACACACGTTTGAAAATTCAAAACAATGTTCTTTATCACAAAATTCAAAATAAACTAAGCACTCTTTTTGTATTGCAAAGAGCACTCATCCCAAAACAACTGGGTAATCTGTACAATTTCCCTTAAGCAGTCATTAAGTACTTAGCTAGCAGCTGTGAAGAAACTTCACACACCTTCTTCTTCCAATGAAGTGAGACACATACACACCCACATTGCTCTGCCTTGGTTTCAAAGGCATGAAAAATAAACAAAGTTCAGAAAACAGCAACACATGATTCCTAAGAACTGCGATCAGATACTCTTTCACAATGGCGAAACCCACATGCTGCTATTTATAGCAGCAGCCCTAATTACTGGAGCCCCACCCAACCACAGGTGGCCTCATTTTCTCTTGTAATAATCTTTCAGTTGTTGTCTCCTATGCATCACTCTATGCATGCGTGGATGTGTCATTAATTCTTGTTCAGAATCCAAGGATGATACAGATGATTGATCTCCTCCTGGGCTGTCTGCCAAACTCCCCTCTTCCCTGTCACTCATGCTTCCTTGGTCAGAGGAGGCCTCATCGGCAGATTCCATCAGGAGCAAAACAGACCTGTGGCATGTGGATGTCTCCCCCCACATCCACCTCCACATTCCTTGGGGCAGGAGCTGGGCCAGAGCTATCCACAACACTTACAAACTTTTCTACTTAAGAACTTGGTCACAGAAGAAATTAAGTTCTTAAGTAAAGGTACCACTGTATTAATTTTTCAGGGTTGAAAACTAAACATTTCCCCCAACTGTTAGGGTATATACTTTACATATTATTAGCAGAAATGAAACATATTTTTCCACAAATAACAGTGATAGTCACCAATCTATCATTTGTAATGTTCCAAATAGCAAATCCATGTCAAGCAATACAGAACTATACTGTTCAGTCAGGACTAGACTGCTAGTCAAGTGTATTTTGGCTTATACATACGTATAGATGTTTTCACAGCTGAGATAGACCTAGAATCCACTTAACTTGCCAGACAAATAATTGCCAGAATGGAGTGCTAAGCAAGCAATCCCTGTGTCAAAGAAACTGACCTTGCAAAGATAATGAGACAAGGAGAACTCAGAACAGATGAAAGCCAAGAACACCTACTTTATCTAGTGACAGCCAGGGAACACCTTCATGCTCAATCAGTTCCTGCTAATGAGACAAGATGGGGTAAGATGTTAAAACAGCAGTAATGGGCAAACTTTTCCCCCCACCAAGCTTAATGATGTATAGCACGGTTAGATGAAATTGTCTTTTAAACCTGGCAAGAATATAACTGCGAGCACAGCCACACAAAAAGAATTCTGAATATATCTGGGATATATTTACAACATAATCAGAATTACATTTACAAAACCAACCACACACCTTCAAGATATTGGAAAGGCTGCAGCTACTAAAAATAACTTGCTTAAATTGACATAAACACACTGTGTTTAATATAATGTTGGACTGTAGCTAAAATGCAATGGTGTGTGATTAAGGAGTTCAGGTGTTGCACTAGGACTGAAGAGACCCAGGTTCCAAGCTTCCCTTAATCACAGTAACCCACTTGGAGACTTCAGACTGCGGAGCTCCTACTGGTGGGAAAGATATCCCTCAAATAAAATAAAATAAAATGTAAAACAAACTCTTTCTGGGGAAAAAGGGAACAACACTGAGTCAAAGGATTCCTGAAGCTGGTAAAAAGGAAGTGGGTTCTCAGAAACTTCCAAAGTGTAAGTATTTAATATGCCAGAAAAACAAAATTATTATATGGCATATTTCACCATAATCATATCAACTAGTTTCGTAGTTTCTTCCTTCAAATTATTATATCAGAGATCTCAGAAATCTCTCTGTGGTCTGCAATAAAATTAAGCAAAATGTTATAATGAAATAATTCTCATTTTTTGCCCCATACACTATTTTTACATGGCACTTAAGCCATGGATCACAAAATGTGTGCCACTCTTTTTTGCAGAACAATCCTAGGAGTCAAAGGGGGTGCAGGAAATTTAAATTAGTTAAGGACAAAAGCAAAGAAATCTCTTCTTATTTAATCTATAAAACTTGGCACTGTAGTAAGAAATGCAGAAGCCAAGCAAAAAACCTGTTCTTGAAGGCTTTGTGGCATTAGGAAGTAAATTGTTTTTAATCATTGGATTTGTAATATTTTGTTGTTGCGAGCCGCTCCGAGTCTTTGGAGGGGAGCGGCATACAAATCTAAATAATAATAATAATAATAATAATAATAATAATAATAATAATAATAATAATAATAGAAAAATCAACAGACGATCCAAAGTACAGACTCGGTAAAGAAACAGATGAAACAATTGATCACATACTCAGCTGCTGCAAAAAGATTGCACAGACTGACTATAAGCATAGATATGATGCTGTGGCACAGATGATCCACTGGAACTTGTGCCGGAACTACCATTTACCAGTGGCGAAGAACTGGTGGGATCATAAGCCCGAAAAAGTGGTTGAAAATGAGCAAGCAAAACTACTGTGGGACTTCCGACTTCAGTCTGACCGAATTCTGAAGCATAACACACCAGACATTGTGATCGTGGAGAAAAAGAAAGTATGGATCATCGACATCGCAATCCCAGGGGACAGGAGAATTGAGGAGAAGCAGCTAGAGAAATTAGTGAAATACAAAGATCTAAAAATCGAGCTGCAACGACTCTGGCATAAGCCCGTGAAAGTGGTTCCAGTGGTACTTGGCACGCTGGGCGCAGTACCAAAGGATCTCAGCGGACATTTGAAAACCATTGGAATTGACAAAATCTCCATCTGTCAATTGCAAAAGGCCACTTTACTGGGATCGGCAAACATAATTCGCCGCTACATCATGCAGTCCTAGGTGCTTGGGAAGCGCCCGACTGGTGATGAAATACGAAATCCAGCATAGTGATCTCGTTTGCTGTGTTGTACTGATAATAATAATAATAATAATGTAGGGGGAATAAAGTGGAAGTCTTGGTAAGACTATGTGTTCTAAATCCTAGGTCACCAAACAGTAGTCTGTGGACTATCGGTGGTCTGCGAGAAAAATTTGGTGGTCTGTGGAGAAATCTTAGCTCCTGGGCTGGATATGGCAGAAAGCAATTAATGCAGCCCATACATGGGAACACAAGACTGCACCACCCAACATCACCCCACCCCATGCCAGCCTCCACTCTTAAAGCTGAATGCAAACCTCACCCTGAGTATAGTGGTGTGAACCACACAAACTGGAACAGGAAGACCAAGAACTTGCCACACTCAGCCTCCTTTCAGGCCTACATCTTTCCTTCTGTGAGGCCTCTGGGTGGAAAGACCAAGAGACAGTGCCTGCTAGATTCTGTCCGGCTGCTTCTCTCTGCTGTGGTGCAGGATCAACATTTGGGCGCATCAGCATTCCACTTCGATATATTTGCACCAGCCGGAGGCTCAAGGCAGCCCTTGCTTCCTTGGGATCCAGAGAGGCAAATGGCGTCTGGTCTGGGGAGCAGCTGGAGTTTGCTGTCCATTGCGGATGCTAGCTTGCTCCCCAGCAAACTCTCATCTCTTGAGGAGCTCAGCTGAAGTTTCCTGTGCTGCTTTAGTGAGCATTCCTCAATAGACAAGAGTTTGCAAGGGGCTGAGCTAGCATCCACAATGGAAAGCAAACTTTGTCTGCTCCCCAGCCCAGAGGCCATTTACCCAAGTGACAGGAGACGAGGCTGCCTTGCGCCACCGGCTGGCACAAATATACTACTGAGGCTGCGCAAATACAAGTAGCATTTCACTCCAGCAGCTTCCAGCCATAGCAAGCCCTGCTTCCGCCCACTTGTGCATCCCCCACCAGCACCATTATTTCATTCCGGCCAGTGAGGGCTACACTCCTTTTTGCACATTTCGCCACTTGCAAAGTTGCACATTTAATGTGTCACCCTCTATGGTGGAGATTTCTACCCCCATCATGGGCCAGTGCCATATTCCAGAGCTATGGTAGTCACAGGAGTTACCCTTTGGTCATCCCAGAGCAGATCCTCCATCTGGGTGCAGGAAAAGAAAAAGAAAGGAAAAAAGGAAAGGAAAGGAGAGGAGAGGAGAGGAGGAAAAAAAAGAGGAAAGGAAAGAAAAAGAAGGGAAGGAAAGAAGAAAAGGAAAAAAGAAAAAGAGAAGAGAGAAGGAAAAAAGAGGGAAGGAAAGGAAATAGGAAGAAAGGAAAGAAGCAGGAAAGGAAAGAAGGAAAGGAAAGGAAGAAAAGGAAAGGAAAGAGAAGGAAAAGAAAGAAGGAAAGGAAACAAAAGGAAAGGGGAGAAGAGAAGAGCCAAGGAAAAGAGAGAGAAGGAAATACAGGAAAGGAAAGTAGTAAAGGAAAGGAAGAAAAGGAAAGTAAAGGAAAGAGAAGGAAAAGAAAGAAGGAAAGGAAACAAAAGGAAAGGAGAGAAGAGCCAAGGGAAAGAGAGAGAAGGAAATACAGGAAAGGAAAGCAGTAAAGGAAAGGAAAAAAGGAAAGGAAAGAGAAGAGAAGGAAAAAAGAAGGAAAAGAAAGGAAAGAGAAGGAAAAGAAAAAAGGAAAGGAAAGCAGACGAGAGGAGAAGAGAAGCGACAAAGAAAAAAGAAGGAAAGAGAGAAACAGGAAAGGAAAGGAAGAACAGAAAGCAGAGGACAGGAGAAGAAAGATGGAAAGAAGAGGAAAGGAAAAGAAAGAGAAGAAAAAGAAAGAAGGAAAGTAGAGGAGAGGAAAGAAGGAAAGAAGAAGAAAGAAAAGGAAAGAGAAGGAAAAGAAAGGAAAGAAGAAGGAAACAAAAGAAGGAAATGAAAGGAAGAAGACAAAAGAAAGGAAAGGAGTAAAGAAGGGAAAGAAAAGGAGGGGAAAGAAGGAAAGAAGAGGAAAGGGAAGGAAAGGAAAGATGGGAAGGGAAGGGAGGAGAGGAAAGGGACTACAGCTACATAGCTCTGGAATATGGGACTGACTTTCCCAGCAACATCCACAAGCCACCCTCAATAAGCTTCTATTACTTTTTAATAATAACACTAATTTTAATTACCTTTAAATATTTAATAACACTAATTTTTTAACCGTTAAATATTTTGTTATGGTTAAATAAACATTTACCATTTTGTTATAATTAAATAAGCATTTATAATTTTGTTATATTAAATAGGTACATTTCATGTTAATAAAATGAACGTTGATCAAATAAAATGAAAGCTGATCATTATTTTACAAATGTATCTTTAAAAAAAATCATATTAGTGGTTTGCGGGACTTAAAATTATTAATTAGGGTCCATGGGGTTTAAAATTATGAATTTGGTGATCCAAAGGATTTAAAATTATGACCTTGATGGTCTCTGAAGTCCAAAAGTTTGTGGACCCCTGGTCTAAATGAAGAATGAGTTTGTTTGTTGTTGGGTGTATCATGAAAAACTTTGGGGAGAAATAAAGGCTGCAGTGGTAGGATTGTGATATAAAGTAGCAGCATGCGGATATTTCCCCCACACCCACCTGCACATTCCTTTGGGCAGGAGCTGGGTCAGAGCTAACCACAACACATTTATTTATTATTATTTATTTTATTACTTAGATTTGTATGCCGCCCCTCTCCGAAGACTCGGGGCGGCTCACAACACGTGGAAACAAATCATAAATAATCTAAACAGATTTAAAATATTTAACGATTTAAAAAAGACCCCATATACTAACAGACATACACTCAGGCATACCATATATAAATTAAACATGCCCAGGGGAAGATGTTTCAGTTCCCCCATGCCTGACATACCTTTTCTTATTCTCTGAATCCCTGTTGTACTCTGTATGCATCTTCCATTATAAGGAGTAAGGGAGTTGAAGAATGCAGACTAAATTATCAACTGACACTATTTAGAGCTGAGGCATAAAACAACATTTTATGATCTTTTTTGCATGAGAAACTTGACAGAGTGTCAAGGGATGTGTTTATTTTTAAAACATTATTTAACCTTAATCCTAATTTGGGGGCACAATGGATAAAGATGCTGAGCTTGTCAGCTGGAAAACTGAACAGACTGGCTTTGAGACCCAGACTCCTGTTACTTGTCCTAGCTCCTACAAACCTAGCTCTTCAAAAGCATGAAAATGTGAGTAGATAAATAGGTACCACTTCAGTGAGAAGCAACAGTGTTCCATATGCATCAGCATATAGTAATGCTGGACACATTATCACTGTAATGTCTTTAGACAATGCTTGGCTCCTTTAGCTAAGAAACAGCTTACCCCCTAGAGTTGGACATGATTGGACAAGGAAAACCTTTATAATTGCAACCTTAGCCCCAAAATCCTATAGTACACCAATTTTAATACCCAGTTCAGTGATGGCGAACCTATGGCACGGGTGGCACAAGAGGCACATGGAGCCATATCTGTTGGCACGTGAGCTGTTGCCCTAGCTCAGCTCCAACATGCATGTGTGTGCCGGCCAGCTGATTTTTGGCTCACACAGAGGCTTGGGGAGGCATTTTTGGCTTCCAGAGAGCCTCTTGGGGAGGGGGGATGAGAGAGGGCATTTTTACCCTACCCCGGCTCTAGGTAAGCTTTTGGAGCATAGGGAGGGTGAAACACGAGCCTACTGGGGCTACCAGAAGTTGGGAAACAGACTGTTTTCGGCCTCTGGAGGGCATACAGGGATTACGGAAAGCTGTTTTCGACCTCCCCTGGCATTGAATTATAGTGTGGGCACTTGTGTATGCGTGATAGCACGCACACACGCTCTTTCAGCACTTGAGGAAAAAAAGGTTCGCCATCACTGACCTAGTTGATTGTGTTTCCCATCTCAAATTAGCAAATTTTTGACAACTTCAAAGAGTTCTAAGAATCACTAACAAAGATATTCTGGAATTATCAGCCACAAGGCCTTAGACTCATGATGGCAAACCTATTGTACACATGCCACAGGTGGCACATGGAGGGCATGCAAGGGGTTGTCCTATGTCAGTTCCAGCATGCATGCATATGCTAGCCAGCTGTTTTTTGAGCTTGGGGAAGGCCGTTTTTCCCCCTGGAGGTTTCTCTGAAGCCCTGAAGTTTTAAAAAACTGCATAACGGTGCTATAGATTGGAAAAAGTCTTGCATTCTGAAAGAAGAGAACTGGATAATCAAAATTGAGAAAGTGGTTTTGATATGATTGGAATCCTCAAGGACTATCTAAAGTAGGGATCCAGGAATAAATGAGATACAGAAAAATCTGTTTTAGGCAATAATTACCTCAAGAAGCAGAAATGTATAGAAATGTTTAGCTAGCTAAATTTCAGAAGATTAATTTTTATTTCTATGATAAGTGCAGTTAAGTATATTTATTGTCTTCTCTATTGTCTCTGCTATTTACAGTACATTCTCTGGACATGGTCAGTGCTTTTATGCAACTTGGCACTTTTGAAATATCAAAACGTCTCTGTTATAGTAGCAGATGCATCAGATGACTTTCAAGAATCTCACAATGCCCTTTATAGTCTTCTAAGGTGAGACTCTTTCCAGAGACTAAGTTTTGAACAGGACTATTTCTTTTCACCTCCTTTGTCATTGACTGTTTGGCATTGTCTAACAGTACTTAGAGACATTTTTCCATTCTCTTTGTTGTTTTCTTTTGAAGTCAAGTCATTTTATTTGTTGCTTATGCAATTAATCTCTCTCCATAGAATGGGGGGTTTGGCTATTTTCTCTAGCCACACTCCTTATGATGCAAGGTTAGAATTTATTTCATTGTATTTTATGGTTTTCCTTTGTGTTTACCAGTAAGAGTAAATCACTGTTAGATTGGAAAGGAGGGGCTTCCCAAGTACAGACATCCACCTGGAAGATATATGGTGACAGAAGGTTCTAGTAAACAACTCTATCTTGAAAGGAAAATGGACCAGGGTATATAAAACTTGGATTATATCTGAAAGCAACATGATTTAGTCCTATCACTTCAGAAGATAGAAAGCCAGAATCAATACACTATTCCCTCTTAGGAGGAGAGTAGTATTCCTTCCTTCCTTCCTTCCTTCCTTCCTTCCTTCCTTCCTTCCTTCCTCTTTCCTCCTCCCTCCCTTCCTCTCTCTCCCCTTCCCTCCGTAAAAGGAAATTTGAAAATTTTGTGGAGGCAATATTACATAAAATAAGTAATTTAAATACGTATCACTTCTGAAATACAATTTAGTTTTTGTTGTTCTGGTTTCTCCCCGTATAAATATTACAGAAAGTAAATTATGCTGTTTCACACTTATATTCGGAAATCGTTCCTGGTTACTGAATTCAGGAAAATTTTGAGTGCCAAATTTAACCTCTCTGCTGTGATTACTGAATGAGGTTGGACAAGTACATAATTAATTGAGCTTGCACTCATGCCTAATGTTATTAAGGAGAATATTGGTGGCTGTGGTGAGGGAAATGCTTATAATAGTCCTCTGATCTGGAAGCACAGGTTTTGGGGAGGATTAATATTCCATTGTGACACATGTACTGCAGAGAACCTGTCAATCAAGTGCACTGTGCTGAAGCAGCTGAGTTTAATACATGACAGCTAATGTCAATCTGATTAGGAAAAGGGGAAAAAATAAAGGTAATTATATTAAAATTTCTAAAGAAGGTAAAAATGACCGCAAGCAACCAATGACACCAGCTGTCCTTCCTCCCCTCACACATAAGTCCTGGACAAGCAAATATAATTCCTGAGGTTTAACCCCAGGGAAATCTGAGCTCATCAACTCTAAGAAAGTTAGCAAAAGTTGGACAAAACCAGAAAGCAGATGAGAAAGAAATTAACAAGGATTATGAAACTATAATTGGTTGGCTGCAAAGTTTAAAATATTGTTAATCTCTGCTCCAAGGTGCTGTTTATGGATAATGTGATTTGATTGGTATAATGAGGTACAATGTATAACAATGAGAAAAGAATTGACTTCTATAATATTTTGGTTTTATATAATTGTTTGTGGGAATTCCACAATTTCCCCAGATCCTAGAAAACTCTGACTTGGAGCTGACAGTGGTATTGTTGTTCATTCTTATCTGGAAATATTAGCTTGCCCAGGAGATAAGTGACATTTGTTAGCATGCTTAATAAACTCTGTACTAAGGTAGGCATGCATATTCATGGTCTTTGGACTGAAGGAGTTCCCAGATTAACCCTAACCCTGGAGCCTTCTGGAGTGTTCAAGAGAAATTTAGCAGCAAAATGTCATATAGTAGCTGTATATGATCCATTTCATATGGGTTGATTTTCAGTTGAACATGAAGCAGAAAGCACATGATAAATGTCCAATAGCATTAGTATATGTTCAGTAATAAAATTAATCAATGAACAAGGTATTAAACAAAAAAAAAAGGGTGGGAAGAATCAGGAAAAAAATGTTATGCCACTTCCACTAGTGATGTGATTGCACAATTATTTTCAGGTACAATCAAAGACTGATGAATACATAACAAAAAATCTCCATACCTTTTTGATTGACAAACTGAAGATCATTGTTATTTTTGTTATCCACATAGTGCCAATGGTGTCAGAACCAATGATATCGGGAGACATATACATTGCTTATGTAAGAAAATAAATGCATAAATAGAACAAAAAATTGCAGGGATGAGCAGGGGTGGGCTGCTGGGAGTTTGCAGGGGTTCGGGAGAAACCTTAACTAAGTTTCTGTGCAGTTTGGGGAACCCCCAAATCCCACTCCTGGATGGCCCCACCAACCCTACATTCCCCCCCCCCCCAGGAGTCCCTAAGCGGCCTGTTTTAAATGCAGATAAGTGCAGGGCACTCATGGAGGTTCAGGTAAGGTGAAAAAAAGCCCTACTGGAAGCATTGGAAAGGCCAATTTCCAGCCTCTAGGGGACCTCTGGAGCCTGGATAGGCTGTTTTTGCCCTCCTAGAGGCTCGCGGTATGCTTCCGAAGTCCAGTGAGGACAAAAATGCCCCCCCCGGCACAGGAGGCCAACTAGGCTACACCCACCTTGGCCACACCCACCCAGTATCCATGCAGAGAACACCTTGCTAAAATTTTTGAAGCCCACTCCTGGATATGACCTTCTAATTCTTGCTCCAGGCAGCAAAATAAAGTTCATAAATATTAGTACCTAATTCTGCATTTAATCTGGATTTTAAGAGAATACTGTGATGTTCACACCACTTCTTATGTTAATTATGTCAGAACAAACTCTATCTTAATCTTTATACTACATATTTTAGTGGTATGGTAGCCTAAAGGTGAGGACACTCACCTCCTTTTAAGAAGGTTGAGCATTCAATTCTAGTCAGTAGCAGATGTTTCTCTATCAGGGTGCTAATAGCAGAAACAGTTAGTTAAAAATTAAAAAATAATAATCAGAAGACAGTGTTAAAGCACTTACCACGTTGTTTCCACTAAAATGTGCATGGGCGTGTCTATGCAGTCACGAAGAGTTGATTCTGACCTTAAGGAATTGTATTTTTATCTATGACCTGTTCTGGAAAAATCCAGATTGGTTATTAAATGGTAGCAACAAGTAGAATAGCAAAACTGTAACTCCTTCCTGCCAGGTAAAAATCATCCCATCTATTGCAGCCCACCCTAGCTTTAAATTCATCAATGGAAAAAAAATACTTAGCCCAACAGCAGTATTGGGAGGAAAAGTATTGATCAGGAAGGAAGAGAGGAGAGATATGAGGAGTGGACATATCAGAAAATTATGTTATTATATTTATTTTATTTTTTATTTATTTTGTCACGTGTGTATATGATTACAGACAAAGTATAAACATTAATATGAATATATAAGAAGTACAAGCTTGGTTTTCAATACATGATATTTTACGAATACATGGGGATTTTAGGACAGGGACAGTAGGAATGCTGGTGTGCTTACAGACCTCTTAGGGATGAGATTTATTCAATTTTATTTATTCAATTTTATTCAATTTGAGATCAACAGTAGACAGTTTAAGGTTAAAGTTATAGGGGTGTTGTTCTGCCGGGTTCTCTGGTAGAAGCCTCCCGAAAATTCAAGGGTACAAATTGCAGACACACACACGTTTGAAAATTCAAAACAATGTTCTTTATCACAAAATTCAAAATAAACTAAGCACTCTTTTTGTATTGCAAAGAGCACTCATCCCAAAACAACCGGGTAATCTGTACAATTTCCCTTAAACAGTCATTAAGTACTTAGCTAGCAGTTGTGAAGAAACTTCACACCCCTTCTTCTTCCAACGAAGTGAGACACACACACACACACACACACACACACATTGCTCTGCTTTGGTTTCAAAGGCATGAAAAATCAACAAAGTCCAGAAAACAGCAACACATGATTCCTGAAGAACTGCGATCAGATACTCTTTCACAACGGCCAAAACCCACACACTGCTATTTAAAGCAGCAGCCCTAATTACTGGAGCCCCACCCAACCACAGGTGGCCTCATTTTCTCTTGTAATAATCCTTCAGTTGTTGTCTCCTATGCATCACTCTACGCATGCGTGGATGTGTCATTAATTCTTGTTCAGAATCCAAGGATGATACAGATGATTGATCTACTCCTGGGCTGTCTGCCAAACTCCCCTCTTCTCTATCACTCATGCTTCCTTGGTCAGAGGAGGCTTCATCGGCAGATTCCATTGGGAGCAAAACAGGCCTGCGGCATGTGGATGTGTCCCCCACATCCACCTGCACATTCCTTGGCACAGGAGCTGGTCCAAAGCTAACCACAACAGGTGTGAAGAAGAAACTACAAGTCAGGTAATGTATTCCAGGCATTGACCACTCTGTTGCTAAAATGGAGCTGTTTACACTACGTTTTTAGATTAGATTAGATTTATTGGATTTATATGCCACCCCTCTCCGCAAACTCAGGGCAGCTCACAACAATAATAAAAAAAACAGTACATAATAACAAATCCGAGCTATTGTTGCAGTTAAAACTGAAGTAGTCATTTACAGGAAGGACATTGTAGCATATAATGTTGTGCGCCACTCTTAAGTCAAATCGAAGGTGACATAGTTCTAAATTTTCTAGGCCCAAATATCAAGACTGGTGGCATAAAGTATTCTGTTATGAACGTAGGAGTGTAATATTCATCTCGTGAAAAATTTCTGGACGTTCTCAATTGTATTAATGTCTGATATGTAGTGTGGTTTCCAGACAGATGAGCTGTATTCGAGAATTGGTCTAGCAAATATTTTATATGCTCTAGTTAAAACAGTGATGGGCTGCTGCCCCTACCGGGGGGCAGGGACACAGTGGATATAATAATAATAATTTATTAGATTTCTAAGGCTTGGGGCTGCTTACAACACAATAGCAATATAATATAGATACAAAAAATTGAAAAAACTAATTTAAAAATACATTATAAAAACTTATCTACTACACAGTCATACACACTCAGTCCAACTAAATAGAAACATAATAAACATAATAAAGTCAGCAAAAAAAGGAGGGGGAGATTAATCCCCCCATGCCTGGTGGCAAAGATACTAAGTTAATGCAGTATTTATTGAATATTTAATAGTTTTTTTATTGTCCTTCCTTCTCTAGTACCTTAGTACAATCCTTAATTACTTTTACAACAGGAAATAATTAAATTGTATGCTTTTACCCATAAACGCTTTAATCATTTTAATCATTAACTTTTATAGCAATTAAGGAAAATTGAGCTACTTCCTAATCTGTTATCATACTGAACCTTGTGGGCTCAGTACAAAACCTTAAAATGTTACTGTGCTCCTCAACAAATAATGCTGTCTATGATTTGTCCTTTTTTGTGGCTATTCAAATAATGTGACTTAATCAACTGAAAAAGAGTCCAAGCACCTATTTGAAAACTTATCTTGGTCAGTCAGGCATTCCCACCCAGTAACATGACCTTTAAGCCACCCCTGGTCAGATGATTGTCAAGCCACTTCCACCCGGTTATATGGCTAGCAAGCTTAACTTACCTGGTCACATGACCATCAAGCCATACCCATACAATAAGCCACGTATGGTAGTAAATTTTTTTGCAGTCCTTCACTGAGTTAGAAGTATGATATTACCAGAGAAGAAGCTACGCAATATTAAATTAACCACTCTTGTCTTAATGCTTTCTTAGCAATGCTGCTGCAGTAGGCTCTGGCACTTAGATCATTAGAGATGAGCACTCCAAGGTCCTTTACTGAGCAAAGATCGTCAACAAGGTTGTGATCATCTAGTTTGTATTTTGTGTTCTGATTATTTTTGCCAATGTGTCAGACTGAGCATTTGTTGATTGATTATATATTTGTTGATTATATAGAAATGGCAGCAGAAGATTATTATGTACCCATACAGATTGGTAGCAGAGGATGGTTAAATAGCCACACAGATCAAAATAAAGTATACTGTACAGACACTATGGGCCTTGCTGCTTAAGGGTTTCAACTACCACTGGAAACTCCTCAGATCATAAAGGAACCTTAGATTGCAACCACAGGTGCAAACTGCCATCTACTGGATGAATACTTTTGTCCTTGTTGCAATACAAAATGCATTCTAACCTGTATTCCAACAGGAAGGAAAATACCTTTCCCAAAGAAGGCATTGGATTTTTAGAAAGCAAGTAATAGCATAGTTTGTAACTTTATATTCCTTCAATCATATCATTCAAGAGCTGGTTATTGCCAGCAAGTCTGGGGACCCCTAGGAATGGGTGAACTAGTGATCCAGTTCTATTACTATTAACATCCCCTTCTCTATTATTCCTGCTTAATTGTTTTTATAGCTTTAAAAAAAGATGTTTTTCATATTTGTTAATGATAATCACTTGCTCATAAGATGGGTGGCTCTATAAATGATGTCAACTAAACAATGTCGCTTGGCG
Organism: Erythrolamprus reginae; assembly: GCF_031021105.1. Lineage (NCBI taxonomy): Eukaryota > Metazoa > Chordata > Lepidosauria > Squamata > Dipsadidae > Erythrolamprus > Erythrolamprus reginae. Next base: position 214,298,591 of record NC_091952.1, on the reverse strand, counting down.
GGACCAAGGGGAAGAGCCTTCTCTGCAGTGGCCCCAGCCCTCTGGAACCAACTCCCCCAGAGATTAGAATTCCTCCCACCCTCCTTGCCTTTTGTAAGCTTCTTAAAACCCACCTCTGTCGCCAGGCATGGGGGAACTGAGATACTCTTTTCCCCTAGGCCTTTACAATTTTATGCATGGTATGTCTGTACGTATATTTGGTTTTATAATAAGGGTTTTTAACTGTTTTAATATTGGATTGTTATATGCTGTTTTTATTACTGTTGTTATCCGCCCCGAGTCTACGGAGAGGGGTGGCATACAAATCCAATCAATCAATCAATCAATAAAATTTACATTAGACCATTATTCAATTTAATGGGGTTTACTTCTGAGTAAATGCAAGCAAGCATTGTAATAGTGTTTCCTTTAATAGGGTTGTCACTGTATATCTATTACTGTACCAAAATTTCTATTTTATAAAGAGGGACACTAAATTAGTTTCAGAATATGAAATAGAAGCACAGACTATGAACATTATCCCTGTAATAGGAAAAGGTTTATCAATCTTGAAAATTCACAACAATTTTTTGCATATTGTAAGCTGTTGATGTAATATGCAAGCTGCTGAGAGTCATTGAATTGTGGTAGGCTATAAATGTAGTGGATAAATAAAATAAATATACTATTTCCATAGGGGTAAGAAGACTAAATTATTATGTGCATGGAAGCAATTTGAGGCATTTGTCACTCACCTTTGAATAAGAATGTGCAGCCTAAACCCAATGGTATTTAATTGAATACTTGCTCCCTCCCTTTCATTTTATTATATTTTATAGCAAGATTGCAAAAATAAATTTTGCTACAATTTAAATTACTTGCAGTTAAATATGTATGATTGCCTTCTCTGAAATGTATCCATGTTTTATATTAAGCAATTTTTTTCCTAGATAACCTTTTAGTTCCTGAGAGTCTATCTACACTTTTATGATGCAGTCAATTGATATTAATATAGTACTGTACTGCCAACAGGAATGAAGGCTTGCTAGTGCTTGCAGTTATCCCAGATAATGTCACAGAGTCCTGATAATTTAGAGAGATTACTGGAAGACTTAGTTCCCCCCCCCCCCCACTGTCTGAGATTTATGGCTTGCACTTAGATTCCTGTAAGGAAAAACAATCAGACCAAATCTAATAGTCATCTGATCTCTTATTGTGTAATAGAAACCTAACAGGTAGAACAGATTTTATTTTTTAAATAAAACAGGTCAAGACTGTTTTTAATTTAGGAAGCTTTCTTTTTATTATTAATAATATTTAGTGCAAATCTGCTCTTTGTTTTACAATGAATTAAAAAAAATCCATGCGGCTCTTTTTCATACTCATTCACACCTACAAACAGTACTCAGAATTTGGGGTTATGGATTTGGCTATATAAAAACTGCAGTATCACTATTTTTGCCACAAGATGTCAGACTTTGACTAGTCTTCTGATTGCTGTTGGCTGTTGTCTTTCCCATTGTGTTAGTCCAACAAAGGAGAGTACACGTATTTTTTATTTTATTGTCACAGTTCATTATGGATCAGCCAATACTCAGGACCTCAAAATATAACAATTACACTAAGGTTATGTAGTTACTAATAGAAGAATACTTACTATTTTTATTGAGTTTTTTGGTTAATATATAGCCTTTCATTTTCCAATACTGGAAAATTAAGTCTTAATCGATATTCTGTACTTAATGCTATGCATTTCTAGAGATTGTTGAAACACCACATGTGCCTTCTCATTGGTAAAATATAGACAATAGTAGATTCGCTTACTATGTAGTTTTAATTAGAGATCTTAATTTGCACAGAATATTATGAGCATGCTAACCAAAATACTATCCAAATTGATGAATATTTCCTGTCATATGTCATCATTCATGCACAGTACTGTAGACAATATCAATATATTTTGGATCTCTTCCCACACTGCTATACCTTGTAAAGGATAGCTAAAAACGGTGTCTGCAAAAGTTCGAATCTCATAAATACCTTTTAGAGCTTTTCAAGTTGCAATGGCAATAAGAATGTCCCAAGAATCTAAACTATTAAATTACTGAGGACAAACAATTAGAACATCCTGGCCTATAAAAAACAAGTGTATGAAACCCAATCTATCTTTGAATTGCTTAATCAAAATTTCTAAGGCCCATGTTAGCATGTTCCTCTGGGTTTCTTTACTGAGGATGGAGTCTCAATAATAACTTAAAAGATGTATGAGGATGTGCCGCATAAAATACTGGCTCAAATTTCTCTTTGAGAATTTTTCTACCTCTAAATCCTGTATGTCAATTTTTGTCTTCCTGTTTAAAGAAATAGTTTTAGATGCAAGACTCTGGCTTCCCTATTCAATAGTTGAATCTAACTGATTTTGACAAGGTGGAGATTCTGTTCTATCCCTTTCCTCTCCTCTCTGTTTGGGGGGAAGGAAAGGAAGGCACTTCCAGACACTTTTGGAACCAAGCCTGTGATTAAACGAAAATAATAAGGGAATAAAAGCTTTAGAGTCAGACATACAGTTGGACACACAAGGGGAGAAAGAAGAAGACAGAAGCTAAAAGAGGAGAAAGAAAAGGAACTACCATAGAGTCGAGGTGGCCAAACTATGCCACAGAAGTGACACACAGAGCCATCTCTCTGGGCACATGAGCCGTCACCCTTTGCTCTTTTGGGTTCTGGTGTTCCGGCCAGATGACAGTGCGGTCAGACGGTAGGAAAAGCAAGTAGAAGGCTTGGCTGCATAGCTAGAGGTATAACAAGCAGGAAGAGGGAGATTGTTATCCCGCTATATAGAGCACTGTTGAGAGCCACATTTGGAATTCTGTGTTCAGTTCTGGAGACCTCACCTACAAAAGGATATTGACAAAATTGAATGGGTCCAAAGATGGGCTACAAAAACGGTGGAAGATCTTAAGCATAAAACGTATTAGGAAAGACTTCATGAACTCAATCTGTATAGTCTGGATAATGTTTCCAAATGTAAAATAACGCACTTGGGGAAAAGGAATCCTCAATCTGAGTATTGTATTGGCAGTTCTGTGTTAGCAAAAACTTCAGAAGAAAAGGGTTTAGGGGTAGTGATTTCTGACAGTCTCAAAATGGGTGAACAGTGCAGTCAGGCGGTAGGGAAAGCAAGTAGTATGCTTGGCTGCATAGCTAGAGGTATAACAAGCAGGAAGAGGGAGATTATGATCCCGCTATATAGAGTGCTGCTGAGATCACATTTGGAATACTGTGTTCAGTTCTGGAGACCTCACTTACAAAAAGATATTGACAAAATTGAACGGGTCCAAAGACGGGCTACAAGAATGGTGAAGGTCTTAAGCATAAAACGTATCAGGAAAGACTTCATGAACCAATCTGTATAGTCTGGAGGACAGAAGGAAAAGGGGGGACATGATTGAAACATTTAAATATGTTAAAGGGTTAAATAAGGTCCAGGAGGGAAGTGTTTTTAATAGGAAAGTGAACACAAGAGCAAGGGGACACAATCTGAAGTTAGTTGGGGAAAAGATCAAAAGCAACATGAGAAAATATTATTTTACTGAAAGAGTAGTAGATCCTTGGAACAAACTTCCAGCAGACGTGGTAGATAAATCCACAGTAACTGAATTTAAACATGCCTGGGATAAACATATATCCATCCTAAGATAAAATACAGAAAATAGTATAAGGGCAGACTAGATGGACCACGAGGTCTTTTTCTGCTGTCAATGTTCTATGTTTCTATGATCTTCATGAGGAAACTGGAAGAGCAGACGCCTGGTGGGCATGGATATGCTGGGAATTTGATCTTCCAATTTCTGGTGCACACATGCGCATCAAGCAGCTGGTCTTCATACGCACACATACATGACAGAAACTGGAAGACCAGGTGGCCAGTGAGCATGCACATGTTGAACATCAGATCATCTTCCCATGCGCACCGGGCGGCTGCTTTTCCGGTTTCTGGCATGCACGCATTTTGGCACTTGGTGTTGTCTTATGCCTCACATATCCCAGTGGCCAGTTAGGTCGCACAAAGTTGGCGTCCTCCAGGTCCCATCGGCCAAACAATGCTGGGGGAGAGCCTTCTCTGTTGTGGCCCCAGTCCTCTGGAACCAAATCCCTCCAGAGATTTGTACTGCCCCCACTCTCCTTGCCTTCCGAAAGGCATTAAAAACACATTTATGCTTGGGGACCATCAGTGATAGTTTCGCTCTGCCAATTAGTATGAATGAGGGATCATTATCATTTTTATATTGGGTTTTATCCCTTTTTTCTAATGTTTTAATTGTATGCTATTTTTACCTTATTCTTGTAAGCCAGGTCTGCAGGAAGAAGGGCAGCCTATAAATCCAATAAGTAAATAAAATCCAATAAATAAAACGTTTGCCATAGAGTAAGGAGAAGGTTAAAGAACTACTGTAAAGGGAATAAGAGCCAAAGCTTTAATGCAAGATGTCAGAAAGGCTACTTTTAAAGCAGGGATGGGCAATTGATTTTGTCATAGGGCCGCATGAGAAATTGGGATAATTATATTATATATTACATATTACATATTACATATTATTACATATTACATATATTATATTATATATTACATATTTTATATTATATATTATATTATATTATATTATAATTATATTATATTATAATTATATTATATTGTATTATATATTACTAGAATATCTCTGGGACCGCCTTCTGCCGCACGAATCCCAGCGACCAGTTAGGTCCCACAGAGTTGGCCTTCTCCGGGTCCCGTCGACTAAACAATGCCATCTGGCGGGACCCAGGGAAGGGCCTTCTCTGTGGCGGCCCCGACCTTCTGGAACCAACTCCCTCCAGAGATCAGAGTTGCCCCCACCCTCCTTGCCTTTTGTAAGCTCCTTAAAACCCACCTCTGTCTTCAGGCATGGGGGAATTGAGATATTCCCTTACCCCTAGGCTTATAAAAATTTATGCTTGGTATGTCTGTCTGTATGATTGGTTTCTTAAATTAGGATTTTTAAATTTAACTTAAACTTAAATACTATTAGATTTGTTTATATTGTCTTATTATTGTTGTTAGCCGCCCCGAGTCTACGGAGAGGGGTGGCAAATAAATAAATAAATAAACAAACAAACAAACAAACAAACAAACAAACAAACAAAATCTTAAACAGTGCCCAGTATTTTCAAGGCATGATTGTAGTCAAAAGAAAAAGGAGCAGGCAGGGTTCAGATGGGCCAGAATATGGGAAATAGATGACAGTGAGACAAATGGCTACACTACAGAAGCTTTTTTGCACCGATAATTGTGCTATGAATGTCTGAAGAAATAGGAACAGTTAGATTGCTTGAATATATACTGTGCTTTTAAGGAGTGTGCTATCCCTAATTAAACATCTTAGGACAGAGGGATTCATTGCTTATGCTTGTACTTGTGTAGCAATTTAACACAGTTATAGCTTTTCTTCTCTATCATAATTGAAATGAATTGTTTAATTGGTTGTACTCAACCTCGAACCCAATCACCCTAACACCAAAACCCGGAAAACTGGAAAAGATAATAAAAAACCAGAGTAAAGTAATAACTAGCAGCCAGCATGGGTTTGTTAAAAAAACAAATCATGCTAAACCAACTTCATTTACTTACTTCATTCTTCATAAACTTACTTCATTCTTCAACATAGCGATTAAATTAGAAGACCAGTGAAATACTGTGGACATAATATACTTAGAGCATAATAGAAAATGCATTCAACAAAGTAGAGCACAACCTGTTTCTTTGTAAGCTAGAATAACTTGGGATAGCTTCACCATCAGATGGATTTGCAATTGGCTAGCCAACCGTAACGAGTAGTCCTTAATGGGTCTAAGTCTACATGGAGATAAGTAAGCAGTGAGATGCCTACCACAAGGTTCTGTCTTAGGCCCTGTACTCTTCAATATCTTCATAAATGACTTAAATGAGGGAATAGAAGGGGAACTAACCAAATTTGCAGATGATACTAAGCTGACAGGAATAGCTAACTCCCTGGAAGATAGGCTCAAGATCCAGATGTATTTTCTCATCCCTGTAAATCCATTTTATAACAATTAATCAAAATTACTCAGTATATTTCTCTAATTCCAATACCTCAATATTTTAAGTCGCCTTTTATGCTCTTTAATTTTTTTAGTAATTTATAGCATGAAAGTTTCCCATTATATATATCTTCCCAGTTGTCCAAATTTTAAAGTCTTATTTAACTTCCCTTCCCCCCTCTTTTCTTCCATCACATTTCTTTTTTAAACTCATAGAGTGTTCTGTTGAGTAACATTAATAGCACAAATTCAAATTAATCCACTTAATTCCTCCAATATTTCAAGTCCATAGCCCAATAGCCAATTTTGATAAAGTTTAGTTATTTGTAAGTTTCTTTTGAAAATCTTCAGAATGGAAGCCAAGGAAGGAAGGAAGGAAGGAAGGAAAAGGAAAAGGAAAAGGGAAACGAAAACAGAAACTACTTAAATACTCTTGTATGTATGTATGTATGTATGTATGTATGTATGTATATAACTTATGTAATGCTGCTCTTCTCTGAAGACTCGGGGCGGCTCATAACATACTATATAAAGAACAGTACTTGCAACATATAAAGAACAATTATCCAAGTCATCTTCTAATGTGAAGTCAAAGTCAGGTCATCTTCCAGATGTTGTTGCATCTATTCTGTGTATTAGATCTTATGTGTATTGAATTCACTTTCACTAAGTCTACTGCAAATATAGTACTGTAGTGCTTCTCTTCTTTCAGTAAATGGCACTCTTATTCCCAAATCCACCATTAAGCAGTTTGTCAAAACCAGCCGATTATCAATAAATCTGGGATGTTTAAAAACACAAGCAGACAGAACAGTTTCTCCCAAAAATCACTTTTCAAATTGTTTGAGATTTTTTTTCAAGCTTTCTATGTTTTATAACTTCTCTTGGCTTCTTTCGCCTCTTAATTTTCAATATTTTGTTTCCCGCCATGTGTTAAATCGCTGCTATCTTACACTTAGGAATTACCTTTTAATATTCTTGTTTTTACACCAGGTCTTTAGAGCAAAAGTTAATAATTATCTCACCCAGTTTCAATGATCTGTCCACTCCAGCACAAATGATCTCACCACTCCAGCACAAATCTTGTGGTACCAGTTGTTCCAGCTTTGTGACTGCCAAAAATAGTTGTCATTAAGGAGAGCTTGCTTTGGACCAAAGGAAGAAATTGCAGATTCTTCATGGTTAGTGAAGTGCTTCTCCTTCCTTCACTTCCCCTACAAGGCAGCTGTGATACCATAGGGTCTCCCAGCAGTGGTTACCAGCTGGATTTCACCAGCCTTAGCAGAGACTGCTATTTTCAGCCATTCTCACCATGACATCAAATCGGAAGCTTAAAAGTGTGCATGAATTTTTAAAGGACAATAAAGACATAAGAATGAATGTAGAAGTCACTCAACAATTGAGGTATATGATATTCAAGAAGTAGACGAGAAATTAGAAAAAACTTAAAACGAGATACGAGAAGCTAAAAAATAACAATAAAGAGAAAGGGATAATAAGTAGGACTCAATCGGATAAATCCTACACTGGACCTATTCAGCTCAGTTCTGTGCTTTTCATGTCTCTCACTGGCAAATAATTAAAGTGACTTTACAGACAAAGAATAACTATAAAAAGGAGCCAAAAAGGAGCTATTTTTACTTTCAAAACACCCAACCTTTATATTTCAGGCCTCAGTTATTCTTGTTTTATGATACACAGAGACATCAGGATCAAGGCAAATGATCTCAGTCCTGAAACAGCTACTCTGAAGTCCTACTAAGACTGTAAGAAATGCATCTCTGCAACTCTCCCCCTCCCCTTTTGATGGGAGGTGAGACCATCTGCTTTGCTTGTCTCAATTCCTGTTATGTTTAAGATAATGTGTTGCCAGAAATGTGAAAAGACTTTGTACAATGACAAGTGATGGAGTAATTTTCACACTGGACTTATGGGAACCATGTGCTGCCCATCTGTGAAAGCCTTGTTTTATGTAAATGTAGAAAATTTATTTATTTATTTATTGTCTTCTTGTCCTGAGATCATTTTGAACTTTAAAAAGTAAGCTGGAAACTGACTTGTTTTTTGTCAGGTGATTTGATTCTGAAATAAAATTGTAGAAATAGTTACTAATGTTATAAATCAACAGAAATTCATTGGATCATCAGAGACTTTCAAAATGTGTTTATGTTTATGTTTGTTTATGTTTATTAGATTTGTATGCCGCCCCTCTCCGCAGACTCGGGGCGGCTCACAACACAATAAAAACAGTTTATAACAAATCTAATAATTTACAATTTAAGATATTTTTTAAAAAACCCATTATTAAGCAGACATACATGCAAGCATACCATACATAAATTGTATAGGCCCAGGGGAGATATTTCAGTTCCCCCATGCCTGACGACAAAGGTGGGTTTTAAGGAGTTTACGAAAGGCAAGGAGGGTAGGGGCAGTTCTAATCTCTGGGGGGAGCTGGTTCCAGAGAGTTGGGGCCGCCACAGAGAAGGCTCTTCCCCTGGGGCCCGCCAACCGACATTGTTTAGTTGACGGGACCTGGAGAAGGCCCACTCTCAAAATATTGGGTTATTTGATTCACTACATAGAATAAGTAAATGGGGAGTCTCCATTTCAGTAGGTCATGCTGTAACCCTGGTAATATTTTTAATTAGCAGGAAACTATACATATTTTCTTCATTTTCTTGTGATTTTCTTATGATCAAAACAAAGTGTAATAAATACTGTATAATAAAGAATTCTTCCTGAAAATACATCCATTCCATCCATCCATCCATCCATCCATCCATTGTACATAGTCAGAGCTTTGTTAAAAACTCAGGCTTTTCTTCCACTATACATTCAAATCACTCAATCCAGGATTATTTACACATAGAGTACATTTGCTAAGACCCTGCATTTAGCCTTTTTTAACCTTAGGTATAGCACTGACACATACTTCAAGGCTTTAAATTAAAAAAGCAAGTAATATGAGATAAGAAAATATGCTGGAACCAAAATGCTACAGAATTAAAACAAGCAAGAGAAAAAGACGTCTTCAAAGAAATGTCCATTTAGGAAAGAATTGGCAAGAAAATATAAAGAACACCTGTTAACAGTATGATCACAGATGAAAATGGCATATTTCAATGGAATAAGAAATAAAAGCTAGACTATTTCAAGGAATTAAAGCAGCCAGCTCCAATAGATGTGCTAGCACTATTAACTACAATTGAAAAATACAAAAATCAATATACAGTGATACCTTGTCTTACAAATCCCTCGTCATACATACAAACCCGGGGTTTAAGATTTTTTTGCCTCTTCTTCCAAACTATTTTCACCTTACAAACCCAAGCTCCCGCCACTGGGATGCCCCACCTCCGGACTTCTGTTGCCAGCGAAGTGCCCGTTTCTGCGCTGCTGGGATTCCCCCGAGGCTCCCCTCCATGGGAAACACCATCTCCAGACTTCCATGTTTTTGCGATGCTGCAGGGGAATCCCAGCAGCGGAAAAACTGGCGCTTCGCTGGCAACGGAAGTCCAGAGGTGAGGTTTCCCAGTGAGGGGAGCCTCAGCGAAATCATAGCATCACAAAAACACGGACGTCCAGAGGTGGGTTTCAAGGACTTCCGTGTTTTTGCAATGCTGCAATTTTGCTGAGGCTCCTCTCGCTGGAAACCCCACCCCCGGACTTCCATTGCCAGCGAAGCACCCGTTTTTGGACTGCTGGGATTCCCCTGCAGCATCACAAAAACACGGAAGTCCGGAGGTGGGGTTTCCCATGGAGGGGAGCCTCAGGGAAATCCCAGTAGTGCAAAAACAGGCGCTTCGGCTGGCAAAAGGGGTGAGTTTTGGGCTTGCATGCATTAATCGCTTTTCCATTGATTCCTATGGGAAACATTGTTTCGTCTTACAAACTTTTCACCTTACAAACCACATCCCGGAACCAATTAAGTTCGTAAGACAAGATATCACTGTACTTCATACAAGAACTGACCAAGACTGGATGGAATCCCAAAAACCATAAGATGCTTGAGAAAGTGGAAGATACTAATATTGGAGTAGCTGAGAATAGAAATATATAAGACTACAAGACTCCAAGTCTTAACATTTTATTAAGGATTTTATCCTTAATAACTGGAACCATGCCAAAAGAATGAGAAATGACTATTATCTCATCATTATACAAAAAAGCAAATGTTTTTATAGTAGGCATACAAAATTATGGAAAAACATTTCTCAACTGACTACCATCTGGAAAAGAATGAGAGAAATCAAGGTGGATTTAGATATAGGGGCACTGATTAAAAATTTGCAATTTGGAAACTGTTGGCAGTGTGGTTTAAGATTTTCAAGAAACACATATACCATCTAAATACTCTATTTAGCAAAGCTGTGGGGAAAACCAGTTCATCATGTTTATCATAAATAATCTTTAATTCTTGGCCAATCATTTGAAACATTTAAACAACTATGTGTTAGTTTGAGCACTAACATACAGAACTCTGCTTGAAGGTTTCCTTGTCCTACTTTCTAAGTGAAGATAGGTAAAGAATGTGATAGACCATTCAGTGCCAAATTTTAAAAAGCTGGTGCCCTCCAAACTGTGAAATATTGAGTATATCATAAAAATAAGTTTAGTCTCCTTTACCTTTAATTTTAGGGTCAGTTTAGACATTTCTGCACATTGAGTTTATGATTGTTGGAATTTACTCTACCACTGGTTAGAAAAAAGAAAAAATCCTTGCTAATTACAATATGAACATGTAAAATATATATAGATATATATAGATATATATCCCTGATGAAAACAAAAAGAGCAAGTAAGATAATGTTATGATTTACCAAATGAGTTGAAAGTCTAAAAAAATCAAACTATTTTTTTTTCTTTTTCGATAAAAACTGTTACTGAATCTAAAGAAAATTTGCATAGTTTCGGAAGAATATAGATACTGATCCTGTACACGCCTTTATTTTAATATATAGGTTTCTTTTTTTGTGTTTTTTTTAATGTATTCTATGTACCTTGTATTATATTTGTAAATAATTTTTTTCAAAAACCCCCCATAAAAATAAGTTTAACTGTTTATAATTTGATTTCAGCTGTCTTTAACTTTTGTCCTGATCCCACTAAATTATTGAATTTTTTTTTAAATCTCAAAGAGGTTGTATGGTTCTAGTTAATATTGATTGTCAGTAACTTCCTGGGCACAGATTTTGTATTTCTACCATTGAGATCTATTTCTATTCTGAACTGTCTCTAATGTTCTAGTCCCACTTTTCCAACTGATTTTTCACAAATCTTCATGAATATTTCATTCCATTTTGAACATCATTAATTCTCAGATGAAGAGTTACAGAGAATACTTAGCTCATTTTCATATGACTTAAAACTGAAATCCTAAGAACCTTCAGAGTGATCTTGAGAGATTAGAGTAATGAGCTGAAAATAACAGAATGAAATTTGTTGGAATTATGGTTAATCATAAAATGAGCATGAGTTAGCAATATAATGTGGCGGCAAGAGAGATAGATACAATCTTGGGTTACATCAATAAAAGTATCGTTTCAAAAATGAAGAAAGTAATAATCGCCACTATATACTATTTTTGAAGAGGCCATATCTCAAATATTCTAATTCTGTGCACCATTTCTTTTTAAAAGAAAGATGGATTCAGCAAAACTAGAATAATTAAGCCAACCGATATGGCTGCCCATCTGTCACAGAAGGAACTCTGAGAAGCAAATATAGAATGAAAAACAAACAAATGATGGCTCCATCAACTTGACTACAAAATTACACTACACAAAAAAAAGACATTGAAACTCTAGAGAAAGTGCAGAGGAGAGCCACCAGGATGATTAGGGAACTGGAGACTTGTTCTGTCAAGCTCTCTGGTAGAATCCTCCTGAAAATTCACAGATACAAATTTCAGACACACACACACATGTTTGAAAATTCAAAACAATGTTCTTTATACTGAAAATTCAAATAAACTAAGCACTCTTTTTGTATAGCAAAGAGCACTCGTCTCCAAACAAACTGGTAATTTGTACAAGTCCCTTATCAGGTCTGAGATACTTAGCTTGCAGCTGTGAGGCAATTCACAGTCCTCCTTCTTTCACAAAGTGAAACACACTTTGCTGTGGTTTAGTTTCAAAGCATGGAAAAATCAGCACACAAAGGTCGAACTCAGCAAGGCAGGCACGAAACACAACGATCAGATAATCCTCCACAATGGCCAAACCCACAGCCCCACCCAACCACAGGTGGCCTCATTTTCTTTGATGATAATCTCTCAGTTGTTGCTGCCTATGCATTGCTCTCCGCATGTGTGGCTGTATCATTAACTCTTGTTCCGAATCCAAGGAGGAGCTAGATAATTGATCTCCTTCTGAGCTCTCTGCCACACTCTCTTCCTCCATGTCACTCATGTCTTCTTGGTCAGAGGAGCCTTCATCATCAGATTCCACCGAGAGCAAAACAGGCCTGCAGCATGTGGATGTCTCCCCCACATCCACAGTCCTTGGGGCAGGAGCTGGGCCAGAGCTAACCACAACAGAGACTATAACATATGAATAACAGTTGCAGGAACTGGGCATGCCCAGCCAGGCAAAGAAAAGGACCAAGGGAAACATGATAATAGTGTTCCAATACTTGAGGGGCTGCCACACAGAGGAGGAGTTCAAACTGTTTTTCAAGGCACCAGAAGGCCAGACAAGGAATAATGGATGGAAATTGACCAAGGAGAGATTCAACCCCTTCCTTTTTTTCCCTCCTAAAAAGGCTGCTTCCAAATACACATGCACATGCAGAGTGGAGGGGATTGAAAAGGAAGGAATGAAGAAGGAGGTGGGATTCTTGCTTCTATAATTGGCTGGTGGCAAAGTGTCCCGTGTGCCCAAAAGCCCAGGGTGAACGGGCTAAGGAGAAAATGAAGCACCTGAATGGTTGGGGGCAGAAGCCTAGGGACCTGTTCTGTCGGGCTCTCTGATAGGAGCCTCCCGAAAATTCAAGGGTACAAATTTCAGACACACACACGTTTGAAAATTCAAAACAATGTTCTTTATCACAAAATTCAAAATAAACTTAGCACTCTTTTTGTATTGCAAAGAGCACTCGTCCCAAAACAACTGGGTAGTCTGTACAATTTCCCTTAAGCAGTCATTAAGTACTTAGCTAGCAGCTGTAAAGAAACTTCACACCCCTTCTTCTTCCAACGAGGTGAGACACACACACACACACGTTGCTCTGCTTTGTTTTCAAAGGCGTGAAAAAGCAACAAAGTCCAGAAAACACAGGATTCCTGATGAACTGCGATCAGATACTCTTCCACAATGGCCAAACCCACATGCTGCTCTTTATAGCAGCAGCCCTAATTCCTGGAGCCCCACCCAAACACAGGTGGCCTCACTTATCTCCTGTAATATGTTCTTACTTGGTCTCTTCTACGCATAATTCTGCACGTGCATGGGTCCAAAACGTCATCATCTGAATCAATGGAAGATAAGGGAGATTGACTGCCTGGGATGTGTGCCAAGCCCCCCTCTGCCGAGTCACTCCCACCTTCTTCTTCGTCCGAGGAAACTAAAGTCTGAAATGACTCTGTCGGCAATAACACAGGACTGTGACATGTTGAAGTTTCCCCTGCATCCACCTCCACATTCCCTGGGGCAGGAGTTGGGCCAGAGCCAACCACAACAGGACCAAACAGGCATGGCCAAGTGGAGGAGGCGAACAGTCATAGACATGCTCCAGGCTGTGCATGATCTATGGCTTTCAGTGTGTCCAACACACTAAGGAGGCACCTGAGCATTCCAAAAGATGGGAGAATGGTCAGGAGAAAAACGAAAATGTGAAACTGAGTAGTGTTGTCTCTTTATAGCAGGAAAGCACAATTACAGTAAAATGATTGCTCACTTAGCAACAGCTTCACATAGCAACAGAATTATTGGCCCCAATAGGGCCCGAAAGAGTAAGCAAAGCAAAATCATAATCATTCCTTCTTCTTTTTTTGATTAAAATACTGATTTTCACCCTCAACTACCTTCTAATCTTTTATTCTGTATGTTGATTCCCCCCCCCCCCCCAATGTACAATACTCTATGATTACATGGTATGAGTGCTCTCTGTTGGGTTGATTTTCAGGGAGAGGAAATATGTTTTGATCTTCCTGCAAACCTTCATTTCCTGGAAATATTGGGATTTGTCACCTCTTTTTCTATGGCTTATTTTGGCTCCAATTATCTCCATAATTGCTATTTATGTTTGCTCAGAGAAGGAGTAATGATTAGGAGAAACAGAAACTGCTAATCATACAAACTATGACAAAAAAAAGAGAGTTTATTTAGCTATATTGATCCTTAAATAATTTAAGGCTTATGTGACGTTCTTGTTATTATTCTGAGATGATAACTCAAGATTGGCTGTCTTATTTGTATGCTGTCTGCCCAGCTTAGGAAAATAATAAAAATGTACAGACAAGGTTCCTGGGTGATCTCATATTTATATATGCAACGTGACATATACACGAAGTAGGGAAAGAGATTCAGGAACGTGTTATAAGGACAAGAACAGATAAACGATATACAGTACAGTAAAAGAAGGGAAAACACACATATTTACAGGTAGAGAACCAATTTGGTTTAGTGGTTAAGGTGCCAGGCGAAAAGCCAGGGGACTGTAAGTTCTAATTCTGCTTAAGGCATGAAAACATGCCGTGAATGACTTTGGGCCAATCACTCTCTCTCTCTCTCAGACCAACCCACCTCACAGGGCTGTAGTTGTGGAGAAAATATGAGGAGAGGGTATTTAATATGTTTGCTGCCTTTATGTATTATTTATACAGATAATAAAGACATGATATAAATAAGTAAAATAATAATACATGGAGCATGAAAAAAAATAAAATGAAACTTTTGTTCCCTTTAGCATGTTTTGCGAACTTTTATTATGTTTTACTAACTACAAAAACACTACTGTATCTCATATTTCAGGAGTTTAGATGCTGGAACAGGAAGTTATTTGCAGAATCTTTGATTGTTTAGTAGCCTGACATAGCAAGAAAACAACAACAACCCGATATCAGCCACTCATACTTTCCATTGTTTGAGACTGATGTAAAGGAAAATGGTTGTGGGTGCTCAACTTCCTGCAAAGCTAACAGAGCAGTGCTGTTGGCTTTATTTTCCATACGTGAAGGAGGGAGGCCAGGCCAAAAAAGGCCCAGTCCTGATTTATGGGAATGGGGATTATATCTCAACCCTATGGTGAGCAAAGCTAAGGGCCCAGTTGATGTCTGCTCTTTCTTTTCTCTCAGTGAAGGAGGAATAAATGTATCTTAGCTTGTTCTCATATTTTTAGAACATGAGTATTCTGAATGTTGGGTACCATCCTAATGAACAGAAGGATGATTGTTACCTTTGCCTATTTTTTGTGCTCTAAAGAAACTCAGGAAACTAGAAATAGTTACAGCACATTTTATTCCCAAGAAACAAAGAAAGAATCATAAAATCCATTAAAGTCGGAATCTTGTACAAATTCATTTCGATTGAAACAGTTTATGTCTTTTGATTTCTCAAAAGTTTTCTTTTCCTTCCTTTTCCCACTCAGGATACTTGAGAATTCCTTTTTAAGTTCTCCTTGGTGGTGTTTTGGGGTTTATGTGATTGCTGGGACTAATGGAGGATGATATTACTGTGATTTTCGGTTACTTCCTTTACTAGGGAAAAGTGTATTGGAAGTATTTCTTTGAAGAAATGTGTTTTAAAAGAAGCTTGGAAAGCCAAGGAAAATGTAAATGCTGAGGAAGTATAATACATTCATGTATAATAGTAGAGAAACTATAATACAGTAAAAGTTTGAACATTCACAAGTATCCACACAGTCATTTTTGTAACTCAATCAGTACAGGATTCTTCACTCTACTTGTCTTTCACCAAAACCTGTTTGAAGAATATTAGAAAAATAGAAAGATTTGCCACTACAGTAATCCCTCATTTTTTGCAGGGGATGCGTTCCAAGACCGCCCGTAAAAAATGAATTTCCGTGAAGTAGAGGAATTTTTTTAATGTATTTAACGAGTATTTGTACTTTTAAAACCCACCCTTTGCATTAAACAGTCACTCTATAATGTTTCTCAGCTGAAAAATTCCTTAGGGGTCTTTTTGCATAAAACAGGAAAACTTATGATTTGTGGTTTTAAAGATGGGATTAAAATATAGAAAGAAAAAGAACCATATTAGTCATAGAGTAAGAGATAAAATTTATAGTTGTACTTAAAAACTTCTGTAAAAAAGATCAGAAACTACTTCTTGATACCTTTCCCCTTTTCTATATTTCTCTGTTAATTCCCCCCTTTAACTTTCTCTTTGATTTTTTTCTTTGCTTTTTCTATTTTATATCAGTTTGTATTAATTTTAATCTTTTTTTTAAAAAAGTCTTTAATAAAATTATATACAGATAGTCCTCAACTTACAACAGTTCATTTAGGGACCATTCAAAGCAATAGTGAGTTCTAAAACCCTTTATTACGAGTTCACTCACACATGACACTTCTATGCATGTGCAGAATTGCCCCGGAAGGCTGGGCGGAGCTTCCTGCTGCTGGCGGTACCAGTTCTCAGAACCGGGCAGAATCAGGAGCAACCCCTGCTGGTTCAAAGTTGCAACAGCACTGAAAAAAATGACTCATGACCATTTTTCACACTTACAACTATTGCAGGATCTCCATGGTCACATGATAAAACTGAGATGTTTGGCAAGTGCCTCATATATATGACTGTTGCAGTATCCCAGGGTTCTGGGATCACATTTTGCAACCTTCTGACCAGTAATGGGCAGCCAAAATTTTTACTGCCACACTGTGGGTTTGGTTTATTTTGTGAGAGTGGCTTAATGGTCATGTGACTGGGTAGGACTGGCCTGCTGGCCATGTGCCCAGGTGGGAGTGGCTTGAACGATCATCATCGTCCAAGTGAACAGTTAAGTCCTCGACTTACAACCTTACCAGTGTTGCTCGCTGGGGTGACAATTTGCTTTGCGTTTCCTGTGCTCTCCTTCCGGGGTCACCCCCCACCTCAGCCAGGCGAACGGGTGCTGACAGAAGCATAAATGCGGCCAGTGTCACTTCC
This sequence comes from Erythrolamprus reginae, assembly GCF_031021105.1. NCBI lineage: Eukaryota > Metazoa > Chordata > Lepidosauria > Squamata > Dipsadidae > Erythrolamprus > Erythrolamprus reginae. The sequence goes on along the minus strand of NC_091952.1, from coordinate 214,281,402 downwards.
ACCCATGCCTTCCGCTTGCACCTCAGGTGGGAGGTGGGCACATGAGGCTGGAGGGAAGCCGGGTAGGAGAGAGGGAAGCTCATCCGAGGCCAGGAAGAAGGAAAGAGGAAAAAAGTGAGGAGCGCAGACACAGCAGCAGGGGAAAAAAGGAGAGCCAAGCTGAGACCAGTAATCCAGGAAGTGACAGACGCCAATCAGCTGGAGCTGTACATGCATCTTCATTTCTGCCAGGTGGAACTGCGTTCCACCCCATCCTGTCTGCTGCCCACCCCTGCCCACCCCAAATCAATAGGGAAGACAGATCTTACTAACTTCACAACTGCAGGGATTCCCTAAACAACTGTGGCAAGAAAGGAGGAGAAAATGCAGGAGAATTAGTCTGCCTTTGCTCAGTAGACTCTATAACTCTAACTTTTGTTATTTACAGCACAGCATATTATAGAAACTTATTCCATTACTGAACTAGCTATCGTTAAACATACTATGGCTTAAAATGATGATCAGTCTTAGAGACGGAAGACTTTATCCTCTGTCGTTTAGACTCAGCTACTCTTCAGATCCTATTAAGTATTGTGTGCTTGCGAGGGGAAGAATAGATGAACTTTTACCATTGATAGAAAGGTGGTTCAAATAAACAAACGGCTACTCATAAAATGTATAGGATTTACAAATTAGATTAGATTAGATTGATTAGATTTGTATGCCACCCCTCTCCATAGACCCGGGGCGGCTCACAACAATAATGAAACAATATACAACAAATCTAATATAGTCATACCTCGTCTTACGAACCTAATTGGTTCCAGGGGGAGGTTCGTAAGATGAAAGGTTCGTAAGACGAAACATTGTTTCCCATAGGAAACAATGTAAAGTCAATTAATCTGTGCAACCCCCCAAAAAAAACCCGCAAAAAAACCGCTGCCGCCCGGCTGTCACCTTTTAAAACAGCCTGGGGGCTTCTCAGCGACCTCCCGAACGCCGAGAGACCGCCGAGAAGCCCCCAGGCTGCTTTAAAAGGTGACAGCCGGGCGGCGGGGCTTCCCAGCAGCCTCTGAACGCCGAACGCGGAAGTTTGGGTTTGGCCTTCGGCTTCGGGAGATGGCTGGGAAGCCGTGTGGCTGTTTTAAAAGGTCACAGCCGGGCTGGGGGGGTTGCTGGGAAGCCCCCCAGCCCGGCTGTCACCTTTTAAAACAGCTGCGCGGCTTCCCAGCAGCCTCCGAACGCCAAACGCGGAAGTTTGGGTTTGGCATTCGGCTTTGGGAGACGGCTGGGAAACCGCGCGGCTGTTTTAAAAGGTGACAGCCGGGCTGGGGGCTTCCCAGCAACCCCCCCAGCCCAGCTGTGACCTTTTAAAACAGCCGTGCGGCTTACCAGCCGTCTCCCGAAGCCGAACGCCAAACCCAAACTTCCAGGTTCGCCGTTCGGAGGCTGCTGGGAAGCCCCCCAGCCCGGCTGTCCCCTTTTAAAACAGCCGCGCGGCTTCCCAGCAGCCTCCGAACGCCAAACCCGGAAGTTCGGGTTTGGCATTCGTAACACGAAAAAAATTCGTAAGAAGAGGCAAATTTTTTCTGAACCCCGGGTTCGTATCTTGAGTTGTTCGTAAGATGAGGGGTTCGTATCTTGAGGTACCACTGTATTTAAAAGTAACTAAAGCCCCTTATTAAAAAGCAAGACATACACACAAACATACCATGCATAAACTGTATAGGGGTGGGGGAAATGTCTCAATTCCCCCATGCCTGATGGCAGAGGTGGGTTTTAAGGAGTTTACGAAAGGCAAGGAGGGTGGGGGCAATTCTAATCTCCGGGGGGAGCTGTTTCCAGAGGGTTGGGGCCGCCACAGAGAAGGCTCTTCCCCTGCATCCCGCCAAACAACATTATTTAGTCGACGGAACCCGGAGAAGGCCAACTCTGTGGGACCTAACCGGTCGCTGGGATTCGTGCGGCAGAAGGCGGTCCTGGAGATATTCTGGTCCGATGCCATGAAAAATGTTTATTTTATAGTATTATTCTATCAGAAACTTATACAAACTCTGTTGCTGTAGTTCTACAATTCTGCTAAGTGAAATAACTTATAACTCTGGAAGCCCTGATTCAGTGGTGGGTTCTGAATTAGTTTTTAACCGGTTTGCAGTCACTCGCATGCGCAACACTTCTGCATCTCAGGTGGGTGGGTGGAACCTTCTGCTGTAGCTACAGGTTGGGAGCAACCCACCGCTGCCTGATTCCTTCACAACGGTAATATTGAGGTGGAAGCAGTATTAACCACTCAGCCTTTTCTTTTGCAATTTTGTCTACTGCAGTTCATTAGATTGTAATCTAATGAAGTTCGAGGTTGGTGGTAGAATCTCTCTGAATTAAAAGGACCATCAAATATACAGCTTCATCATATTGAATCAGGTTCAATCAAATAACTTGCCTATGTTTTGTTTACCATTAATAGCTTGCCTTGAATTACCCAAGTAGTAAAGGTTTATAATCATGGTTTAAATTTAGCAGATTTTCCCCTCTTATTCCTAAAAGGTCTGTAAGGGGTGTGCACAAGTGCACCATCCTGCCAGCCATCCCTGTCCTAGGGTCCCCATTTATTTGTATCCATTTCGTGTATTCATAAACAAGTTTATACTTATATCTGTTGTATTATACACACTTGACAAAATAACATAAAATTTAAAAAATGATTTAAAAATGTGATCACTAGATGGCAGCATTCAGCCAGATTAACAAACCAGAGAGCAGCTTTCTAAATAAACTACACATTTGTTTTGACAAAAAAGAGAGAGCAAACCATCCAAAAATCCTTCCTTGACAAAGCAAGTTCATTTGAGGACTTCTTGGGTGGTGGCATGACGCAGAACATTTACAGCTGTCCTCTGGCATTTTTGTCCAATGTTTCTTATGCTTCTAATTTTTTTGCTATAAATGGGAAGTTATCAAGGCAGCTTTATGTTATTTCAAGGTTAGCCTACTTTGAAGGACAGAGCGTTTGAGATTAAGGTTGCCTATCATTTATTCATTTACACAGTATATAGTTCATCTTTTTAAATTTTTAAAGCAAGCTATTCCATTAGTTTTCCAAGTTCTTTTTTTTTTTGCAGTCCACTGAGAAGCTGATGAGCATTGTCTTCTTGTCCAAGAACAAATTGTACTGTTTCTAAGTTCATGTTACAGCTTCTATCCTGTCCTTCTGCCTGCTGAGCATTCAAAAGGCCTAACAGTTTTTAAAAGATCCAAAGTCCTCATAAAAGTAGTTTCAATTGCTATTAAACCTAGCTCAAGCTGGAAAGACCTAATTTAAAAACATGGCTGTGATTCCTTTCCTAAAAGCAGAAGCAAAAACAGACATGGTTTGACTGGAAGAATCTGCAAAGTGATGGCATCTTCAATAGGACGTTGCCTGCTGATCTAGAAATTTAGGCAGTTTCATAGGGACTGGCAGGTCCTCAAATGGGCAAATCCCTGGTGCTTCAGGCTTTCAGAGCAAAATTCTCAGTTTGGATTGTAAACTGTAATAATAACAATACACCTGCTAACCATTCCGGTCAATGCTTGGATGAGCCACAGCTAAACCCACCGATGCAATTGTCCGTTTGGCAAAATCTCAGAAAGGGATTTTCCTACTTTCTTAAATTGCAAAGGTGAGGAAGGAGAAGAAATGTGACTTTTAGACTTGCAAGATTCTGTTCATGTGACTTGCAATAAATCAGATCTAATAGTTCTGCATTTGTTTCTCATCTGGAGTTTTCAAAATTTTTAAACTTGCTGCCAACTCTCACATATGGAAAAACAGAAGAGGGAAATTATTAAATACAAGAGAATGACCATGTTAACTCTATTCACCTATTATAGAGTTGGGTCCCCAAATCAACACAGACTGTGGGAACTTTTACATCTCATTTGGAAGCCAAGGACCCAGAGTATGGAAGAAAAATGGAGAGGCACACACTGCAAGATGCTTGAGGTCCAGTGTAACATTTCCACTGTCTATGTTGATTTGGGGAGCCATGTCATTTGCTGGTGTTGATTCATTCTTTAAGTCCAGGGTCAATGCAGCCATCTACCAAGAGATTTTGGAGCACTCCATGATTCTATCTGCATACGAGCTTTATGGGGATAGTGACTTAAATTTTCCAGCAGGACTTGGCACCTGCCCACACTGCCCAAAGCACCAAAAACTGCTTCAATGACTGTGGGATTACTGTCCTTGATTGGCCAGCAAATTCGCCTAACCTAAACCACATAGAGAATTTATGGGGCATCGACAAGAGAAAGATGAGAGACATGACACAGAACAATGCAGAAGAGCTTAAGGCCACTATTGAAGCATCCTGGTCTTCCTTAACACCTCAGCAATGCCACAGGCTGATAGCGTCCATGTCACGCCGCATTGAGGCAGTAATTGCTGCATAAGGGACCCAAATGAAGTACTGAGTATATATGCATGTTTATACTTTTCAGAAATCTGATATTGTTCTATGTACAATCCTTTTTTTATTGTTTGCATGTAATTTTCTAATTTTCTGAGATGGGGGATTTGGGGTTTACCCCTTAATAGAAACATAGAAACATAGAAGTCTGACAGCAGAAAAAGACCTCATGGTCCATCTAGTCTGCCCTTATACTATTTCCTGTATTTTATCTTACAATGGATATATGTTTATCCCAGGCATGTTTAAATTCAGTTACTGTGGATTTACCAACTACGTCTGCTGGAAGTTTGTTCCAAGGATCTACTACTCTTTCAGTAAAATAATATTTTCTCATGTTGCCTTTGATCTTTTCCCCAACTAACTTCAGATTGTATCCCCTTGTTCTTATGTTCACTTTCCTATTAAAAACACTTCCCTCCTGAACCTTATTTAACCCTTTGACATATTTAAATGTTTCGATCATGTCCCCCCTTTTCCTTCTGTCCTCCAGACTATACAGATTGAGTTCATTAAGTCTTTCCTGATACGTTTTATACTTAAGATCTTCCACCATTCTTGTAGCCCGTCTTTGGACCCGTTCAATTTTGTCAATATCTTTTTGTAGGTGAGGTCTCCAGAACTGAACACAGTATTCCAAATGTGGTCTCACCAGCACTCTATATAAGGGGATCACAATCTCCCTCTTCCTGCTTGTTATACCTCTAGCTATGCAGCCAAGCATCCTACTTGCTTTTCCTAATCATCACAATTATGACAAATCATGGCTTGAACTATCTTGTCTTGCATGTTATGAATATCTCTCATATATTAAGTTTCCCCTTTTAAGTTACATTACTGAAATAAATGAACGTTTGCATGATATTCTAATTTTTCGAGTTTCACCTGTATTGCGAAACTGCTATTTAAAAATGGTTATGGAGGGCATTTTTCCCATCTCCCCTTGCAGGATATGAATGCTTTTCCTGGTGTTAGCTTCTCCTAGAAAAGCTTCTAAAGCTGGTTAACCAGACTGATGAATGTACATTAGAGCCCGAGCTAAATATTTTTATGTTTATTTATTTATTTCTGACAGTGAGAACAATCAACCAATGGGACATAAGGTGCCTTTGGCAGTTGTGGGAGTTTCATCCCTGGAAGCTTTCCAGAAGAGATTGGACTGCCATTTGTCAGAAATGTTGTAGGGCAGTGGTCCCCAACGTTTTTTCCACCAGGGACCAGTTTCAGCAAGACAATTTTTCTATGGCCCAGTGGGGGCGGAAAGGGGCGTGGTTGGGGGCGGGATTAAGCATGGGGGTGCTGGTCCTACCTGCCCCTCTTTCCCGCCATCGTCCTGTGGCCGGCAGAACCTGCCTCCCAAGCCCTCTTGCTCAGCGGGAGCTAAGCGCTGGAGAGAGGGGGTCAGGCTGGCCCTCCTGCCTCCCCCCAGCCAAAAACGCAAAAGCGCCCCGCGGCAGAAGCCAAAAGAGGCTTGAGCCTCTCGATCCTTCCCGCCCCTCTGTCCCATCCATCGTCCTGTGGCCGGCAGAACCTGCCTCCCGAGGCCTCTTGCCCGGCGGGAGGCGAAGCGCTGGAGGGAGGGGGTGGCGGTATGAGGGCCAGCAGCTGCTGACTCCACGGACCAGTGCAACATGCCCCGCGGCCCGGTACTGGTCTGCGGACCGGTGGTTGGGGACCCCTGTTGTAGGGCATGGGTCAAACTTCAGCCCACCGAAGACATCAATCTGGCCCGCACAAGACTGCCCCACCCATATCACCCACTCTTCAGCTGAGCACAGACTTACCTTTGAGATGGTCTGGACGTGAAAGGTAAGGCCAACAATTTTCAGCTGTGGAATCTTGCTGAAGGTGGGGGAGGTGAAAAATGCTCCAGGTGGCCAAAAAAATCAGACTGATTTTGCCTGGTTTTGCCTGCAGAATGGTGCTGGAGGCAGGAGAAGTGAAAAATGGGGCACAAAGATGCTCCAGGGAGGCCAAACAACAGGCAAAAAGTGCCTGTTTTTTTATTTTTCCCACCTCCAGAAGATAAATATAGATAGACAGAAAGAGAAAGAAAGGAAAAGTCAAAAGGAGAGAGAGAAAGAAGGGGAGAGACAGAAAGAAGGGGGGAAGCGGAGAGAGATTTCTCAGGCTCAGAAGAATTGTTGCAAAACCGAGTTTCATGAAGTGGACCACTAGACTCCTAAACAACTGATCAGGTAAATAAAAAAGTCAGCCAAAAGAGTAATAAGCAAGCAAAAGCAAATAAAACGCTCCCAACAGCAAAACAAATTAAAGTTTAATTTGTTTGTATTGTTTAAAGCAGTGTTTCCCAACCTTGGCAACTTGAAGATATTTGGACTTCAACTCCCAGAATTCCCCAGCCAGCTTCTGCTGGCTGGGGAATTCTGGGAGTTGAAGTCCAAATATCTTCAAGCTGCCAAGGTTGGGAAACACTGGTTTAATGGACTGTTAAATTGGCAGGTCCACTAGTCACATGATCTAGCTAAGCCCACCCAGTCATATGATCACCTAGCCATGCCAGCCGATTCGGCCAACAGTCTGAGGGACTGTGAATTGGTTTCCTGTTTAAAATGTTTGAGGATCCCTGGTGTGGGGTCTCCAGCTTGGATTGGGGGGGGGGAAGTTGGACTAGATGACCTACAAGGTCCCTTCCCATTCTGTTAATCTGTTGAAATTGCATCTGAGAAGAACCATTTCTTTGTTTATTTCATGTGATAAGCAATCAGTAATCGCCAGGCATGGGGGAGTTCAGACACTTTCCCCCAGGCTTTTTTATATTTTATGTTTGGTATGTATGTGTTGTTTGATTTTAAATATGATAGGGTTTTATATGCTTTTTTAAATATTAGATTTCTTTCACTGTAATATTGTTTTTATTATTGTTGTGAGCCACCCCGAGTCTTCGGGGAGGGGTGGCATACAAATCTATTAAATTATTATTATTATTATTATTATTATTATTATTAGTTATTTTTAACTAATACTATATATTATTATATTAGTTATAATAATATATATATATTAGTTATTATTAGTTATTTTAAATTATAATCTTTATGAATTTTGATTAAAAGTAACATAGTCGCGGTTTTCCCTCTTCCATTCTGAATTCTTTTTGCATTCCCCATGCAAACTTGTATCAGACTGACAAATGAAGTCGAACAACATGTTCAAATGAAATTCAACAGAAGGCAGCATTGAAGTAAACTTTTCCTTTCATGGTGCTTATATTTCATCCATACATTTCATTATACAGACTTCCTCCTTTTCCGCCCTCTCTCGATATTGTATTCAGATCTGAAAATATGCTATGAATCAAAGACACCTTTTAAAAGTAATTTGTGTGTGCATATGTCATGTGCGTAAATAAAAGTGTGTGCATAAGAAATGCTGATTACACATTATACATTTTATCATTATTACTGAATTTTAAGACAATCGATTCTTGGAGCATTTTTATTTAGGGGTTGGAGTTCAGATGTATATACCTTGAATACAACAGTGCCTTCTTGCAGAAATCCTTCTCTTAATATCAGTCATGTCCAAAGAGAGATAGGAAAGGCTTTTGCATAAACCCCTGGAAATTATCTGTTAGTACAGATAATACTGAACTAAAAGGACCGATGATGAGACAAATTGTCATATCATTCTCACGTTCCTAAATGTAGTTGAATTGCTTTTGATAGGACTTACTCCATGGCATTTATAGTTAGACATGCAGTCAGAGATAAATGGTAGAGACAGAAGAGGCAAAGAATGGTGGGATTCAATTTCCATCAAGATGTCTTAGGAAATAGAATCTTTATTTTTTGTTTACTAAAAACTCTCAATACACAGAGTTTGTGGAAAATCATTGTGTCGATTCAGGACTGACGTGGCTTTTCATCCATTTTGGCAGACTTTGAGATTCAGCTAAGCCAAAGACTTCTCTAATTCAGTATTGATGGATGCCTAAAATATTTTAATTTTTACTCATTGCTACTAGACCCCTATAGTGATTGCTTCATTATTACTCTAGATTTATATCTCAATTATTCAGGAGTAGGCAAAGTTGACATATGGACAATGATATGTCAACTTCAACTTCCAGAATTCCTGAGCTATCACAATTGGCTCAGGAATTCTGGGAGTTGAAGTCCACAAGTCATAGAAGAGCCAACTTTGCCTACCCCTGCTCTAGCCTCATATCCTAAGTACCCTAGAACCAGACCTTCATTTTCACAGAGTTGCCAACTGGGCTGACAAAATTGGCTGAAATTATCTCTTTGCTACACTGTATGAGTTTGTTACTAAAGGTACCACCTATTCTTACTATATTTAGCAAGGTAGATGCTACTTCAAAAATTAAATAGCTTAACAAGTATACAGTGATACCTCATCTTACAAACCCCTCGTCATACAAACTTTTCGATATACAAACCCAGGGTTTAAGATTTTTTTGCCTTTTCTTCCAAACTATTTTTACCTTACACACCCAAGCTGCCACCACTGGGATGCCCCGCCTCTGAACTTCTGTTGCCAGTGAAGCAACCGTTTTTGCGCTTCTGGGATTCCCCTGAGGCTCCCCTCCATGGGAAACACCACCTCTGGATTTCCGTGTTTTTGCACTGCTGCAGAGTAATCCCAGCAGCGCAGAAACAGGCGCTTCGCTGACAACAGAAGTCCGGAGGTGGGGTTTCGAGGACTTCTGTGTTTTTACAATGCTGAAATTTCACTGAGGCTCCCCTCACTGGGAAACCCCACCTCCGGACTTCCGTTGCCAGCGAAGCACCCGTTTTTGTGCTGCTGGGATTCCCCTGCTGGGATTCCCCTGCAGCATCACAAAAACATGGAAGTCCGGAGGTGGGGTTTCCCATGGAGGGGAGCCTCAGGGGAATCCCAGCAGCGCAAAAACGGGCGCTTCAGCTGGCAAAAGGGGTGAGTTTTGGGCTTGCATGCATTAATCGCGTTTCCATTGATTCCTATGGAAAACATTGTTTCGTCTTACAAACTTTTTTCCTTACAAACCTCATCCTGGAACCAATTAAGTTCTTAAGACGAGGTATCACTGTATTTACATTACATAATTCATGACCCCACAACCTAAATGTAACCAATGTTGAGTTCTGAAATGTCCGGTTGATTAGAGCAGTGTTTTTCAACCAGTGTGCCGTGGCACACTAGTGTGCCGCGAGACATGGTCAGGTGTGCCGCGAAGCGAAGCTCAGAGGGGGGAAGGAGGGAGAGAGAAAGAAAGCAAAAAAGAGAGGGAAGAAGGAAGAGAGAAAGAAAGAGGGATGGAGAGAGAAATAGAGCGAAAGGGAGAAAGAGAGAGATTTTTTTTGTCCAAACTTTTTTTTAGCTCCTCCCCCCTTAATGTTCCCCAGGTTTTTGTAAATGTGAATAATGTGCCGCGGCTCAAAAAAGGTTGGGAAACACTGGATTAGAGAACATGCATAAACTTGAAATATTATAACAATTAGTAGAAGAATAACATTTCTATCTGTCTGGGACATTTTTGTGGAGAGGAACACCCCTCCCTCCCACAATCCATACTTGAGATGACCCAGTTCTTGTTGAGGAAAAAAAAAGCAATGTTCATTTAATAAATGATGAACATATAAAAAGGCATTAGAACTGTTCATAAATTATGCAATTTAAGGATGCTTTCCACGTCAGTTGTTTAGAACAAAATTTATCTATCTATCTATCTATCTATCTATCTATCTATCTATCTATCTATCTATCTATCTATCTATCTATCTATCTATTAGAGTTGAAAGGGACCTTGCAGGTCATGAAGTCCAACCCCCTGCTTAAGCAGGAAATCCTACAGCAGGGTTTACAGGAGGGTATCACTGCTATTCTTTTATTCTTTAGGAATATTTCCCTTTGGGTAATCCCACATTGCAACTGTTTCCATTCTCTAACCTGATAGAAGTGGTTTGAAGATATGACTATCTTGACTTCTATGAATTGGATAATGAAAAAAAGGAACAAACAAAAAAAATTCTATCCTACTCTGGGTGGCCACACTCTATCCAAAAGGGAAATAAAATTTAAAAACCTAGAAATCTTGCCTTTTTTAGAACATTTCTTGGATGCTGCGGAGCATTAGATATCGATTTTTTAAAAATGTCAGTGCTATAATGTTCATTTTCACTGCAAAGAAGTGTGGTTAATAAGATAATATGTGTCTTTCATTACTAAATCTCAGCAACTAAGAAGAAGAAAAGCAAGATAGGAATTTAGTAGGAAAATGTCTCCATTTCATCTTACTCAAATTGTAAATGGAAAAGCAAAATGTCCCTTGCGGTGGTATCAATTGCACTACAGCTGAAATAAAGTAGCTCACCTCTATAGTACTGCTGATGTGGCAAAAGTTTAAAGAATGCTTTAAACTGGTACAGAATCCTCTTGTAGATGTGTCCTTATTCCTACCTTCTTTATATCTATCACCTTGGCCTATAAAATATATAAGACATCTCACAATCATTCTACATATTTATCTTCCTAGCATTAAAGGAGATTTATTTCAACCAGTATTAAGCACCAGATTTTAACTTTCATGGAGGAAATTCAAGCTCTTTCTGAAGATAATGTGCTTAATACAAACACATTTTCAAAAGGGACATTAAGTATATGTTTTTTGAGAAGTTGCAACTTATTTTAACTACATAGTTTTTAATTCTTCTTATGAGCAGAGGAAATTTTTGCAGAGTTTGGCTAGATTGCTTCATGATGATTACAAATCATCTAGCTAAAAAATAAAATAATTCTATGTTTTGGATTTAATTTCTAGAACACATTCCAAAGCAGGAAATACAGTACTCTTAATTACTCTTAGCTTGTGAAGGCTATTTACAAAAAAGAATTTTTAAGAATGGTCCTCAGATGTCTGTAAGGATCTAGCTCCCATTGCTTATAAAAGGTTATCTTTGATTTTTAAAGATCAATGTTTCTTAGTGACAAATATTCCATATTGTGAGCTAGTGATGTGTTAATGGCTAATAGGAAACAAATCACAAATAGGCCACATATTTCCTCCTAACTAAGGTCAGAGCCTAAAATAATCAGTGTTATACCTGAGAGATATGTGGGAAGGACATTTTTGCACAAACTTGTTAAGTCCAAACTAAACAAGAGTCTGCAAAGTCCAATTCAGTAACAACAACCTATTTTGATTTTTTTTTTCCAAATTAGAACCATGGATTATAACTTAAAAATAAGATGGACTGTTAGATCAAACAAATAAACAAATAAAATAGTGCCCTAGTTCATTAAACTTGCTTAGTTTTAATACTATGTACAAACAGTTTGGTTGGCAATATATAAACAAGCTAAAAAATATTTTTTTTGTTTGTATTGAAATACTATAGCTTTAAGAGGTAGTGTTGTAAATTGCCGTAAGTGGGAGCAAGAAAGCATGATTCTCTCTCTCTCTGCTCTCTCTGTTCTTTCTGCTGATTCACTGTGATTGATAAAGTAAGCTCTGTGTATTTGATGGTAGTTTATGTATTTGTAAGATGTAATGTATGTTTGATATGTAAGACAAAGACAGGCTTATATTATTATTGTATTGAGATATTGACTGACTTGAATGTGTATGACCAGACTGTTTAACTTGACTGTGCTATTTCTGAAGTAAACACTTTAGTGCAGTGTTTCCCAACCTTGGCAACTTGAAGATATCTGGACTTCAACTCCCAGAATTCTCCAGCCAGCGAATACTGGCTGGGGAATTCTGGGAGTTGAAGTCCAAATACCTTCAAATTGCCAAGGTTGGGAAACACTGCTTTAGTGTATCCTCTTATATGACTGAATAATTACTGATGTCTCCTGGATATCTCCTGGGATCCCACATTTCCTCTGTGTGTCCTTGATAACTCAAGGGTCATTCTGCACACTCCTTAACATAGTTCAAGCAAAACTTAAATTCAAGAAAATTATGCCTGATTAGCTGATTTAAACAAACACAATGTAGGAACCAGCAAGTGGCAGTATTTGACTTATTTCTTCATAATTCTGATTGAGACGCACTACAGTAAATCTTAAATGTTGCTGAAGCCATAGGCCATGATAAAGAAATTTGTAATAAAGAGTGCAATATTATGAACCTTAAGTTAAGAATAAGCTCTATAGATCTAGCTTTTCAACAAATACAGCTCTGGCTATATCAGGTTACTTCAGAGAAAAAGATAAAATAAAATGGATGCCTAGTAGAACATGAACTTTAATTCTAAGATCAATGTAGAGCAATAGCATAATTGACTTGTTTACTTCAGTGACAAGGCTGGAATGATTCCCCATTATAATCTGTAGTGCTGTAGTTAGGACGGTTTTTCTTGAAAGTTGCTCTCTCCCATGGCTATTGAAACACTCAAGATTGGTATTTTTATGTTTTGTTTTGTTTTGCTTTGCTTGATGCAGTTGATATAGCACAGGACAGAAATCTATTATTCAAAAATGGAAAGTCCCAAGAAGTACAATAGAAGGAAACTATGAAATGTCCTTAAAATACAACACCCAGATGTTTGGAGAAAGCAGATGTAGATTTCAGTTCATGAGGGTTTGAATGGAGGAACTGCACAAAATGAATTAGATCACAGGTGTCAAACTTGCAGCATCATTACCATCACCTGAGATATCGTAATGTTTTCCCCTTCATGGATTTGGGGTGGATGTGGCTTATGCATCAGGCCTGCAGACCACCAGTTTGACACCCCTGAATTTAGATTAATCTTCACTAAACATCCAGTTGTTTAGCAGTGACTAACAATTCTTGGCTGATTCAAACAAACTATTTAGGTTTGCACCTGGTTAAGACAACATCAGGAACAGTAAGAAATCTAAAAAATATTTCAGAAAACAATGGAAAATATTTCTGTATTGTTGCTTTTAAAACAAACCAAACCAACCAAAAACCATATACGGTAACATCTATTGAACTCATAAAAATGCTAAGCTGATTTAAAGGTTTTACTTCTCATATACACAATAGATTTTATACAATGTCACTAGTTTTCAAATACAAAATTTTAAACTCCAAGGTTATTTATTGAACAAAAGCCATAGATTTCCTACATCTTATCAAACATGCTGACTTTCTTACAACTAATGTACATGTGTACAAATCAGGTTGCTAAAAATCAAAGAAATTGAATTGTTATTTTTAATTAATCTATCTTCTTTTACAGCACTAATTCTTATAAAAATTAGGATCTCAGCGAGTTCAAAGTTGTTAAGTGTAGTAATTCTTCCATGTGTTTATAATCTACCTCCTCGCCCCCAGCTTTCTACTAGAGGGGAAAAAATCCTTCATTAAATAAGTCGAGATGAGAGATGTTTTTATCCCACTTGATGAAACCAATGCCATTTAAAGCTAATTGATCACACGCAACAAATATCAATCTTTACCACACTGCTAAAAAAAAGGACAAAGGTTCCGCATTCATGGCTACACACCTGCACACACATATTGGTAACAGTAAAAAATATAGCAGTGACCATTCATAATGAGCATTGTGATTATGCTCTATCTTGTTGGTTTCTATTTGTTGCTGGCGATCAGTAAAGCAAAAGGAAACAATATGTAACTATAAATATATATCTTTGTGCACAGAATTATATACTCCCTTCTGAAACTTCCGATTTCATTGGTGGAATTCAGTGTTTTCTCCTACCATAGATGGTTTTGAAAGGAATTCAGACATATTCCTGGAGAATCTTTGGTAGAAGAGGCTGGGGAATTCTGGGAGTTGAAGTCTACACCTGTTAAAATTGCCAAGTTTGAAAAACACTGATCCTATGATTTACTGTATTCATAAACTGAAAACAATGGTACGTCCAGCTAATTTTTGAATAGAAGACGTAGAGCACAATTTCCATTACCCCCTAATATAAGCATTCTTCATTTAATTGGGCTATCCTGCAAAAATTATACCTGAATATTAGGTAAGGAAGGGGGAAATCCCATTCTTGTCCAGTTTCTGTTTGGTTACCCCTTTTAAATCAATCCCTTACAGCAGTGTTTCCCAACCTTGGCAACTTGAAGATATCTGGACTTCAACTCCCAGAATTCCCCAGCCAGCATTCGCTGGCTGGGGAATTCTGGGAGTTGAAGTCCAAATATCTTCAAGTTGCCAAGGTTGGGAAATACAGTACTGCCTTACAGCATGTGTTTGGGATTGCCTGACCTTTATTTATCCTCTCCTCTCTCAACCCTATTACATCATTTTTTGTAGACATCAATATTGCCGTGCGCTGATAGATATTTTAAAAGAAAAAAAAAATCCCACGGAAAAATAATTCAATAACTTCTTTGAGCAGAGAATTGGCTTTGCCAAAAAACCCAAACAAACCAATTTTCTTCTGCTCGGGCTTAGTAAGGCCAGTAATAAACGCACGCCTACACGCATGCGTGCATTCCACGCAGCTGCTTGTGAATTACCACAACACTGCTGCCTCAGCTGAGTTGCGCACAGAACCGCCTTCTCCCGTTTCAGGCCTGCCTGCGCCACTGCGGCCCCAACGTTTGAGAATGCGGCAACGTTTTGTGACGTCACAATCTCACGCCGCATCCCGGCGGATTCCTGCGGATTCAAGCAAGCAGCCTGTCATTATGCGGAACCCTCCGCTTCTTTACGTTGCTGTTCCTCTTGCATGGCGGTCCTCGTTGCCGTCCACATACCAAATTGACGCGAGGTTGAAAAATACATTTATATATACTGTATATATATCTATATATTTCTCTTTCTAAGCAGCAGAGTGCGCCATCGCCTCGTACTTCGTTTGGCGCTCCGTTGATCCGACTGCTCCGGAATTGGAATGTAGAAAGTAGAAAAGCAAAACAAACGGGTGTGTGTGTGTGTGTGTGTGTGTGTGTGTGTGAAAAAAATCGCTCGCTCCCCACTTTTTCTTCTCCAAAACGGAAGATCTTATTTTAGCAGTTG
Source organism: Erythrolamprus reginae (assembly GCF_031021105.1). Lineage (NCBI taxonomy): Eukaryota > Metazoa > Chordata > Lepidosauria > Squamata > Dipsadidae > Erythrolamprus > Erythrolamprus reginae. The sequence continues at coordinate 214,266,041 of NC_091952.1, read as the reverse complement.
AAGGGCAAGATCGCCTCCTCAGCAATTCCAAAAGCCCCCCCCCCACTTCATTATGAAAGTCACAATCGCAATGCTACTAAGGCCTTGCAGGCAAATCTCCTTACTTGTTTCCCAGTGGGAAGCCTTGATTGAGATGGCAGAAGAAATTATGCAGCAGTGGAGGAGGAGGAGGTGTGTGTATGTGTGAAAATACAGTTTGATCTTATGTTGGGAGCCAGAGAGAAGAGGTGCTGAATGTTGAAAACCACCCTGCAAAGGGAAGGTCTTCTAATTGAGCAGCAAAATAAGGAGTCATTCATTCCCACCCCCCCTCAGCTTTTAAAAATACTTTTCTAGGTCAGATGTCCAGATGAAGTTACTTAAGCAGATTTCATTATCAGTGAGGAAATAGTTAAGAAATTATAATGGGTCCCCCCCCCCCTTGTTGAAGATTGGGATTAAAGAGTGTTGAATTTTGATGGGGAGACTTAAGTCCATCTGGAAGGTACTATGAAAATAGGACATTTTTTTCCTCCTTAGGCTACGTCACTGTGTTACTGTTCTGGGAATAAAATCAGAAAAGACGCTGATGTTTTCCACTCAGTTCTCAGGAAAATAATGGAATATAAATATATGTAAAAGTGGCAGTGCCTTAAGTTCCCTTATTTTTTTTTCTTCACAAAGAATTTTCAATCCATTATATAGTAAGAAAAAAGAAAAATGGTTCAGATGTCTATCAATTGGTTCCTACTAGGTGTTCAATTGCATGAATTCATATCATGATATATTGTCACACGTCTAACAAATTAGTGTATTAAGAATAGCTGAAATCTTGTCACCATCTTGACAATTATTAGGAGGTTTCGTCTGGTATGTTGTATTTTGTATTAACTTTCTATTATAACTGATGCATCCCTGCAGATGGCATCACCCCCAGTATCTAATTTCTATGTTGCCACCATCTTCTTGGCAATTTACCCCTTGCCTGTGCAAGCATTTTGCACCATTTTAAACTGTGATAAAAAAAAAAAGGATGTATGGAGAGCAGAAGGGAAATAATGCATATTAAAATCTGTAGGGCCTGAAATCCAACAAAACCTTGAAAGAAACATCCAATATGATGAGAAGATTTAAAAAGTGCAATGAATTTTATTTTCCTCCACCAGGTAGATCAGGAAAGCTTTGTCTATTTTAGGAAAAATGACTGGAAGACAAATAAAGAATGGTCCTACAGAGATTTGTAGAGATTTGTTCTTCTAATGAGCAAGGTGGATGTGTTAATTCAAATTACTCAGCTGTTGAAAAACAGAGAATTCTTTTTATTAGTGGCAAAGGCTTTGTTGTCACTACAATCCATGGGCCTCTGAACTCCAACTACACTTTATGTAAGATTTGTTGCCACCCTGAGTCTACGGAGAGGGCGGCATACAAATCTAATAAATAAATAATAATAATAATAAATAAATGAACTATGGATGATACTAACACTGACATGAGAATTTAAACCGCATTGATGTTTCTGGGTTTAGTCTGAGATGTGGAAATTTAACATTTTAAAGTAGAAGCCCATCACAAATCTTTAAAAGACTAGGGCATATGAGCCTTTAATGCTATTTGGGCTTTCTCCCAAGAAGAAGAGCATTTATTTATTTGTTTGTTTGTTTGATTGATTGATTTTTATGCCGCCCTTCTCCTTAGACTCAAGACAGCTTACAACATATTAGCAATAGCACTTTTTAACAGAGCCAGCATATTGCCCCCACAATCCGGGTCCTCATTTTACCCACCTCGGAAGGATGGAAGGCTGACTCAACCTTGAGTAGAGAATTAACTGCTTGGCTACAGCATAATTTACAGCAGAGTTGGCTGTAAAGAGGTTCACAAGAATGCAAAAAGATATCTGGTTGAAATGTATTTTTCATCTGTGGCATTTTCCTCTGGTTCTACATCAAGCAAAGTTGAGTTGCCCTCACTGAATTAGTATCTAATGGTGTTTCAGTTCAGGTACCCAGATGATAATCTTATCTGCATTTAAATCCAGATTAAAGAAAATCAATTCCTAGGGTACCTGGCTTGCCATTACAGAATAAGAGTTGCATTATTGTTTGTTGCAATGTGTATCACTTAGGCCCAACTTTATGACAAGGTTGAAAGCAGCCACTTTGATCCTGAAGCACCTCAACAGGAAAACAGAACAAGGTAACTGTTTGCCATCTTGTTACAAACTATATCCACATATACTCCTATGTGGATAGCTTTCTAACAAGATGGTAAACAGTATGTAAAGCACCATCTGTATCGCTTTGCTAAGTGGTGAAAAATCTGTTTATTAAAAATATTTAGATTTACAGACTAAATGATAGGTAATAGATCATATGATACAGAGCAGCTGCTTTTCAAGGATTATAGCCACAGTAATTATGTTTATATTTACCATATCTAATAAATTATTATTTAGGTGGTTGTGATTGCTAACATTCATAGGTCTGTTAATAACTAGGTTTATAAGTAATTTTTTTTAAATAAAATGTCCTTACCTGATTACGTATAATTAAGTAATTTTATGATATTAGGTTTACAAATAGTCTTTTAAGCCTTTCACAGGTCATACATTTTTCATAGTGTGCATTCAACAATTATATTTTTCTAGAAAAATATAATTCTTGAAAATATTCAAAATATAGCAGTATTAGGAATAGTATATCCATCTCTCACACACCAATAAAAATGTAGGGAAAATATACCATTGATAGATTATGATTCATAGCCCATGCTTTTCTTTAAAAATGCTACATATGAAAATATTTCTACATCCAGGTGTATATAAATATAGTGCAACTTGATTTCATAATATTTTTTCTAGGAGGCCTCACTGGGAACATTGGCTTCAGCACCGTGGACAGCACCCAGGGTTTTGGCTGATTCCAGTCAGAGATGGTTTCAGCTCCCTCCCCTTTGTTCTTGTGCAATTTTAGGCCTAGGCTAACAAAGACACCCTTGTATAATGAAGGGTAATTTAAGGACTCTCCCAGCCTTCCCACCTCTCCTTGCACTGTGATGAACACCCTACAGATTTGTGCTAGTTTTATTAATGCAATCACAATATTGTAACTTCAATTTATGCAATCCCTAGTTTGGATTATGTTAAGGAAATAATATATAATTGAGACAATATCGTTTCTATTTCTGGGCCAGTTGATTGCAGGAGACGAATGTATAAACAAACATAAGGATGCCACCATGTTATTTAATGTATTTATTGTCCTTCCATTGTCCTTACACAATTTAGTTAAGAAACCGTGTAAATAGCAAATGAAACCTACCTGTTCTTGTATGATGTCCTGTATGGCCTTTATTGATAAGGCTACTAGGTTAGATGAACATCAGCATCTGGTATCACTTCATGACTGCATTTATGCTCAGCTGTTGGAATTACATTGTTTTGGACATTTATAGAAGGATGCGCATTTGGTTCAAATCGTCCTCTTTGGCAGATTATTCAACCAGCTGTTCAGGATGTCTTCAAGCCTCGCTCTTGGCATTCACCGCGTGCCTTAATTGTATGACATTAAATCAAGGTCCGCTGTGAACACGGAGAGACGGAGACTGTACTGTTCTCTCTTGCTCGCTTGCTCCCCTTCCACAAACCAAAATAGCAAGCAACCTTTTAAAGAGAAAATCCAACCCCTGCCCTTTATCTCCCAGGCCCAATTTGAAGCTGAGGCTGCTTGCTAGCCCATCTGTCAAATCCACTGGGCAAGAGCCTCTTTAAAGCCGCTTCCTTAAGCTGCTCTAATGTGTCTCTCTCTCTCTTTCCTCCCCTCTCTCATTCCTTAAGACTACAGAATGATAAGGCTTTGCCCTGATTGCTCTTGAAGACTCCGGATTTATTTTGCCAACCTGCTCTCCCCCTCCCCTCCTCTTCAGAGCTGCCCTTAGCCATTTGGATACTGCAAGGAAAGACATTTAAGCACCTCCAACTCTTCTGTTCAAAAGGAAGAGCCCGCGATACTCACAGGCTTACATTTCTCATACTGAGATGTCTGCACGAATGAAAGAGGCAGAACGCATGTTGACTTGCTTGGTAAAGCGAAAAATGTTAATGCAATAGCAGCTGCCCATTCCCACGAGGTTGGAACAGCCCATTTAGTTTGGTGACAGTGTCTTTGTGGGAAGAGGAGAAGGAGGAGGAGTGGTGATGGAGGACAAGGAGGAGGAGGAGGAGGAGGGAATGGAAGAACGGGGTAAGAACAGAAACACCACCACACATTAAACTTGGCAGTAATTAAAATCAGAATCAAATCCTGAGTGGAGCCCGTGGCAGGAGGACTGCTGTATCAGGACTGGGGTCTGGTCATCAATGACTTGACTCCTGCAGCAACTGGCTTCTGCTTCTCCACGACACTGGCACTCTGTTCCAATCCACAACAACAAATGCCCGAGGAACCCAGTTGTCCAAAGACCCCAACAATAGCAGCAGCAGCACCACCACCACCACCAGAGCTTGAACTATCCAGAGGAAATAGAGGGCGAATCACACACTGCAGGTCTTCCGGATGATACCTCGGTCTCCTAGGAAAGAAAAGCAAAAGAGATTATGAGAGAAAAGGCGCCTGCTGCCTGGACCAGCATGAAAGTGCTCAATGGCTGCAGGTGACAACGGCAGCAGAACTGGGATGAAAAGAGCTGGGGTGTAGGGGGGGGGGGGAGAGAAGAGGATTGAAATAAGCTGGAGAGGGGAAACCTAACACAAAAGGTGGGGGAGTTTATTCCCCCCCTCCCCAGCTGTCCCACCTGAGAAGAAGCTGCACTTTTATCTAGGGCTCCTTTCTGGGCCGTTTTGTCTCCAAAGCTGATTCCACATGGCTTGGAATCCAAAAACTGGCCCAGGAGTTACATCACGGCCACCACAAAGCTTGGTGGGATTTTTTTTTCCTGAGCTCAAGCTGAAGCATCCCCTTAGTTTCTCAGAGGCCGTGCAAAAAGACCATCGGAAACAAAAGCTAGGCATTCAAAGGCAGGCAAGCCGGCAAAGGAGACTCTGAACCCCCCCTCCTTTCACTCCTCCAGATACAAACACCCCCTAACCACCCCTCAAGGAAAGGGGGAGGAAAATCCAGGATCACCTCCAGACCTCGAGCAAGTCAAACCTCTCTCTGAATTTTGGAGGCAGCTATCGATCTTTCTCCTGGGTCGGACGTTGGGCTGTGGGAGAAACGGTCCGGAGCCGTCCGACTTGCTGTGTGTTCGCCCTCGTTTGCTGCTTCAGCATTAGGATTAATGGCTCTCCAGCCAAACAAATAAGGCATCTGCCTCCAGTACAAGAGGATTATAGGGGGGGGGGGGGCTGCTGACGTCATCGGGCAGGCAGATGTTTGCTCCAAAGTCCTGTTCGCCTCCCGGTGTCCTTGAAAGCCGCTCTCACCCGCCCGGAAGCAGGTCTAAGCCCCAGTTGGAGCAGGAGATCTGCTCCCTTCCAGGGGAGGGGGGGAGAGAGAGTGTCGTGCCTCAAAGCCATGAAAAGCCTCCATGTAAATTACGCCTCATCAGGGATTCCAGATTTTTTTTTTCAAGGTCAGAGCTTCTGATGACTGATTCCACCCCACCCTTTCAAAGTCCAACATTATCAGCCTAGGTTTGACCTAGCTCATCAGTGAGACCGATGCTGGTGGCCCTACCTTGCCCGGCCAAGACGCTGGATTTCTTCATCTGGCCTCTACCTGAAGACGGCTTTCTGCAAGCCCAGCACAATATCCCCTCCCCTTGCCATCGAGTGGCCTCATTTACCAGCAACAGAAGGCGGCTGCTGCTCCAGCATCTTACCCCCCACCCCTTCCATGAAATGAGAACAGATTTGCTTTAAATACTCCTGGTGCGGAAGAAGGAGGGGGGGGGGAGAGGAGAAGGCAGGGAGGTGGAAGAGGAGGCAGGGTTGGTCGCAGATTCACAGCTAAGCTTGCATTATATAAAATTCAGAGTCCTTTTTCATCGCAACGGAGGGCAGCAGAGAGACAGAAGAGTTTGTGCAGCAATTCGTACCACTGCCGTGAAAGAATCGCTAGCCTTCTTTCTCTAAAGGTCGCACCTTTCCAAACGGGTGAGACAAACAGGCAACAAGGGAGACAGACTTGCAGAGGTCATGTCATTACATTTGCTCTGATGAGTAGGAAGCATCATCGCGCGACACAGTAATCCCAAGGCAAGGCATGACTGAAGACCTTATCTTCCCATCTGCATCAGATGGGATAAATTCTAAGCACGAAACACTGAAGTATACAGATATCAAATGCTTCTGGTATGAGTTGGTGTCGACATGACAGCCACAAACGCCTAAGGTTGGCAGTTGGCCATGGTTGTCTGCGATTGTCCACAAAAGAAGGGTGATGTACTTTAGTACCAACAAGGTTTCAGGTGACATCTGTGGTATCAGCAGTGTCTTCAGCTCAGTCCAGTCAAGTCAGAAAGAAACATTAAACCATAGGCTCCACCAAGCAGACAAGAAGCAAAGTCTCTTAGCCTTCCATGCATGCTTTTAGAAGTGCCAACTGGAGCAAATCCCCTATTCCCAGCTGCGTAGAGATCAGAATGGCTGGTCTTCTCTGCTGCCTCCATAAAAAGAGGACCTTAAGTCCTTCTAATACCTGTAAGAAGTAGCTGGGAACAGGCATGAGGACGAAACGTTGGGATGCATTGCTGATGGATTCAAAAAGCTTGACAATGACATCAAGGTCTTCAGGAAGGGAGAACCCAGATTCAAAGTGCGATGGGGTGGGTGAAAGTATCCAAAGGGACAAATGTTGCTCTAAAGTTCGCTCCGAAACAGATGACTCATCAGCTTGGTTCCTTTGAACTAAACAAGAGTGTCATAATTCAGCTCCAACCACTAGGGAAACCTAGATCCTGGCGTCCCTTGTCAAGAGAAGAATAGATCGCCAGTACAGAGGGCGAGTGATACGCCTGGCCTGCATGCCTTACTGAGATTCGGCTGTGTATTATCTTGGTCTGTCAGCCTGGCATTTCATTTTTTTTCCCCATTTGGGAAGTGGAACACTGATAGCATCTATTTAATTTATACTGGTGTCACTCAGCTAATGGAAGAACTGAACTGTAGCTCTTCTTTTGTCTTTCTGAACACGCACACATTTTTCTTTGACAGGTGACAAAATGTGTGTGGTATTGTAACTGCTAATGTCCTGTAAACCTAGAATACCAGGCTAGTTTAGGGGGGGGGGGGGGGTTGCAAAAAGTATGCATGCTTTGACGTATGATAACTCTATATGGACTTATTTGTGCCTGTCCTTGTAAAATTCACTTTCAAAACAGACAGCCCCCACCAAGCGTCTATGGATTCTCCTGTGGTGTGGAATGACAGAATCTGCAACAATAATAGTGATGTTATTATTCTAGAGACATAATTCCAAGTTTAATATCCGTTCGCTGTCCATGGTTTTGATTTCCGAGATAGCCAATGGAAGAGAACTGGTGTCCTTTTCACCATTTTGATTATTTGGTTTAACTGGTTGTAAAAATGTAGGGGTAATTTCACATTAAATTCTATATTTATCTTGGGTCTCTCTCTCTCCCTCTCTTTTCTCTCTCTCTCTCTCTCTCCCTCTCTTTCTCTCTCCCTCTTTCTCTCTCTCTCCCCCTCTTTCTCTCCCTCTTTCTTTCTTTCTTTCTCTCTCTCTCCCCCACTTTTTTTCTCTCTCTCCCTCTTTCTTTCTCTCCCTCTCTCTCTCCCCCTCTCTCCCCCTCTTTCTTTCTCTCTCTCTCCCCTCTCTCAGGCACACACACACATTTTAGAAGAAAATGTGAACATTATAAGAAATCTAGTATATATGTTGTGTTATGCAAAACAGATGGAAAATCACAAAGCAGTTTTCAGAAAGAAGTAATGAAATGTGTACAGTACACACAAAAATGGAGTTGTAGTTGAAACCTAATGTTTCTATTTCACACTTGATGGTCACCATTTCAACATGAACATAAAGAGAAATAAACGTGGCTCAGTGTATTGGAGGAAAAACTAGCTGCTTAAAAGAAAACTATTACTGCATTGTTCCATTCGAGGCCCTTCAAATACTGTTTTGAATTACACAACAAATGCTTTTGAAATGGTGAGCCCAACACTAATTTCCGCCTTGATTTTGAAAACTTTATGCATGCAGAGGGATACTTTAGCCAAGCATTATTTCCACACAGTTGGAATGTCTCTTATTGTGCAACATCTTAGAATCTGTGACCCAGCCGCAGTCCCGCAGTCCTCTTTTGCCTTTTCTCTTAGGATGCGCATTACTTGCACTAACCTTTGGGTCTCGTTTGGAGGTTAAACAGAGGGTTCATTTAATCTGAGAGCGCTTGATCCTTCCCACAACGATTTACACTATAATCAAATAGGGTTCCTATCTTTAAAAGGTAATCCTTTTCTCTTTCTTTCTTTCTTTCTTTCTTTCTCTCTCCTTCCTTCCTTCATTACCTTTCTTTCTTTCTTTCTCCTTCCTTCCTTCCTCCTTTCTTCCCTTCCCTCCCTCCCTCCCTTCCTTACCTCTGTCTTTCTTTCCTCCCTCCCTCCCTCCTTCTCTTTCTTTCTTTCATTCATTCATTCTTTCTTTCTTTCTTTCTTTCTTTCTCTCTCCCCCCTCTCTCCCATCCCTCCTTCCCCTGCCGTTCTTCTCTTTCCCTCCCTATCAGAGAAGGTCGTTCCCATTGCAAGGACAAACGCCTTCCATTTTTTCTCCCCACGGGCTGCGATGTTCCGTTTGGGGATAAGGCGTCGGCGATGTGTTTGGTGGCGGCGGGTCACTCGGAACCCAAAAGGGTTTTGCCTCTCTCCCCGTTTTTAAAGACCCGAAGTAGCTCCTTGGGGGAGTCAGACAGGCCACTGCGGAGCCCCGTTCACTTCGGAGGGGGAGGGCACCTCGGTCTCCGCCAGGCAGGGCAAGGTGCGGGAGGAGGCTGTTCTCAAAGGCTCCCTGGACTTGGGGCGGCCTTCCCTGCCTCCTCTCTCCCGGAAGACGCCGCCGGCCTCGGCACAAAAACCTTTCGCCCACTCCGGCCTGGCAGGCAATCGCCGCGCCGCATAGCTTCAGCAACACAACAAAGAGAAGCTCGTCGGAATGACACCCCACCCCACCCCGTCCGCCCTTCCCCGGCCAAACGGCCTTGGCCCCGCTGGATCCGGGTCCCCAGGGAAGGAAGGACCAGTCCGAAACCGAAGGCAGAAGCGAGGAGCCCTTTCAGCGCAGATCAAGCGCGGCAGGATCGGGAGGGGAGAAGGGGAGCATCCCAGAACAACCCCCCCACTCAGGCATCCTCCACGCAACACGCTGGGCTGCGCTCCTTTAAGCCGCGCGCCTCCCGCTGTCCCTCGGCCCGATCGCCTCCCCGGCCGCCTCCCTTGAACCCGGCCCGAAAATAAGCCTCGCTCGAAAACCGGCCGGAGAGCCGTCGAGCTTCGTCCCGGCCTCTCCTGCTCCGTCACAGCGCACCAGATCCGGAGCCTTCAAGAATAGAATTTTTATTGGCCAAGTGTGATTGGACACACAAGGAATTTGTCTTGGAAACCTTGACCTTCCCATCAGGGCCGTTCCAGCTTGGGACGCTCTTGCCTCTTGCTCGCCTTGTATCCGCCCCGGCGGCTAAGCTCAGAGCACCAGGTGGCTCGCTCCTTCCTTCCTTCCTTCCTTCCTTCCTTCCTTCCTTCCTTCCTTCCTTCCTTCCTTCCTTCCTTCCTTCCTTCCTTCCTTCCTCCTTCCTTCCGTCCTCCTTTCCTCTCATCTCCTCTCCCTTTCCTTACTTCCTTTCTCTTTTCCTCCTCTCTTCCTGTCCTCTCCTTTTCCTTCCTTCCTCCCTCCCTCCTCTCCTCCCTCCCTCCTCTCCTCCTCTCCTCCTCTCCTTCCTCCCTCCCTCCCTCCTCTTCTCCTCTCCTTCCTTCCTCCCTTCCTCCCTTCCTCGGGCAGCTGCCCGCGCTAGCAAGTGGGGAGGCGACCGCGGTGGTACTTACAAGGCGGCGCTGAAGATTTGCCCCGGCCGGTCTCTCTGGGGCTGGCGGAGAACCTTCCCTGAGATTTGCTGCTAAGACATCCGGCCGAAAAGCGGTGGTGCGGGCCTGCCCGCCTGCTCCGGGAGGGCTGTAGCAGGGGCTGCCCTTCTGCCACCGCCGCCGCCGCCTCCTCCCGCTTGCTCCTGTCCTGTCCTTCCTCCACTCCCGCGCTTCGGCTCGGCGTCCCCCGTTGCTCTTCTCTTCCAATAGGGGGCAGGTCTCCGCCTGCATCCTAATCGGAGCGAAACATTCCGTCCCTTTCCGTAGGCATCTAGGTACCTCTTTGCAAGTCCACGGCCGCAGCACAAAAGAGCATCTCTCTCTCTCTCTTTCTCTTTCTCTCTCCCTCTCTCCCTCCCTCTCCATCTTCCACTCCACCCCTCCTCTCTCTCGCTTTCTCTTTCTCGCTCTCCCTTGCCTTGTCTGCCTCCCCACTATTTGCATGGATGTGACCTGTCCTTAATGCGGAAGGGGCAACGTCTTGATTTTTTTTAAAAAAGGACAGTTATTTATTTATTTATATTTGGCAGGCTGAACTCCCTGTCCCTCCCCCTTTTAGTGTCGCGTCAAGTTTCCGCGTTGGAAAAAAATATTCGCTGGAAAGAGGAGGAGGAGATGGAGGAGGAGGCAAGGAGGCCTCCTGCTCCCTCCTGCGTCCCGTTCAGTTCCCTCTCCTCCGCTGGCCCCAGCGAGTCCCACAGAGGTCATCCCAGATATAGAAAAAAATCCGGAATTATCCTCCTGCTTGTGTCCGAAAAGCAACAGCGTCGCTCTCAAGGGATTGCGAAACTTTTCAGAATCGAGGTTTAGGCCAAGCTGGTGTTGAACCCGGTGCGGGAGTTTAAGGAATTCTATTTATTAGATCACCAACCAACCTGTGCCAGTTTTGCTTTGCGTTTCTTTTAAAAATAAAAAACACAACAGCCGCAACAACTTCCAAACAGTTTTTTCTACTGTATTCAAGGAAGAATACAAAGTCAATGACTTCTTTTTTAAAAAAGTGAAAGCATTAGAAAAGCGCGCGGCTCTAACCGCCCTACGCGTTTGTCTTTGCTACTAATCACTAAGTGTTGAGTGGAGTTTATAGGGAAATGAGTCTTTCAGTCGGGTACCCGGGAAACGGCGATGGAAGGAACGAGTTGCAAAGGAGGCGCAGGAGCGCCCCCGGGCGCGTCCGCTTATCGCCCACCTCCCCTTTCTTGCACACTCACACTCACCCCCGCGACCCGGAGTAAAGCCAAAGTTACCCACGCCTGGCTGCACAGCTCGTCTCCCTCCCGCCCCTCCAGAATTGCGCTACTCCAACCTCCGGGCCAGATGAGGGATGGCGAGCGGGGGTGCTTCTGCCTCCACTTTTTACCTCGCCCCCCCCCCCTGCACGTCACCCTAAGGTTGCCCGCCCGTCTTGCTTTAGTACGGGGCTGGGAGCGCTTGTCGGGCGAGGCGACGAGATGCTTACAACGCCTCGGGCTCCTGTGGCCCGCGAAGCCTCCTAAATCGGAGTGACGGGTGCGGGGAGACGGCGGGAAGGGGGGGGACTAACCGCGTTTAGAGCCCCTTCTTTTCGTATTTAAACTCCACGACGCCTCCCCTGCGCACACACCTAATCTCTAAAAGGTGCCTTCCGCCGAAGGGCAGCACTGCAGCATCTTTCTCGAGGGTTGCGGGCTCTTGGCGGACGCCTGTAAGGAAAGCAGAGGGGCTCCCGCCGGAACAGTCTGGATTACCTTAACTTTCCCCTTTGGGCTTCTTTGCTGCTTCCCCCCCACCCCTTCCCATCATCTTCCCGATTCCAGCGGGATTGGTTTAAATCCGAGATTAAAGAGACCGACGTAGCTGCAGTCAGGATTACCCCCAAAGGGAAAGGAAGGTATCTAAATCCTCATCGTTCTCGCCTCCTCCCTCCGGCGCTGTATTTGTACAGTTGGAGCCTTTCTCACGTCACCTTTGGGGTGGGGGGGGGGGGAAGGGAAATTGAAATGATCCGAAATCCCTATAAGGCCGAAGAACCCTACCAAAGATGGAAGAATAGCAATAGTATTAGCAATAGCCTTTAGGCTTATGTACCAATCCACAGTGCTTTTGCAGCCCTCTCTAAGCAGTTTACAAAGAATAAGCATATTGTCCCCCAACAATCTGGGTCCTCATTTTACCGACCTTGAAAGGATGGAAGGCTGAGTCATCCTTGAGCCTACTGAGATTCGATCTGCCAAAACTCTGGGCACACCTTTATTCCCGGAAGGGAACGGGGCGTGCAGGGGGGAGGTGCTAAGAAGGGACAAGTCACTCCAGGATCCTTGACCACCAACTGGGAATTGCGCAGGGGGGGGGGGGAGGAAGTGGCCGGAACAAATAGAAATCCGAATTCACTACTGCCCAAGATCTGGAAGACATGGGAATCTTGAAGGAGATAAGGAGCAACCATTTCCCAACTATCTGAACAATATGTCCACTGGGAATAATGGGAGGTGTACTGCATATTAGATATGCTAGAGTACATCTCCCATTATCCTCAGTTGACATATTGTTCAGACCTAGTTGTTGGCCCTCTCAGATACTGAAGAGTAGATTTGAAAGGTGGAATCCAATGTCCTTATGCAATGAACTTCACTGGTGTACTGAAGTAGTTTTGATTCGGTGGAGGAATAACGTTTCAGAGAAGATCTGCATTTGCTGCCCAGGAATGGAGGAGGTTGTACTTCTTCAACTCCCAAACTGTTGCCAATATATACCCAGCACTGGCCAAATACCATTCAAATGCCATTCAAATGTAAGACTACCCCCTTTGCCTTTCTCACTCCAAATGGTAGAGGTCTGGAGAGGTGGAATAAAGCACGGAGAGGTGGAATAAAGCACGGAGTCTGGAGAGGTGGAATAAAGCACGGAGTCTTGCTTTAAGACAGGGCAAGACTGCCAATGTAATGGTAAAACTTTATAGAATTGAAGTCCTTTTAACACCGTCATTTTTTAACCCGGTTGTACAATTCCCAGGTTCTAGTGTCTCTACTTCTATTCATCCGGCCTGACTAGGTGGGTCGGTGGCTAAGACACTGAGCTTGTCAGTTGGAAAGGTCGGCAGTACAGAATCCCTAGTACAGAACTTCTGCGTGAGCAGGGGGTTGGACAAATGACCTCAAAGGTCTCTTCCAACTCTGTTACTGTTACCACTTCCACGGATGCTAGCCATGACACCTGACTGGGTAAACAAGGCTGTAGGAAAATTAGCTGCGGATTTTAGTGGATTCCTGACCTGGCTTTGTTTTCATAAATTGGAACAGCACTGGGACCACTATAAGGAACAATGGAAGTCTAACCAACCCTTAGGCAAGAGTCTACCAACTGTACCCAACCACTGTCTCATAACCTCAAACTTCCGACATGAATGCTTTTGGGATGGACCAAGCAGTAGACTTTGACCTGTTGTAGTTCTTACTCACTTTGAAACTCTGATCTAGCCTGATCAAGAAGTGTCAAGGGAAGCAGTTTTGAAAATGTAGCCCAGCCTATTGCAATGATTACCTAAGGTTGTGTTTTCGATGGACAGAAAGAAATGAGGGTGGGAAAGGGTGCCTTAAGAGCCCAAGGTGTTCTTTGTTGTGTGGTCACAAAGGACATTAGCATATCAAGTGAGGAAGGGAACAAGAGTACCGGACTTCTTCCTCTCCCCCCTCCCTTCCCTTTCTTTCATTTGAAGACAATGTAGGGCTCCTCACAGAAAATCTTCAGAGAGAGTTCTTGGCTGGCTTTGTGCTGGATCTCCTTGCCATTCGCTTCCATCCAATTGCCACGCTAGACAGGAATGTCATGGTAGAAAGAAGACTTGAGCTCCATTCTGTTGTCGCTTGGCTCCATCTAAATCTGCTCACAAATTTTGCCACAATCTAACTATTGCCCAGTCTGTATCTGGTTGCCCCCAAAGCAACTTTGTGGTCAGAGACCTGACTGTGAAGATATTCAGAACAATTTGGTTCCCTTTATCTGAAACATAAAAATATCATTTGCTTGGAAGATGCCTTTATGACCAGGACAATAAAACGATGTTTAAAAATCATTCCTAAAATAATTTTATTGGAGACTACCTTCTTCTAATCCAATGAGAAGGAGCAAGAGGAGCAGTAATAATATTGATTGTGGTAGCAACACATCTAGGGGCCAAAACCCAAGGTTTTCTAAGAAAATCAGTACTTAACCGCATCAAGAAATTTATGATTGCCGTGAACATTTCTGCCAATCTTCTGGCCTTTACAACGCTCAGTTTGTGTTTGAAGCTGCATCTCCATTGAGCTCAACACAGTTTCTACTGCTGATATTTTATTTTCACCGTTTTTTGTTTTGCATTTTCAAGTGGGTGCTTCAGGCTTCCCAAACGGATCATGTGAATCACCTTGTCCTCTTATCCATGCCACTTTTTCGGCTGTGTGTCATAACTTCAGATATGTGCCAAAAGGATTTATATAAATAATTGAGGCGAAATTTTAAAAGCTGTGCTGGGAAAAGAAAGAAGTGCTTAGCAGAAGAAATTTTCATGGGGGAAAAATGTACAATCAAATTATATTGTATATACCCTACCCTGTCTTACAATTCTGTCTATGCTCAGGTGAGCCTCAGGTTACTCAGGTATGCTTCAGAATGAACAGAATTAAATATGATCACCATAGTCTAATGTGAAGGCGAAGGCCAGCCAAAGCCTATTAGTAGGAGTTACTGATTACCTAATTGGGGACTTCTATGTTAATTTGGGCTCCGTGCTGTTAATGTAGAAGATGAGACTTGTAGACTAATACATTGCAAGAATGTTAGGTTGGAAAAGCCTGCAATGGTGCACGACTTCTGGCAAATCAAATTTATTGGCATCTCTTGGATTCATTCCTAGTTTCTGAATAATTATGGAAAGCCTCTTCCTCTAGTTCTGATGTACTGTGCTATACATCCCAGAATGTTTTCTATACTGGCTAGGAATTGAACCTATTAGGAGAGCCCACAACTGAAAAGGGATAATTTTACACTCACAGCATCAAGTAAGTTGTAAATCTTTCTCCCGTCTCATTGAAAAATGTGTTACATCTCCTCTGATTAAACACTAAAGCTTAACACTGTCCTTCTCAGCCTTCATACTACTATAAAGGCCAGCATCACCATAGGCACTATTAGAGCAAAATGACATTCATCTGCATGGAATAAATGAAAATTACTAAGTCCTAGCTCTGATTTAATTTTTCATTAAATAATGTTGAAATTGGTGTAACTTCAAGTAAATAATAATAGCTCGATGTGTAGCAATGGTCCTATCTTATCCCATCCCATCCTATTCTATCCTATCCATTTGTAGGCAAGGAAAAAGGCCAAGCTGAGTTAAAGCAGAATAAGTATAAAATTAAAACATTTTAAGCATTTTTAAAAAACGGCACTTGCTCGTCAGAACTATTGCTGGTTTTAGGAAATGGTCTGATTGGAGAGAAGAACTAAGATACTGTGTGTTCCCCCACCTCTGTCTGTTTAGATCCTGGCCTTCAAAACTCTTTTGTGAAGGTATCAGCAGAAGCAGCAACACATTTTTGATCTGGAAAGGCACAACAATAGGGTGCGCTTTGGTTTAATTCAGAAACTCTGAGAGATGTCAGAGGATGGGGATTTTCTGAATTTGAATGCATTTCTAGAAAATCCAGGCTAACAGCCATTAAGAAAAAGGGGGAAATGAGTTGAGGGGGGGGGGGAGGGAGAAGAACCACATTAAGGATTGCTGTGGCCAAAGTTCCTTTTGCAGGCTGGGACGTGAAAGGAGGCTTTCCCTATTCTGTGTGAAATCTCTGTTGTTGTTTGGCAAACAATGGGTGACTGGGAAGCTGAAGGAATGAATAGGCAATCTGCAGGATGCCTGTGGGTCAGTGCTTGGGGTCTCTGTCCTAAAGCCCTATTTCTCAGCTTGCCACAATAAAGTAGCATGGGGTTTAAGGCTTTGCTGGGTCACTGGCCATCTTCTATTATTCAGCATCTCACAAGGTGGAGGGGGATGCTTATTAATCAGCACTGACCAGAGGCCCCCTTTGGAAATGAGAAAAGAAAGGAAGGAGGCCCCCACATATTCATACAGAGAAAGAGAGAGAGAGAGAGAACCCTGAACAAGCCTTCTTGAAAGCAAGCTCAGCCATTGGCACTTTGGGCCCAGGTTTCCCATTGCCCTCCCCCTATTTATCCCTCCAAAACTCCCAAATCAGACCACAGGACAACTGGACTCTGCTCCCCCTGTCTCAGGCCCTTCTCTCCTTTCCTTGGCTCTGAAGATGATGGAAACTTTCTTGAAAGTAAGGACAGCTTTTGTTCCAATGCTGAGCCTGGCGGGAAACTGAAATGGGGATTGGAAGCACATACTGGCTTCTGCCTCCCAACTTAAGAGAGAGGCTGCAGGGCCCCCACTGTCCTGGGAGTAGAAGGGAATTCAGACTTGGCGTTGTGGGCTTTTGAGTTGATGGATGAGATTTCACTCCTGAAATTATCTGAGGGTGTTTTTCCTTTCCAAGTGGAATGTTGAATATATGAACTGGAGGAAACGGAAGTTTCTTGATGAAGTTTTAACTAGTGTACTTACTTCTGTCCATGAACCACCCCAGGTTGGGAGTGGGGAAGATGATTTGGGTTGGGAGAAATATGATGAAATTATAAGCAAATTAATAGAGTGGAACTTTAGAGCTAAATAATTGATTTTTTTTTCTGGGTGGTTTTCAGATCTAATTTAGAGTAAAAGAGCTACTGACTTTTCTCAAAGAATTAGGAATATGTTGATCTATTATAGCTTTGTATTAATGGTGCTGTATATGTGAAATAATCTGTTGATATTCCTGTATATACAATCCTGAGAAACTGTCTTTACTCTTTAAAAGATTACAAATGCAGTAATGGTTCTCTTTTTTTAAATGCAGTTCCCTACAAGCAAATTTTAACTGAATGTTGTTTAAAAGAAGTTGAGTAAATTTGCAGTCATCATACATTTACTTGGGTGTAAACGCAATTTAACAAAACACAATTTACTTCTGAGCCAATACATATAGGAAGGGGTTGAATGGCTCCATCCGTAGATATGCTTAGGTGTGAGTTACACTAAACTCAGAGTAATTTACATCCAAATAAACATACATAGAATACCACTGCCTGTCTCATATGATTAGAATCAGGTTTCTTATTGTTGGTTTGGCTTATATATTTCTTGAGAAATGCACAGCTCATGTTAAAAGTGCAAAGGCATAAAATGTCCATGAAATAATGTATTTGTTTATCATTGAAATACTGGATTCTTGGTTATTATTCTGTTTCTCTCTTTGTCTCCCCCCACCCCAAATATTAACAGTAACCCATTTCCATGGTTTTCCATGGTGGATTTGGAGCCTGGTCAAGAGCTTTATTGATATGTAGGAGGTGGTAATGTTTTTTGGGGGGTGGGTAGGGGTTGGGGGATGGGTGAGCATTGGAAGCCTCTGTGATTGTTTTGATTTTTAATGTTTCATGGTTGTTTGTTATCTGCCCAGGGTTATATTACACAATATGGATAACTGTATAATGTGGATAATTGTAAAAATCAAGTATTGAAAGAAACAAGAAAGCATTGAAAGAAACAAGAAAGAAAGTCTTCCCTTTCCTCAGTATAATTTCTTTGGGTATTCAGGTTAAAATTTTCTGAACTGTAGAAACCCTATTCATCAGGTCTTGCAGATAACGACAAGAATAAGCCCAGTGACACTCCTGCAGGATTTTCTCAGTTACCATTGGAAGCTCAAGATCCATACCATTTAAATAGCATTTCTTTCAGTGATTGCAGTGGGCAAATGCTTTCTGGATATCCCCCCTCCATTTTTCTCCCCCCCTTTCTTTCTTGTCCTCTCAAGACTCTGTTCCTCAGATTTTACAGAAGTTGACATTTTAGCAAAGAAGTAATCAAATGTTATCTAAATTATTTAGAGCCTGGGATTAAAGCCCTTAATGCTGCATGCTGACAAGCTTTCAAAGGTAGTCTGGATGAACAGTTTTGTTGTAGTCTTCCCCCTTAGTGTACTCTTTGAAAAATATTTTTCAGATGTACTGTGAATTGTTCCTGGAATTCATGCATTGGGAGGATGAATAATTCTTTTGCAAATTATGCTCCAAAGGAATTAATAAAACCATTCAAAATACAACCCAAATCTGTTATACATGCCATTGTGGCACCTGTAATGACATTCCGTTAGAAGATTAGTTGCTTTCATGGGTATTTGTTAAAAAATATTGCAAACTTGTTCTTTTGAAACCCTGTTTGGTTTGCTAGGCAGAATGGACATTAATTCAGCAAATCTTCATATTTTCAGTGTTAATCTCTGCATTTGAAAGCTTTCAACCTGTTTTCCTTGCCTTCCCAACTCCCACTGACTTTTTTTTCTCATACATACCATGGAATAACTGTGACAGTTAATCACAACATTTAACCTTCTCAGTTAATGTTGATAAATGTCACTCTTTGTATCAGCATATGGCTTTGGTTTGTGATTTGAATATGTGTTTATTTTTACTGGGACTTTCCTTTAGCAAAAACATGCTACCTTATCAATGAATTGCACTCTACCTGATTTGCTATTCATTTTCAAATGTAGTAAGAGAACAGATTGCAATGTATTCAAATGGAGTGTATCCTGGTGTGAATTTAATGCATAGCACTAGAATGAGAATCTCTTTGACATATCATTTAGAGCTAATATTATCTTAGATAATGGGCAACTTTCCCCAGGTTTGCTAACAGAGAAAAGGGAAATGTCAAGGTTAGGTTTTGCAGAATGTTATATTTGAATAACATTCATATATTATTCTAAATTAGTAAGATCATTCCTTTTTTACTTGTATTAATATGCCATTTTATAAGGTCAGATTCTACTGCATTTTCTGGTGCTCTAAGTACCATTTTCTATTAGTGGCCTCATCAACTCAAAGAACAGATTCTTGATGCTGGGAGGAATGGCTGCACTTGTTCCATAGGGATGCACAGTAGGACTTTTGTAGAAGGAAGGAAGGAAGATTTTTCATATATTACAATACCCTTCACAATTCTCTAGTGTCATAAATTACCAATTTCTTATTCATGGAAGATGTCATTAATCAAGTAATATTGAAATGAAGATGTGCAGAAAGTCATAAGGAAGATTGTACTGAACATGTTCAAAATGCTGAATTTAGGTGTGGGTTCTCCGACCATATCTGCCCTTCCTTCCTTCTGTCTTTCTTATACATGTTAGTGGAGGGATTTTCTGATGATAGCACCAGTGTAACCTTTGATAAACATTGGTTAACGTAGACATTTAAAAATCCCTTGGATGGATTCCTCAGTTTGCAAGGCAATAGATTTGTAAAATGTTGCATTGTATCCAATAGTAGTGTTGTGGCAGTGGAAAGTTATTTACTCAGTGGAAAACATCTTATTATTTCCATTCCCCCTGCATGGTAACTCATATGGTTCTAGATGATTCCATGTCACTCAAGAACCTATTTTCAGGAAACAGTGGCTGTGTGATAGCAATAGCATTAATATTTAGATCCTATATACCACTTCATAGTGTTTTTAAAGCCTTCTCTAAGCGGTTTACAGCAGTGGTCCCCAACGTTTTTTCCACCAGGGACCAGTTTCAGCAAGACAATTTTTCTATGGCCCAGTGGGGGCGGAAAGGGGCGTGGTTGGGGGCAGGATTAAGCATGGGGGTGCTGGTCCTCCCCGCCCCTCTTTCCCGCCATCGTCCTGTGGCCGGCAGAACCTGCCTCCCAAGCCCTCTTGCCCAGCGGGAGCTAAGCGCTGGAGAGAGGGGGTCAGGCTGGCCCTCCTGCCTCCTCCCAGCCAAAAACGCAAAAGCGCCCCGCGGCAGAAGCCAAAAGAGGCTTGAGCCTCTCGGTCCTTCCCGCCCCTCTGTCCCATCCATCGTCCTGTGGCTGGCAGAACCTGCCTCCCGAGGCCTCTTGCCCGGCGGGAGGCGAAGCGCTGGAGGGAGGGGCTGGCGGCATGAGGGCCGGCAGCTGCTGACTCCACGGACCAGTGCAACATGCCCCGCAGCCCGGTACTGGTCCGCGGCCCGGTGGTTGGGGACCCCTGGTTTACAGAATCAGCGTATTGCCCCCAACAATCTGGGTCCTCATTTTACCTACCTTGGAAGATTAGATTAGATTAGATTTATTGGATTTATATCCCGCTCCTCTCCGCAGACTCGGGGCTGCTCACAACAATGGCAAAACAATACATAGTAATAAATCCAATACCCACCAATCCAATTACAATTTTAAGCTAAAAAATTCATAAAAACAACCCCAGAATATTAAAAAACAAGCACACAATCAATCCAACACCAAAACAACATGGGCAAGGGGGAGATGTTTCAGTTCCCCCCCGCCTGACGGCAGAGGTGGGTTTTAAGGAGTTTGCGAAAGGCAAGGAGGGTGGGGGCAATCCTAATCTCAGGGGGGAGTTGGTTCCAGAAGGTCAGAGCCACCACAGAGAAGGCTCTTCCCCTGGGTCCCGCCAGACGACATTGTTTAGGCAATGGGACCCAAAGAAGGCCAACTCTGTGGGACCGAACCGGTCGCTGGGATTCGTGCGGTAGAAGGCGGTCCCAAAGGTATTCTGGTCCGGTGCCATGAAGGGAAGGCTGAGTCAACCTTGAGCCAGTGGTGAGATTTGAACTGCTGAACTACATCTAGCAATTAACCAAAATAGCCAGCACTGCTGCACTCTAACTACTGTGCCACCCCGGCTCTTGATATAGGATATATTTGTAAAAATCAATATATCCTACACACACACTTCATTTAGTTTACAGCACTCCTGTGGAATTCTAATGCACAATTCCTGTAAATCAGAGGCATGGATTTTCCATCATTTCTGCTGGAAATGCACAAAATCCTACATAGATAAAATGGAAAGAAAATCTTTTGAACATTTCCATCAGTGGGGGCAGGGAGAAAGAAAGAAACCGGGTGGGACGATGGGACAAGATAAGACGATATATGGCAAGTAGAGCCTTCTCTGTGGCAGCCCCGATCCTCTGGAACCAGCTCCCCCCAGATATCAGAGTTGCCCCCACCCTCCTTGCCTTTTGCAAGCTCCTTAAAACCCACCTCTGTCGTCAGGCATGGGGGAATTGAAATTTCACTTCCCCCTAGGCTTATAGAATTTATACATGGTATGTTTGTATGCATGAGTGGTTCTTTAAATTGGGGTTTTTAAGATTATTTTTAATATTAGATTTGTTTTCATTGTCTTTTCATTGTTGTTAGCCGCCCCGAGTCTTCGGAGAAGGGCAGCACACAAATCTAATAAATAATAATAATAATAATAATAATAATAATAATAATAATAATAATAATAGAATCCAAGACCAAGCTACAAGTAACAAATTGGAATCACTTTATAATATGTAGATACTTTGCTCTTGAGTTAAAATGGTTTATACAAGAAACACCCCCGTGCTGGGGTGTGAATGTTTGTCTGGTGATGGGCACTAATCACAAAGCACCTGTTTTATGTCGTGTGTGTGTGTGTGTTTATATTTGAAAAAATCAATAAAAATATTAAATTTTTTAAAAAATAAAAAAGTGGGGGCAGGGAGAAAGAAAATCACAGCTAGCTTGTGTCCATGCAAAATAGCCCCCTCCACTTTCTACATCATCTTTCCCACTGAAGACTCATCCCTTCTCAATTCTGTCAATATTTATCTACCCCCCCCCCCAATAATTCCCCTTTAAAATAGGAGCATTGTCTTTGATCTACTGAGAGCATGGTGGTGGTTGAGAGTTTTCGTCCTCCCTAAACTTCCTTTATAAGAATGGAGGGGAGGAGGAGGACAGGGGGAGAATCCTGTTACGTTTTGAAGAATTTTTTTACCTTTCAGGTAAATGCAGTAAGTACAACATATATACAAGCTCCTTACACACTCCCTTCATTTTTACATTCCACCCTGAGGTGCATATGATTGTTGGCTATATTTAGAGTATTTATCCATCTTAGCTCCATGTTGTCTATTCTGATTGACAGGGGCTTTTTAGAGACTCTGATGAAAGGTCTTCCCATCCCTTATTATCCTGTCCTTTCAGCTCCAGATACCAAGGACTGAGCTTTCTTATTTATTTATTTATTTATTTATTTATTTATTTATTTATTTATTTATTTATTTATTTATTTATTTATTTATTTATTTATTTATTTATTTATTTATTTATTTATTTATTTATTTATTTATTTATTTATTTATTTATTTATTTATTTATTTATTTATTTATTTATTTATTTATTTATTTATTTATTTATTTATTTATTTATTTATTTATTTATTTATTTATTTATTTATTTATTTGGTTGGTTGGTTGGTTGGTTGGTTGGTTGGTTGGTTGGTTAGTTTAGTTAAGTTATTTATTTATTTGTTGAGTTATTTATTTGTTGAGTTATTTATTTGTTGAGTTATTTATTTATTTATTTATTTATTGAGTTAGTTAGTTAGTTAGTTAGTTAGTTAGTTAGTTAGTTAGTCAGTCAAGTACGCATTTGTAATACACATGGATATAACATTGTTTATATACATGAGATGGGTACTGATAAGAGGGAACAATTGGACAGGGATGGTAGACAGGCTGATGCGCTTATGCACAGCCCTTGGGTCCTTCTACTAAGCTAGAATCCTTCTCCTAGCGAAACCAGGATGGACAGATATCATCTTAAAGATCTCTCCTTTATCATATAGGTGGTCATATATATATATATTTCTTAAGATGTTTCCTGCTGTGATCCACTTTTTTTTTCATTGTATAAACCACAGCGTGCCTTTTTCTTCTTCAACACTATTTATTCATATGTAAATGAGGCCAATCAGTCTATTAATTAACCAAAAGAACTGTCCTATGTAGGCCTACTTAAATGTAAATCCTTTTAGTTCAATAGGGACAGTGTGCAGCAAAACTCATTTGATTAACCAGCTAAAATTTCTAAGTAGGTTTATTATTGTTCTTTAAACCCCCATCAGGACTTGAATTTTTCAGTGGGAGCCATTTCAGAGATACTTATGTTATTAATGCTCTTCTATGACATCCTCACTAGCTTTTTGCATCAAGCATTTCATTTTGAATTATCTAAGTTTAACAATAATGCCCCTTCCATCCCAATCAATTGATGTGTCATGCAGGACATTTTACTAGAAGCAGAAATGAAGGGCACATTGGTTTTAGCTTTAAGTTAAAAGAAGTGGGTAAACAAAGAGGAAAGCTATGGCAGCAGTAGGCCTGGAACATCTATGCTTAGAAGGTTACATGGAGAAATAAAATAGGAGCCCCACTTATTCCAAAAGAGTCCTAGAGAGTGAGCACCAAACACACCATGGGAAATTGTGAGCACAGAACTTTTAGTGTTGGCAGAAGTAGGGAAGAGATGGACTCCTATGGGTACGGTCAGGAACGCAGAACCAGTAGAAAAGTTTTGAATTTTTGTATTTTTTTCCCTTCTGGGCTCTGGATATGTTTTTCCTATCACAGTAAATGAGGTTGAATGTGTATAATTTTAGAAGAGCAGTGCGTATGTACGTGTACATACACATACAGTTTATATAGTAGATAATGTATATTTTTATGTGCCTGTGTGTACACATATGGCATATATACATAGAATTAAATGGTATATTTTGGATGTTCAGTGATAGTAAATAGATAGGTAAATTGTATCTCTTTGAGGCAAGGAGAGGCCAGGCACCCTGACCCAAACCCTTGACGTTACCCTTCATGTCAAGGGGTGACGTCAAGTTGGCCACATTTAAGCCAGTCACATGACCTTTAAGCCACTCCTGGTCACATGATCATCAGGCCACTCCCACCTGACCACCTGGCCGGCAAGCCACGCCCATAAAATAAGCCACGCCCACATTGTGGTAGTAAAAAAAAATCATTGAAGTAGGGGCACTAGGATTATATGTCCGATTGGCACCAGCAGGGGGCATCTTCAGCCCAACAAGCTCTTGAACCAGTAATGCTAAATTGGAGTCTTTCTTTCATTCCTTGCCCCCCTCCTTTGATATTAGCCGGATTACCAGGACTTCCACCAGTATTTCACCATGATGCCACATCATCAGTGCATTTTTCTTTTTGAGCGTGTATGTGTGTGATTAAAACAAGATACGCAGTGAGCCCAGTTTTGTGAACTCAGCAGTCTGGTTCATTGAATTTTTAAAAAAATGATTGATTACCGAATGTTTGTGGCTAAAAACTGTCATTTAATACTGGCACTTGGCAAAGTCTCTGGCTTGGAACCTAGGGATATTATGTCTGAACTCATTATTGCCTGCAAATTTTTCCTGCCACTAAATTCAGACTAAGGACATGCTTCAACACTTCAAAACCTTCACTACCAACTCCAAAGGCAAGTCAGTGGGCTGAAATAGCTAGCATTAAATGATGTGTAGTCTGCAGATGTTTAGACATGCCCTTCATTGGTTCCAGCTCTATTGAGATAGTTCCTAATATTCTAATTCTGTTTTGAAATCCCAAACTAGTGAATGTTTCAAAACTAGAAGCTCTGTTTTACTGAAGAGACATGAAAAGCAGATACTGTGTCTCTAATTTACAAATAGAAAATAGAAATATTCTAATCAATAAATTATATTAGCAAGTCTTATTTGCATGGAGTCACTTGTTTGTCTTTAATTTGTTCCTATTTCTTTTTCCAGAAGTCATATTACTTTCATTTGTATTCCACCTTTTCATTCATGGAAGAGAGTTTTTCCCCTTTCCTTTGCATTGTTCAGATTTCTTTTCTCTTAGGTGGGAAAAGCATTTCTTACCTGGGAAGAGGAAGGGAGGCATGAAATACAGTCCCAAGTGTTTTGCATATGCTTTAACACTGATCCAGCTTTGCTTTTGACCTCAGATTAGTTTGGCAAGTCAGGTTATATAGGTATATACCCTTGTGTGTGTGTGTGTGTGTGTGTGTGTGCGTGCAGTCAAACACAGAGACGCTGTTAACAATCTCTTTTTAGTTGCTGAACTGAATTGCTGGATTAAGAGAGAGAGAGAGAAAGAGAGAGAGAGAGAGAAGGAAAATGCAAATGGAAAAAAATATGAAAAATATTTAGAATTCTTATAATAAACAGTACTATAAACTAAAACTTACTGGAAATGATGAATGAATGGATACAGATTGACAGACGGAGATAATTTTAGCTACACAGGTAGCTAGAAAACTACCCATGTAGCTATAATAGGTATGTATATGCATATGCATATATTTGTGTGTTTGCGTGTGTGTGTGTGTGTGTGTGTGTGTGAGTGTGTGTGAGAGAGAGAGGATAGAAAGACATTAGTCTTTTGTAGAAACAGATAATGCTTTATTTCCATGCTAGATTTAATTTATCTGAACATTCCTAGTCTTTTTTCAGTAGGGAAATGTGTTCTGTATACACCCTACCTATGAGCAGAGAAATGCTTCAAACATTTCCTAGTACCCGTATCAAGTCTTTAGAGAACTGGTCCAAGAGCCAGCTCAGGAAAAAAAGGCCAAGGGAACAGTAAGGGATCAAGGTCAGCGTGAAAAGGCTTGAAGAGATGAGTCTTATATCAAAACAGCAACATTTGTCACGTCTCTTCTGTGCAAGTGAAAATTAGAGGCCAACATTTGTTAATTTAGCCCGACTCTCAATTAATATGCAGACCACTTACCTTGTTCTAGTTTTAGACACTGAATGAAATAACAATTTCAGTTCTGTCTGTCTTCAAACTTGTGAAATCAAATATATGTACATGACTATGAAAGGTAGAGAAAGACCTACAAAAAGATATTGACACAATTGAACGGGTCCAAAGACAAGCTACAAGAATGGTGGAAGGTCTTAAGCACAAAACTTATCAGGAAAAACTTAATGAACTCAATCTGTATAGTCTGGAGGACAGAAGGAAAAGGGGGGACATGATCGAAACATTTAAATATGTTAAAGGGTTAAATAAGATTCAGGAGGGAAGTGTTTTTAATAGGAAAGTAAACCCAAGAACAAAGGGACACAATATGAAGTTAGTTGGGGGAAAGATCAGAAGTAACATGAGAAAATATTATTTTACTGAAAGAGTAATAGATGCTTGGAACAAATTTCCATCAGACATGGTTGGTAAATCCAAAGTAACTGAATTTAAACATGCCTGGGATAAACATATATCCATCTAAGATAAAATACAGGAAATATTATAAGGGCAGACTAGATGGACCATGAGGTCTTTTTCTGCTGTCAATCTTCTATGTTTCTATGTTTCTATGAATTAAAAAGAAATACATGTTTCCATTACTCAGCAAGTTGTTTAGCACAATATATATTCTTTTGCAACTGACGATATGGGATGTGAGTTAGGTCCCACATAGTTGATCTTCTCCGGGTCCCGTCGACTAAACAATGCCGTCTGGTGGGACCCAGGGGAAGAGCCTTCTCTGTGGTGGCTCCGACTCTCTGGAATCAGCTCCCTCCAGAGATTAGGACTGCCCCCACCCTCCTTGCCTTTCGTAAACTCCTCAAAACCCACCTCTGTCGTCAAGTGTGGGGGAACTGAGACATCTCCCCCTGCCTATGTAGTATTTGTGTATGATAGGCTTGTATGTATGTTTTTATATATTGGGGTTCCTTGTTTTTAGACTTTTAAATGTACTATCGTTATTTTAGATTTTAATTATTAGATTTGTCATTATGTACTGTTTTTATCACTGTTGTGAGCTGCCACGAGTCTCCGGAGAGGGATGGCATACAAGTCTAATAAATGAAAATGAAATGAAATGCTGGGATTATTCCAAGAACATTTTTCAGTTATGAAAATAGGGTAATGCTTTTAATAAAATACATTAAACTCTACCCCAGAGGTGTCAAACTGGTGTCCCACAAGCCAGCTGCATCATGTGCAGGCCACGCCCACCCCAGCTCCACGAAGGAAAAACATTGCGATACATCACATGATGTCAATATGACATGGCACGTTTGACACCTATGACTAAGAGAATTATTTAGAGAGAATTATTCTCTCTAAACTAGTGCAGTTCCTAAGAATCCTCACTAACTTTATAGCATATAATCAATCAATCAATGATAATTAACAATATGGTATATGAACACCTGTACCGATGGATCCAAATAAAGTCCAAGCCATGTTGCTGTGTTGTCTGGACAGACCACTGGCCATTTTGGGGTCCTTAAAACCCTACCCCTCACCAGATACCAGTTCTGGTGGGCTGGAATGAAATCGGAAATAAAGAATTATATAAAAAGCTGTCTGGTCTGTGCAACCACGAAATTGCGGCCAAGGAAACCCCTAAGGCTCTTACCGCCTGTGGCTTATCCCCCCTGCCCTTGGGAGGAGATCACCATGGGAAGGCAGAGCAGAGCAGAGTGGAGAGAACGACCAGAGTGATGGGTAAGGCTGCAGCTGTGATGGCGGGATTTCTGATTGCTGTGCCAAACAGCCACTCACCAGCTAATCGTTCTCCTGAATGGGCCTCTGATCGGGAGAAAGTGCTGCTGCCGGATGTGTGAAGAGGCCAACACCACTGGCTACTGGATATTGGTTGACCAGTGGGCCTGTCTGGACAGTCAAAGATGTGGTCCCTGGACTATGAAGTGTGCTGGGAGACAAAAGCTCCCAGCACTGACTTTGCAAAGGACTTTGCTTCCCACTCATCATGTACTGAGGTTCCGGCCTGTTTTTGAGGATTAAAGTTTGTTTTGCTGAGTTTCTTGGTTTCCTCAACGTTTTTGCTTTGGTCCTAACCAGGTCTGGCCTTGGACCTTTGAAATCAAGATTGTAATTTGGGACAATACAATTACTATACAGATCATAACAAATTCTTCTGGTCCCTATTTTTATATTTAACAGGTTTTATATGTTGTCTGAGAGTCAGTATGATGTAGCAATGTCTGGCTAAAAATTGGAAAACCCTGAGTTATCCTTAGGGACATAGCTAGCTAGGTCATCTTAGGCCAGTCACTTTCTTTAAGCCTTAAGAAAAAAGCAATAGCAAATTGTTTCTGAATCTTCTTGCCAAGAAAACTTCTTTTCTTATATTCTTTTGCCCTAAGATTGGCCACATTTCCCAGGAGACTTTTTAAAGCATTATTAAAAGGAATCTTTTTATTAATAAATTGGAAAAAGAAATTTGTACAAATATTTTGCACTTGTGGGTAATACCGTAGCTTCCATCATTTTCCTTATTTGTTGTTCAACCCACTGATACTATTGGTACTAAGTATAGTCTAGAACAGAATATTAACTCGGACAATCAGGCTTTTAGAGAAGAAGTTGTTCCTACTTTATTTATTTATTTATTTATTTATTTATTTACTTACTTACTTACTTACTTACTTACTTACTTACTTACTTACTTACTTATTTATTTATTATTGGATTTGCATGCCGCCCCTCTCCAGAGACTTGGGGCGGCTAACAGCAATAATAAGACAGCGTATAACAATAATCCAATACTAAAAACAATTAAAACCCATTATAATAAAAAACCAAACATACATACAGACATACCATGCATAAAATTGTAAAGGCCTAGGGGGAAAGGGTATCTCAATTCCCCCATGCCTGGCAGCAGAGGTGGGTTTTAAGTAGCTTACGAAAGGCAAGGAGGGTGGGAGCAATTCTAATCTCTGGGAGGAGTTGGTTCCAGAGGGCCAGGGCCGCCACAGAGAAGGCTCTTCCCCTGGGTCCTGCCAAGTGGCATTGTTTAGTTGATGGGACTCAGAGAAGACCCACTCTGTGGGACCTAACTGGTCGCTGGGATTCGTGCAGCAGAAGGCGGTCCCTGAGATAATCTGGTCCGGTGCCATGAAGGGCTTTATTGGTCATAACCAACACTTTGAATTGTGACCGTAAACTGATCGGCAACCAATGCAGACTGCGGAGTGTTGGTGTAACATGGGCATATTTGGAAAAGTCCATGATTGCTCTCGCAGCTGCATTCTGCACGATCTGAAGTTTCCGAACACTTTTCAAAGGTATCCCCATTTAGAGAGCATTACAGTAGTGGAGCCTCGAGGTGACGAGGGCATGAGTGACTGTGAGCAGTGACTCCCAGTCCAAATAGGGTTTGTTTGTTTGTCAATCAAGTATAGGATAGTATATATAAACATAACATAAAAAAGTAATAATAAAAGAAGACAATAGGACAGTAAGATAGGTACGGTAGGCACAATGTTGCGCTTATGCATGCCTCTTGCAGACCTCTTAGAAAAGAGGAGAGGTCAACTGTAGACAATCTACGGTTGAAGATTTTGTGGTTTGGGACATAAACATACACACACATATACACATAACA